>NC_080601.1:35758050-36074756 GCF_027887145.1 Ammospiza caudacuta | reverse complement strand
ACTACCTTGTGCTGCTTTGTAAGGTTCCCATTCAAGTGCTCCTGCTGTGCCATGCCCAGTTGTAATCTCCTGGAGAAGACAAGGTTCCAGGGGACTTTATGGAATTATGGAATCATTGAACAGCCTGGGTTGGAAGGGAGCCTAAAGACCATCAATTTCCATCCCCTTGTCATGGGCAGGGACATTTTCCATTAGAAATGTCTGAGGCCAGGTTGGACGGGGCTTGGAGTTACCTGGGACAGTGGAAGCTGTCCCCTGCCCATGGCTGGGGTGGGATGAGTTGATCTTTAAAGGTCCTTTCCAACCCAAACCATTCACTGTTTCTGTGGTGTCACTGTCATATTTTCTGGAAAAATCCCTTGCCCAGGATTTCTGTCCTGGAAAGCTGAGAAGCCTCAGAGAAAAAGGAAAACAGTATTATCTCATTTGCTTCTCTTGTGTTTTGCTGCTTTGGAATGTGGTTGGAGATTGTTTATCCAACATGTGAATTGTTTGGACTTAATGACCAATCATGGTCAGGCTGTGTTGGACTCTGAGGAGAGAGTCATGAGTTTTTAATTATTATATTCTAGCCTTCTGTCTGCATCCTTGCTCTATCCTTTAGTACAGTTTTTAATATAGTATTCTTTAATATAATAGAGTATCATGAAATAATAAATTAGCCTTCTGACAACATGGAGTCAGATTCACCATTTCCCCCCCTACGACGGGGGACCCCAAAAATGCCACACAGTGGAGTTTCAAAGCCCAGGCTGGTTCTGGGTACAGGGACATTGGTGAGGAGATGTGTGGGAGTGTTTCCTGCCAGTCTGGCATGACACCACACTGCCAGGAGGAAAGGCAGCCCCTGCACCAGGCTGGAGCCCAGGCAGGGATCAGATTCATCAGGGTGATCCACTGCCCATCAGGGGCTGGATGGGTCTCTCCAGGGCACCCTCAGCACAGGAGATTTTGGATGGTGCTGCCCACATCTCAGAGGGGCAGCAGAAGCACATCAGTGACTCTTATTGGCTTGGGAAGTTTGGGTTTTGCTGCCCTTTCCCTGTGACTGGCAGCCTGGGCACATTTATGGCATTTTCATACCTCCCTCCAAACACTGAAATTATAGCTTTAGCTGAAAGACAGCCAAAGCATCTGAAAGGCTCATTGTTTCCCAAGTAATATTTTCAATACAAATTGAGCTGAATGGTTCTTGAAAACAATTGTATATTAAACTCCAGCAAATATCCGTGCTGCTCAGGCCCACACAGGCTAATATAAACGCCAGCAGAGCTTGATAAAAGCACAATGAAAGGTTCTATTTTTGTTAGTGTCAGTGACCTTGCATGGCTGTTTAAGGACTGTTCAATCTCCTGTTCAGGATGTATAAAATTAATATACCTAAGGGGGAGGATGTTATTAGGAGTTAGCTCGGAAATGCTACAGGAAATGCTGCAGATAGATGGCTGAAATTACCCTGTAGACATTGTTCAAACATATCTGTGTTTAAAATTAAACTTACAAGAAAATCCTTTTACTAGTTAGTTACCAACATAATAAGTATCTATTGATTGCATCTCCATTTGTTACATCTTAATAAAAGAAAGAGTTTTAAAACTACATAAAAGAACAAGGGGGGGAAAGAGTGTTAGAAGTGTTATTAACATATTAAAAGATAACCACAATGGATATAATAAAATACATTATTCACGAGGCATGATAGCAAAACTCGGTGAGAGTGTCTTTGCCCCTGCACGTTCTTAACATCACTGAAAAGAATTATTTCTCTTCATCTATTTTCTGCTGCCTCTGCTTTACCTCAAAAGCCATACATTATTCCCTCCATCTATTTCATTGAGCAAGATAATTATCTATGCATGGATGCTTTAGCATTAAAGACATCTCCCAGGAAGTACAACTTTCCCATTTATTTATTTCATTTTATTTTTTTTTTAACAAAAGGGCTAAAAAAAAAAAGGTGTGTGGGAGAAGGAAATAAGGATCAGTGTTTAAAACATAGCTAATGACATGCTAATGTGCCCAAATGAATATTGAAAGAACTCAAACATTGCTTTGAAATTAATTATAGCACTCCCTTTGTCCTGTAGAAATGGGAGATTAAAACCTGTACGGAGATGTTTACTATGTTTAATTTTCAATTGTTTCTTTGATGTAACAGATAGAAAGGTTTGCACCTGCAAAGTAAAAAGGCTGTGAACAGATTGCAAACATTCTGCAAACACTTCATCAAGAATTTTAGTTGTCAGCCTCCCCAAGCACAAGGGAGCCTTGATGATATCTTTGTGTGCCTTTGACTCCTTTTGATTAATAAATGCAAACAAATTTCCCTCAGTAACCTCTGGTTGCAATCCATGCATGTCAATTAGGGACAACCTCTGGTGAAGGGAGGCACTGAAGTCTGTTCTCCCTCCTTCTCCTACACAATAAATAGTTGATCTTTAATGCTTTTTGACAATTAGAGAATGAAATCTCTTGTAGTTGTGCAATCCTGGCTACTCTTCATTATTTTGTTCTCAGCAGTGACAGATCTGTGTTTGCTGTAGTATTACAGTGTTTGGGTGGATGAGCTAATTCTTTTTTTCCTTTCTGTTCTTTTCCTAATGCTACTTCATCCCCATACTGAAACTTGGAGTGCAAATATTGCTTTTTCTTTTTACTGAACAGCCTTGTGAGCCTCATCAATACATGGATTTCAGCAAGAGCTGTTCAGAACCTGCACAAAACCCCAATAAATTATAATCTGACTCAGTGGATCCACCTCAAAAATAGTACTGAAACTGTCTTAAAATGGTAGGGAAAGTCACTGAGCAGGCAGCAGAGCCTGTGTGAGGGCTGTGCTCCTGTTCCTGCACCCCTTTTCGTGTGCAGTTGTGTGATTGCAGGCACAGAGGCCAATTCTGCTCCCCCCTGTACGAGGCAGGGGCTTATCAGATGAGGCAGATGGTTTCAGAAATTAATGAACTGAGCTGCTTTGTGGATGGGAGCAGAAGCACAGACAGAGGCTGTATAACTCGGGTTTTTTAATAAATGTTAGGTCCTAGAAATTTAGTTAGGTACTTAAAGGAATTCAGGAAACGTAAGGGTAAATTAAGTGAAAAAACCTCTGCCAAAATAGACTTTGCAAGGAAAATCATAAGGGATATCAAGACTTTCCAGGGGTAAGAAGACAGGATCACAGAATCACAGAATGGTCTGAGTTGGAAAGGACTCAGGAGCATCATCGAGTCACAAGAAATTGAGACTATACAGAGAGGGTTGTGTAGAAATAATCATGACATGACCCCAAAAATGAGTGTGTGCATCTTGGTTTTCAAGAAAAGTGTGGGACAGAGGCTGGATGGCTACAGGAATCAAACTGTAAGAATTTTCCTGATCTCAAGTAGAAACAAGATTCAAGGTTCTCAGTGGGCTCAGACCAGGAAGGGTTAATGTACCTGCCCAGCTGGAGACAGGACAAGGGGATGGACAACATTCTCAACAGCCAAAGCCTCATTTTCTGATCTCAGATGATATTTAGAGGAAGAACAGTATGCAAAACTTCATTCACATAATTTGCAAAAGAGGATATAAATGAAAAATAGAATAACACACTTCTTTTTTGTCCAATTCTTTCACATGCCATGCTAGCCTGATCTCTTTCTGTGATAGGTAACTGATTTTCTTGACAAAGAAAATGCACTAGGTCTCATCTTTATGGACTTCAGTGAAGCATTTGATATAGCACCACATGGGAAATTACCAGGGAACGTGGAGGCAGTGGAGATTAGTAGAAAACCAGAAAGGTTGATAAGGAATGAGCCACAGGTGGAAATGAAAACAGATTGCATTAACAGGAAAGCCATGGTGTTAGCAGGAGGTTACCTGGAGCGCTCCCCAGAGACTGCTCCTGACACTCTCTGCTGCCAGATTCCAGGGGATGGCCCTGGGGAGGAGGACATGCTAACCCAGTTTGGAGATAGCACCAAATTAAAAACATCATCAGGATGAGGGCTGGCTCTGCTGCCCAGACGGAATTTGGGGCTGGAAGAGCAGGACAGGATAAGATGGAGCAGCTGCCCTTTGGGACGAGCAGGGATGGTTCCTGGGATGAGCTGAGGCTCACAGGTTAGGGGTACCTTGCTGGAAGAACACCTGAGCCATGCTCAGCAGTCCCAGAGGATTCTGAGCCATGATGTGGTGCCAGGAGGGTATTTGGAAATATCTAGTAATATGTAGGTATTTCTAGTGAAATATCTAGTTCTGGTGATAAGTTTTGTGTGTGGCCATCCTGCTGCACCTGCTGGCCTGCCAGGTGTGGCTCTGAGCCTGTTCATAAGGATACAAGAACCTGGATCATCCAGGCCAGCAGAATAAACGCTGAAATAATCTGATCTTTCACTGATAAATGCTGAGGGAATGCACACAAGTGAGGGGAAAAGAACTCACAGACAATGTTGACACAAAACCAAATGGATGTAAATGATCTTTTATAAATTTTTTTATCTCAATTGGATTCCCAACCCTCAGAGTCCCAATGGGCCTTTCAGCAAGAAAAGCAGAAGGGAAAAATATAAGTGCTTATAAGATGCTTTATCAGATTATTTGGTGTTAAGCAGAGTTTTAACAGCTCAATCCCATCCCAGTGTTCCCATTTCTCTCTGAGCACTGGATTTTCACCCCTTCCTGTGCCACAAAACCCCATCACTTGCTGGCAGTGCTGCAGGGAGCTGTAGGGGTGAATGGGAACCTTCCCTGGCTCTCAGGGGTGGCAGTCTGAGGTGGCTGATTACAGGGCTGCTCATCCAATCCCAAAACAGAGAGGAGGCAGCAAGGCCACCTACATTCGGGTAGCATAGGGAACATGGACATTTCAGGCTTTTCCTCAACCCCCAAAATCCCTCCTGCACCCAGAGCATTGCCAAGGCTGCAGTGCTGGAAGTGCAGCCACCCCTGCACATCCCAAGACAGGACAGGCCCTGGTCCCATGCTAACACAGAGTATAGTCTGCCCTCAAAACCTCCCAGTTTTCTCTTTTCTTTCCTTATTTTTAAGCCTCAGTTAGGAGTGGTGCCTGCAACATTTGCCAGACTTCACAGGGAAGCAGTAACACATGCTGCGAGCCTTGTATATCTCACAGATGTATAAAATATTTCCACCTCTAAAACCTCCAAATGTTTCCCTACCTTCCAGGTGACAAAATCTCTGTTCCACAGATCTCAGTTGGGATTAGGGATTTAAATGAGATTCACAGTTTACATCAAGTCAATTTTAATTTACAAAATGGCTAAAAAAAAAAAAAAGGTAGAATAATTTTCTAAAGGTGAAGCATCAACAGTTTTCCGGAGTTCCACAAATCTGTAATGATGAATCACTGGGAATTTAAGCATTGAAAAGCAGTTGTTTGGTAGGCAGAAATTAAAATTTAGCTGGGAAAGGTTTCCCAGGGTATTGGAGGTGATGAGGTGGAAGACTGGTCATACACTAGGACCAGGCTGTTGGCACCAGTCTTGCAGGAACAGCTCCTGACTCCTTAAGTCACCATCAGTCACCCCATTGCCCCAGAATGATCCCAGTATCTCAGTATAGTTCTCTCTCTTTCCTTTTTCTGGGAAATCCTGAGATAAGAAACATCTACAGTGGGTGTGAAATGTTTATGTAAGCAGTGAGAAAGATTCAGAAAATAATTAAAGGAAAAATTTCCTTCACATTTGTCTAGTTGTCTGCTAACTATTCTTGGTGTCCTCCATCTCCATCTCCATCCCCTGTGTTATGGCCTAGCCTAGGACAGCTCCCAACAGGAAGATGCTAAAAGAGACTCTGATCCATGTGTACAATAGTTATGGAGAAGGGACCTGGAGGTGGTGCCCAGGAATGTTCCTGGGTGATGCACACTCAGGATAGAGGGTTTTTTTTCATGCAGTTCATGTATACAGTCCTTTACATCCGACTTTTAATAATGCCCAGTTTAGTTGTTTTGGGGGCAGATGTATTTACTCCCTGTTATTTAATACTCAGCTAAAGGCTTCTGGGGCATTTAATGAGTCCTTAAAAAACAAATCCAGTGAGCCACACATTCTCACACACCCCCAGCCTTATTTCAAGTGCTTAATGGACTCCAGTCTATGCTCTGGTAGTTAAAAATCTTCCATTTCTATCACTGCAGTGTTTTTACTGCTTTTTTTTTTATTTGCTCAATCATTTCACAGTCCAGTTGCTCAGTTTTGGTCAGGTGGGCTATAAAATATTCCTGTAACAAGTTTAATCTCTGCAACATCTCTGGCCTCCATCTATAATGACTTTGTACCAATGGTAGTTTCTCCCAAATCACCACTTTCAAGAACTAACAAATCTTTTTTGCAGACAAACACACATCCCAAAAACACACACCACCTTCTCAGCAGCTCCAAAACTGCAGCAGTGTTTAATACACTTGGTTGTTCTGCCCCCATTGGGAAGATTTAATTTTAAATTATCTGGATTTGAATAAAAGAAAACTTTTAGTGGCTGAGCACCAATTCACCTGACTCCCTCCCCATGCTGTAAGGCTGCTCTTGGGACTGCTGTTCCATAATCCTATTTTGGGGTTTGGGTGTGTTTATTGTTTCCAGACCAACCCCAGTGTCCCAATTGAGGCCACTGAGTTTCAAACCATATTCAGCCACTTTCTGGGGGTTCCTGTTTGCTCTGCAGGCTCTGAACCTTTTAATGGACACAGATTCCTGGGTGCTCACACAAAAATAAGAGCTGGGAGATTTAGTAAAGGATGTATTAGGGATTTGTGGTGCAGTTGTGACGCTGTGATGGGGCAGGATGTCTGTGTGGCTTGGACACACCTGGCACTCACTCCTGCCCTGTGGCACCATTCACACCCTCACAAAAAGGGAGATTTCAGTCCTTTCTCAGAGGGGCTGCAGCTCTGTGCCTGCTGAGGAGGGCAGTGGGAGGGTTCAGCCTCCAAGATGTTGAGCAAGGGAAGTTCCTTGGCTCCGTGTCTGGCATTCCAATAGTGGCATTCCCCTGAGCCAGACCTGCATCCCAGCTCCTGCTGGATGGACTCATTGATTTACTCCCTGTTGTAACTCCATGGAGTGGTTACAATATCGAGGGGGGATTCTGCTGCAATCCTCCTCTGCCTGCCTGGCTCCCATTATCTCCCTCCCTGTCTATCACACCAGTCAAAATCACTTTCCAGTCCTTTCCCACAGGTAAACATCATCTCCAGCCCGTGATGCATTTTGTATCTCTCCAGAAAGTAATACCTATAGAAGTCAGCACTTCAGTGATTTATGTAATTAAAATATGATGGATCAAGTCGTTAAAATTCACTAGCGCTGGTACACGTGTTCACAAGTGCACAACTTGTCTCCAACTGTGCCTGCCCCATCATCCCACCATGACCTTGTCTTATTATTTAAGCTTTTACTCTGTATCAGAAAATTATGAATAGCAGAACAAACTGAAGGGTGGAATTAAAACGAAGAGCGCCTGGTATATTTTTCTGCTTGTGTTTACTTTGTCACTTCAGAATGACAGGCTTGAAATTCCTGCATGATCTTCAGCATGTTCTAAAAATGACAGCTACTATAATTCAAATTTACTGCCGTATTTTTTTTACTAGTAATGAAGTTGTAAATGCAGCATTTCTTTCATTACCTATTCATTAAAGATATGACATGAAAACAGAGTTACCATGGAAATGGCTCTGTGAATTCTGAGTACATAATAAGAATTTCATTGTTTACACTACAGCATAGATAACTGATGGGTGTTGTTGTTGCTGGTAAAGTCTTATTTAGCCTCGGGAATGCTTGTAAGGGGAAAAAGGTTGTGCAATTGGTCTTCCATTAAGTGCCTGCATACAAGCAAAGCTCTGTAAAATCATCAGTGCAAAAGAGTTTTATGATGAAAAGCACCGAATATGTTTCAAGCTTTAAATCTTTGAGCATCATTTGGAAGTGAATATTTAAACATTCAAAGTAGAGATAGCCTAGCTGGTGTGTTACTAATAGTCTCATTGCAGGGCTAATGTGCACACAGCTCGTATAAATAAATTAGCATAAGGAGAATTTAGGAGTTTTTATACTTCAGCTGAAAACAGTACGTTTTGGTAGCAGGAAAGCATCAGATTTAATAAATAACAGTGTCAACAGGTATGACAAGAGGTAAAGGTGTTAGAAGCCTTATTTTTGCACCAATTGCAGTTACAAATAAAATCAGGAGCTGTGTTCTCTAACTGTATAAGAGGGACTGCATTTTGTGCTACTTTGTACCTCTGAAATGGGCACAGTGGAACCTCTGAAATGGGGCTGGATTTGTGCACAGTGGAACCTCTGAAATGGGCCTACATTTATAGACAGTGGAACCTCTGAAATGGGGCTGGATTTCTGCACAGTGGAGCCTCTGAAATGGGCCTACATTTATAGACAGTGGAACCTCTGAAATGGGCACAGTGGGAACTCTGAAATGGGGCTGCATTTGTGTATGGTAGAACCTCTGAAATGAGCCTGCTTTAATGCACAGTGGAACCTCTGAAATGGGCCTGGATTTGTGCACAGTGGAACCTCTGAAATGGGCACAGTGGGAACTCTGATATGGGGCTGCATTTGTGCACAGTGGAACCTCTGAAATGGGCCTGGATTTGTGAAATGGGGCTGCCTTTGTGCACAGTGGAACCTCTGAAATGGGCCCGAATTTATGCACAGTGCAACCTCTGAAATGGGCCTGGTTTCATGCACAGTGGAACCTCTGAAATGGGCCTGCATTTGTGCACAGTGAAACCAGGAAGGTTCTTAAATGCCCAAATGCCAGGGTGACCCTTTGGCAGCTGAGGTCACAGCGCCCCTCAGCAGTGCTCCTTCAAATGGAAAGGTTTTAATCCGATTCTGCAGAGCTCTACAAAACCCAGGGAAAAAGCTTGAGCTCAGCTAAGAATCAATGAGTCAGGATTGTCATTTGTGCCCAAAAGCCATGAATGTCTGTTCCTCATTTGCAAACCAGTTCATTCCAGGGAATGAGCCATAAAGAGAAGCATTATGGATACTGTGTTATAAAACAGAGTGATAATGAGATCGCTTTTGTGCCTTAAATAAACATTGAACTGTTCCTAGTCTCAAGCAATAAAATACATACATCTGCACGAATATGAGGAGTCTGAATGTGACCGGGCATGTCCCGAGCCCTCTGATGTCTGTGACAAGATTCCTGTGGTGATAAAGGCACAGAATTGGGGTGTTTGATGTACATCAGTGCCCTCCTGTTCCGGAGTCATTTACACCAGGCAGAACTAATCACTCCTAACTGCAATTGACTGGCAGAATAACAGGAATGACATCCCTGAAGCAGCCTCTGCCTTCATCTTCCCAGGTCCTGTGCAGGAGGACTCTTTTCTCCCAAATCTCCCAGCTGATGAGATTGTGGGAAGGGGCTGTCCCAGTGAGCTGCCCACCAGTGATGGGTACAGCCCTGGAAGCAAGGTGTTCCATTCCCAGCCCTCAGCCAGGAACTCCTGCTCTCATTTCAGTGAAATTTGGCAAGCCTGGGGGAAAATTAGACATGGCAACAGTCAGACTTGACAGGTTAAAACAATACCACTTGAATGAGCATTGGCTGGGTCACCTCCATGCACAGAGCAGTGAGTACTTTGTGCCATGAGCTGGTCTGCCACAGTGCAGTGAGAACCATGTTAACCCCATCCTTATGAATAATTTGATACTTCCAGGATGCTGAGGGACAGCCACAGACTGCAGTTATTATTCATAGTGTGAATAATAATTTTATAGGAAAGGATTCGTGTTATTCCTTGACACAGCTGAAGCTGAAGATATTTAGGGAGTGGGGGGAATGTGTGTTAGTGCCATGATGTTGGAATTCAGGACATCCCTCTGTCCTGGACTGCCAGGATCCTGCCAGGGGGCTCAGAGACCCTGGCACAGAGCCCAAGACACCTGTGAGATTGATTATGACCCATGGAAAAAATTACCAACCTTAGATTAAGATCTGCAAGCCACAAAAGTCCAAGTAGAATAATAATTAGTTTATCACAGGGTGAAAAATAGATTTTTTAGGGGGTTTTAGAATGGGGGTTCAGGGGACAAAATGGAGGAATCTGGGCATGTCCAGCCTTTCTCCTTCTTCTTCTTCTTGGCCTCCATCTTCTGCTGTGATGTTGGCATTTTTAGATTGGTTCAGAGTAGAAGCTCAGTGTCTAACACAGGTGATAGGTATTGAGAAGTTATTGTAAACATTGTACATGTAATTTTTAGTACAAAAAGACAACACCATCCCGGGGCAGGCAGTGTGCCTCTGTCTGTCCTGCTGAATGGACCTCAGCTGGACAGCAGAAAGAATTTTATAGATAAGAAACAATAAGCAACCTTGAGAATGAGAATTGAAGAGTTCTGACTCCTTCTTTGAGTGCCAGGCTGGGAAAAGAGACTTTCTAACACATCTCAGGGTCACTGTGAGCAGCTAAACCCCAAAACCACACATTCACCAGTAACTTATAGTCTGCTTTGGGTGGGAACAGACAGTAAAAATCAGGTGTCTCTCCTGTTCTGGGTCAGAAATATCTTCCCCTTCAAGGACTCTGCTGTCCCCACGCTCACCTGGTGAATCTCCTGCATCCCCCTTGCCTGTGCTCTCCTGGCACCTTGGGATGAGCTTTGGCTCTGGCTCAGCTGGGTGAGGTCACAGCACAGCTGATGGGCAGCCAACACAAGGAGAGAAGGATTTCACATCTTGCTGTTGATTACCAAATGAAACCTAACCCAGCTTGCTGGAGCTGCTCAGATGAATGATCTGGTGGTGTTTTAACTTTGCAGAGCATCTGTGCCATATGTGATCCCACCAGTGTTTGCTGGGCTGAATCGCCGCTGTGACAGAGCAAAGAAAAAATGTTTAAATCATATTTTCTCTTTGAACCAGTAGGAAGTGTTTTGTTTTGGGGAAAATTCATCAGGTACAAAGAGAATATAAAAGGGAAAAGGAAATTTATTTGAATAATGAGCGCACTGACCATCACATGAAATATAAAGACTGACACAGTAGGTTACATTTTGGACCTAAATTATTTATTGGAGTCTGTTTTGGTTTAATTTTTTTCTTTTCTAGTCTCAAAACCTATTTTTATTAACTTTTTATCTATGGTCAAATTTTTCTGACTAAATAGAAAAGCACAAAGACAAAAATGTTCTCCATCTGCCTCCTAAATGGCCTGATGTGCCACAGCCCAAAACCCATAGGAGCTATGTCTTGGTCTGAAGAGTTCCCCTGGCTCCTTGCATGGAGGTTTCCTCTGCATGGTACCTGAGGGAGAGGATGAGCAGGAATTTCATCCCCCCTAAAGCCCCTTAGAGGGTTTGGGGGTCCCAGGTGCTCCTGGTGTCCCATTGCTGAAGGGTGCAGAGGTATCTGTGCTACATCCTTTATTCCCCAGCCCTGGAAGTGCCCAAAGCCAGGTTGGATGGGGCTTGAAGCAACCTGGGATAGTGGGAGGTATCCCTGGCCATGGCAGGGGGTGGAACTAAATGAGATTTGAGGTTCCTTCTAACCCAGAAAATGATGGGATTCTATGATTCTGTGATCCAGCATCAGCTCAGCCCACATTTGGCTGCTGCAAGGGATCCACATTAGTGTCTGGGGGCCCCACGTGCTCCTCATCACAGAGAACTTGCTGCAGGATGTATAGATGAGGCTGGGGGTATATAAATAACACAGGTATTGCACATTTGAATGCATTTTCCAGCTTTTGGTTCTCCGGGCTTATTTCCTCCACAGCAGGGGCAATTTGCACATAATATCTTTGCTGCTGGACTGTGAACATTTATGCTGGGTGAAGTTAAGCAGCTGCTAGAGAGCCCTCAGAAATGGAGCTTTGTAAGAAGTGCTGACACACTTTTAATTGGAGTGCTGGATGCCGTGGGAGCACTCTGCCATAAGCCTGGGCAGGTAGTTAGTGTATCTTATTTTGCAGCTTGCCATGTCCAAGCTATAGGGCATGACTGGCTTCATTTCTAATGCAAATTGTAGGTGATTTCCAACTGTTGAATTGCAGGTACTGGGAGCCTTTCTTGCTCTTAAAACTATGTATTAGTAATTTGATGGAACTGGTTATCTGAAGAGTAGGCAGATCCTTGCAGGCAGGGGATAAACACAATTGTTGGCTTTCTGGGTGGTTTGTTTCTTTCAAACATTTATTAAAAGTGTTAGAAACCATGCTGGCTAGAAGTGTAGTTTGCAATTTTCTGAGTGCTGGATGTCTCTCTCAGAAAATTTCATTATAACAACAGAATCACTGGGTTGACTCTATTTGTGTAAAACAACAGACTCTCTGGAGATACTAGAGGGGTAACAAAACAAATGTACAGTGTCCTGATAGAAATACAAGTATTGATCTGATGAATATTGCAGCCTAAAGACTACATATTATTAGGGTGTAATGAAATCTTGTTGTTTTGGCTTCAGAGCTGTAGCTCTGCTGCTGGTCACTACAGCACTGAATTATTCAGAAATCACATCTTTGTTAATACTCAGAGGCTTTAGAAGATGCCATCAGCCTCCTTCTTGCTTTTTGTCCTTCTCTCCCATCCAAATGTTCTGTCTTGTCTCTAAATATTTTATAGTTGCTTGAAATAAAGCCTTTCCCTCTTGGTTTTGCCCTGTTGGACAGAAGCTGAGGTTGTGGTTTATCAATACAGTAAATCTGGCACTAAGACTCTCGGTATTGGATCCAAAATGCCACAGGCAAGAGATGCAAAGTGCTGATTCAGTACAAACTGCCTCTCAGAGCTCAGATTTATCTGAGAATTTTTGATAGATTCTCACGTAGGGCATTCTGCTGAGTCAGGTGGTGTCTGTACTCCCACTGCTGCAATAAATTTGGCACAAAAGCAGCAGGAACTTCATCTCATCTGCTCTGGCTCCTTCCAAGGAACAGCACCATGTGCCCACTCCTATCACAGATCAAATGTTTGTGCCGGCAAGGCCAGGGCCCTGCAGGTTGGGGTCACCAGCAGCAGAGCCTCTGCCTCAAGTGAAACCTCTCCTGTCACATGGGAAGAGTGTTTGAGGTGCCAAATCCAATGTCAGACACAGCTTATCCACAGAGCAGCCATTCTGCTAGGGATGCAGGTGGTGTCAGATAAGCTGGGAGCTGAGCTGTTTGGGTGCTCTGCCCTTCCCAGTGCCCTCAGCCCCTTCCCCAGAGTGCAGCTGATCCCTCAGAGGGTTTGCTGCTGGCTCAGCCCTGCTCCTGTAGCTCCAGTGTGCTGGGCACAGCAGCACTGCTCCATCCCTGTTCCCCAGCTGAGCTGCAGTGGAATTCCTGGCACTCAGAGCACTTCCCAGCTCCACACTGACTTGGGAAATTCTCACATTTCCCGCTCTCAGAGGAGTGCACCTCCCCAGTAGTCCAAGCATGGACTTTCCCTCCTTTGCTCTTTGTCGCAGACATCTTTTATGAAAATTCCTTCCCTTAGGATTTTTCCTCCTGAGAAGCTGGGAGGCCTCAGGAACAAAATGTAAACAATGGTTATCTGCTGCTGTGGAATGCAACAGGTGCATCTGGGATTTGTTCATGTTAGTTGTTTGTAATTAATGGCCAATCACAGTCGACTGACTCAGACTCTTGGTCCGAGACAGCTGCCTTTGTTATCATTCCTTCTATTCTTAAGTAACCTTCTGATGAAATCCTTTCTTCTATCCTTTTAGTATAGTTTTAATGTAATATATATCATAAAATAATAAATCAAGCCTTCTGAAACATGGAGTCAGATCCTCGTCTCTTCCCTCACCCAAAATCCCCTGTGAACACTGTCATAGCTCCTAGCCATGAAGTTGGGCTCATGCACAGCTCTGTCCACAGCTGTCCCCAATTCCACGTGTGGAGACAGCACCACCTGAAAGTTTCAGAGGGAATCAGCCCATCCAGAGCTGCATGTGATGTCTCCCTACCCTCCCAGCCCTGCTTTATTAACACAAGTGTCCTTCAGTGCTCTTTCCCTGGAAATCAATCTCTCCAGCCCTGATTGCTCTGTCACATTCCCTCTGTAGGCAGCCTGGCTGAACACTTTTATCCTGCTGCCCGCAGGCAGAGTGGTCCCACAAAGAGCCCTCCAGACTGAGCTCAAGGTCACAGGTCCTAATGGCTTCCTTAGGATGGCTGCATACTCTGCCACAAATTCACTTCCAACCTCACCTTCCCGTGGAATTAAATCCACTCAGCTCTAGCACTGGTGACAGATGCTGTCCAGAGCAGACCTTTGCTTATAAAGGTTTCTCTGGAGCTCTGGTTCTTCCCTACAAGGAGTAGTTTCTGGCATCAGGGAAACTTCTGCTTCTCAAAAACAAACACACAATGTCTGTGCTGAAGTGTTCCCAGTTAAATGTGAGCACACATTTCTGTTAGTGAGTGGTTGTTTGATCCCTCTCACCTCTGCAGGCAGTGATGCATCCACTGCAGCTCAGCTGCTGAGCCACAGCTGGCCTCAGGTCAGCTGCAAATACCCAAATTCGGGTTGCTAAATACATCAAACATCCTAAATGAAGCTCCTAAATGAAGCCCTAAATTTTTAGGTCTTGCTCCTTTATTAAGGAGCAATTATTGCTCCTTCATTTAGGAGCAGAACACAGGCTCCTGTTCCCTCAGCAGTGGAGTGGAGGAGAGGTCTTCCCTGTCCCAAAGCCAGCAACTTGTGTGCAGAGGATGGGGGGATGTATGTCTCTCTTGGGTCACTGACAGGACTTGCAACAACTTTGGGCCAAACTTGCAGCAAAAGACAACAAAATAAAGCGTCATGAATAATCTGTGCCATGCTGGAGGTATCAGAGTGCCACCTGTGGCTCTAAGTCAGGGATTTGTTTGTCTGCCCACCTAAGGTGCAGGTATTAATGCAGCCTTTGGGGCCTGACTTGCCAAGATGGTATTTTGGAGCTGGTGGTCCTGGCAGCCAGTCTGGACTCCCTCCTCCATCCCAGGCTGCCTTGAGCTGTTGGTTAAGGGGCTCACACACACATCCTATAGGGCAGTCACAACATATCTGTGAATTAATGCTGTGCTCCTTCCATTCGTTGCATTTGATTCACTCTGACTCAATCCACTTCCAGAGAATCCATCCTTCTTTGGGGAAACATTGATTTTTAAAAATAGGAGGCATTTAAACATAGTGCACATCCTGGAGTGGATAGAATGGTCAGGCTGGTCACTGAATTTCATAGGAATGAAGTAATGGGTGGAAGTTGGACTTCTGACACTGTCCTTTAGAGCACCTGTGTAGCATCACAGGAAGCAGATCTGCTTCAGCACACCTCACTCCAAGATCCAACAAGTTCTGGGCTTGCACATCCAAGGAGATCAGTGGCACCTCAGGATATTCCTCCATTATGATTCTCTCCCTCTGCTAATTTGGTGTGTTTATCCCTTTGTCTTGGCTGCCTGTGTTCAGTCCCACTCTGGTTATCTCCAAATACGCTTCTCAACAGGTTGTCCATCTGTTTTATCACACATCTCTGTTATTGCTTTTGTTTTTGTGTGTAACTGTCAGATAAAGGAAAATAGCTTGCATTTATCTCTGGAGGACTTTGGGATATTATTGTTTTATTATACATATAGCATTATCTTCTTGTTGTTTGGGGTCATTTTATGATACAGTTCACTCGACCTTTCTGTTCCTCAGCTCCTGAGCTTTTATGTGTGACCTTTCAACAGCAATGCAGAGAGAGGCTGCAGGAGCAGATCCACTTGTGCTGTGCATTGTTCACCTTGAGCCAGGCTCCTCCTGTTTGTGCCATGGTGACTTTCACAGGAGCCACTTTCCAAAGAGCATTATGCAAATGAACGTGGCACTGCAGCATCCCAGCACCACTCACACAAAGTTAAGTAGTTGCTTTAATGGAAATGTTGCAGCAAGGATGTGTGAGAGAGAGACAATAGGGAAAGATTTGATAAGTGTTGTGTGTCGAGATGGAAGAATGACTGATAGAGGATGGCAACATGGAAAACAAACAGGGAACAGAGCCTTTGAATATTGGATTTTTCTGGTTTGGTGGCCAAGGTACAGGAAACACTATATTAGTTTAAGTAATTATCAAATAATTTAATATTAAATTTTTGTCAAAATGAGAACAAACAGAAACAAATAGCTGAGATTAACAATGTTTTGGTCAAGCTGCAGGAAAGAGGTTATATATTTTCCAAATTTAATGTAAATGCTGTTTGGGGTCTTTTTCTGCTCTTCCAGATGTAGTGTCTCTTAGAAATTTTTCTTTTAAAGAAAATATTAATTCACTGAGGCTAAGGAAGGTGGATTAAAATATTGAATGTACTGTGGAGGCTGTATATATTGCAACCTAGATCTTCTAGTTTGGAGAAGGAAAGGAACTAATTTTAGGTTTGCTACCATGGGTACTTATAAACACAAAAGCCCATGAGAAGTCTCTCAGCACCTTCCATTATATTTTGATTTGTCATGGAAAACTGTTTGGAGAAAAATTATTTACAAGACCATATCATGACAGGACAAGAGGGAATAGATAATAGAAAAAAATTCTAAACTGTGAGTGTGGCACAGGTGCCCAGAGCAGCTGTGGCTGCCCCTGGATCCCTGGCAGTGCCCCAGGCCAGGCTGGACACTGGGGCTGGAGCACCTGGGACAGTGGGAGGTGCCCTTGCCCAGGGGGTGGAATGGAATTTAATGGGATTTAAGGTCCCTTTCAACCCAACCCATCCTGAACTGCTACAGGATGTTAACATCCTTGTACAAATTCCCACAGAGAGAACATAGGAGCTGTAAGTCCTGAAGCAAAACATATCAGACAATCAACAGACCCATGTGTAAAAATCTATGTTAAAAAATGCCAGGTAAATACAGTCACTGCCAGAGCAGCCACTGACTTCACAGATATTCTTGCAGCCAGATTACTTTCCTGTGTTATGTTCTTTACATATTAAGCAAAGATGCTAAGTGCTTTCCTGGCTACACTGTAATCTTGCTTTTTGAGTTGGAAGGTAATTTACTGTTTTAAAACCATAAATGTTTAAAAATTACATTGCTTGAAAAATTTAGCTGTTCACGTTCCCTCTGAATTACGAGAAGAGGCTAATTGCCTTGTTTTTCATAACACTGTGGAATACCCTTAATATTTCTTCTGGAGTTGCCTAAATTGGAAAATCTGTGGCAGCCCAAATCTTTCCCCATCAGAGACAAGAAAAAAACCTGTGGACATGTAGGGTTCTTAGTCAAGGAACCTCCATCAAGTACCTGCAGCCTGAGGATGGCTCAGGATAACAGCAAAGGGATTTTCCCTGGCACATCCTTGAGCTGGGGTTCCTGCATTTGTAGTCTCTCCCCATCTGTGTCCTTTGCAGGGCAGTGTGCTGCTGCAGGTGAGGGTGAAACCAGAGGGGTGAAGTGAACTGGAGCAATGGTGTGTTTCCTGTGCACACAGACCAGCTGATGGATGGTAACTCACTCACCTGATGTAATTTGTGGTTTGTGAGCTGCAGCCCTCGTGGTCCGCAGTAATGAGGTTTTAAAAAGACAGATGCTGCCTGTGCTCCAAGGTCTCTTGGAAATGTTGTGTGTTTGTGATGTCTCTTTTCAGAGCAGAGCTGATGTTTCCTGGCCAGTTCTTATCCCTGCTCTCCTGGGCCCGGCTCCACCTGACTGTGTCTGGCTAGGCCTTTTATTTACTAATTAATTCTCTGATGCATTTTGGGGGACAGATCCCTTTCTTGGGAATCTGAACATTATAATGCTTTTATTTGTGCTGGGTTTGTGTGTTTAGCACTGCCATGGAAGGGCAGACAGCTGTTGTGTCCCCCCAGCAGGACAGGCCTGAGCACCTTTCCCCCTGTCAGGAAGTGCTGGGTCTCTTGTGATGCTCCATCAGTTGGATATTGTGTGTACATCTCCATACCCAGCAATTTCTCCACCCTGGGGTTTAGAGGACTCATGTCCTCTGGGTTTGGGATCCAAGGCCGGAGCTACCCCAGCTCACTTCCTACACCAAGGACCCAGTGTAATTCCATGCAGGGTCACATGGGATGCCAAGTTCCTGATGTGAGTGCTGGCAGCAGGGCACCCACAGGGCTCATTCCCTTGCAAGGAGACCTTGTTGACATGGCCAGGTATCTGTTACCCTCTGGATAAAATCTGTTCAGGGACAGCCGCATCCACAAGCCCTTCCTCACATGGTACTGCCCTTCTGCAGGCCCTTCACCACCTGGGAAGATGGAAGGTGATGGCCCCACCTTCATCAGTGAAGATGGAGGTGATGAAGACAATGGCCTCACACTGCAAGACCCCCTAAATGTGATGGAGAGATTGAGGCCCTGCAGTGTAACTGAGCTTGAGAGGGCTGGGTGGGAGGGTGTGTTTTATAATTCTATCCTTTCCCATATTCATTTCAAGATATGGAAAGCACACTGCATTTGTCCCCAATGCTGGGTTTACCAGTCTTCCACCACTTTTAGATTCATAGACTGTCCTGACTTGGAAGGGACCCGGAAGGATGATCAGTCCAGCTCCTGTCCCTGCAGAGACACCCCAACAATCCCACCCTGGGTACCCCTGACAGCATGGTCCAAACTCTCCTGGAGCTCTGGCAGCCTCAGGGCTGTCACCATTCCCTGAGGAACCTGGGCAGTGCCCAGTACCCTCTGTGAGAACAGCCCTTTCCTGAAATCCAACCTAAACTTCCCCTGACACAACTTCTTGGGATTGATCCTACCTTCTAAACCTTTTGTGCCATTCCTGGAGTCAAAGGACACAGAAAGGCTCCTCAGGAGGGGCAGAGACATCCAAACACCTCATCCTCATCCTGCACTCAAAACATGTCAGGGGGCATCAATGCTGCCTGGAATGTCCTCCTTCAGTGTGGACATGCAACACCGAGTCACAGGCTGAAAGTCAGAGATCCAGCCCAGAATATTTGGCAAGTTTCTCTTGCTGAAATGTGTAGTTACAATGGATAGACTTCCATGATTTATTTAGTAGTGGTTTGTTTGTCATTCTTTTTCTAAACTCGACCCTTTTTGCTTCTGCAGTACAAAGGAAGAGTCAAACTGACTATTTAACCAACTGAATACATCACTTGGGATGTTCAATTCTGTAAAAACCTGGGTGGGTTTTTTTTTTTTCAAATTATTTACACTTCAGAGTGGAAAAATAGCAACATTACTATAGCATTAGATTAAATTTCCCCAGGTTAATGGGCTCAGTGTCAGGAGTGAATAATCACAAGTGTGTTGCCAATGGAGAGACCATAAAGGCACGTTCCTTTCACAATATATTCTACCCCATGAATATATTAAAATATTTTTCTCAGTATGAAAAGAACGGAAATAGCCTTTTGTTTTCCTCTTTTCATAGCAAATGCTCCTGTCATTCGCAGCACAATGAATTCCTTGAATCTGTACCACAGAGTTTTTATCCTTCCTTCAACACCCAGAGGCCACTGGAAAAATCTTTCACATGGCTAAACTTTGCTGAATGTATTTAACCAGTAAATTATTTGTCTTCTGAACTAGAGGAACCAATACTCATTTATGTTCTAAAAATGGTTTGTTTTACTTACTTTATGAGTTGGGTCTGCAACAGTAGCAAAGCCAAAGGACGTTTAATTAAGTTATATTTACTTTTTCATGATCTTTTAGCTTTAGATTATAAATCATGAATCAATGAGTACTTAATTTCCTCATATAGCATTAAAAGTAATTGCTTCATAAATTTGTTTTAGTAATCCAAATATTTGCACAGAGTGCAGCACAAAGAAGTTGTTTCATTGATGAGAGTTCTCACTTCCCTTTCCGCTGCTGGAGGAAAATGAGTTTTTGCTCCTTTGGGGTCCAGTCCTTCATGGTGCAGAAGTCTCTGAACCTCAGGGGTGGTATTGTTATGAATTATTGATGCCACACCAATTTTTTTGGCCATTGGTTTCGCTGACACTTGAATTGCAGTGACCTTCTCCTGAATCTCCAGTCTGGCAAGCAGAATCTTGTGGGTGGGTCCATGACCTTGTGCACGACCATCAAACAGTCTTTAGCTACAGATATTTCTGCTTTCTGCCCAGAATCCAAGCCTAGATGTGGGGAGGTGCTTTGATCCCTCTGTATTAGACATGGCATCTTGGAATTGAATTCCTGCTTAGTAACAGGGGGCAGAGAAATCCTTCCTGCACCCTTAATCCAGCAATGAACCATCTGCATTCAGAACCAGGTGCCTGAGAAGCTGTTCCCTTCCAAACCAGTGACAGGACCCAGAGAAGGGGTCAGGGGAGGTTTAGGTTGGGTTTCAGGAAAAGGTTCTTCCCTCAGAGGGTGCTGTGTGAGGGTGTTCACAGGGTCCCAGGATGAGGGAAGAGACGAGGATCTGACTCCATGTTTCAGAAGGCTGATTTATTATTTTATGATATATATTACACTAAAACTGTACTAAAAGAATAGAAGAAAGGATTTCATCAGAAGGCTAGCTAAGAATAGAAAAAGATAGACTGATAACAAAGGCTTGTGACTGACTGAGACAGTCTGAGCCAGCTGGGCTGTGATTGGCCATTAATTAGAAACAACCACATGAGACCAATCACAGATGCACCTGTTGCATTCCACAGCAGCAGATAATCATTGTTTGCATTTTGTTCCTGAGGCCTCGCGGCTTCTCAGGAGAAAAAATCCTAAGGAAAGGATTTTTCAGAAAATATCATGGCTACAGTGCTGGGCACTGCCCAGGCTCCCCAGGGAATGGGCACAGCCCCAAGGCTGCCAGGGCTCCAGGACAGTTTGGACAATGCTCTCAGGACAATGCACAGATGGGGTTGTTGGGGTGTTTGTGCAGGGCCAGGAGTTGGACTGGATGATCCCTGTGGGTCCCTCCCAGCTCAGGATATTCTGTGGTTCCAAGTTTCTATGATGCATAGCATTGATGCATTGGGTCCTGCTTGAGTCCTATGATTAACAAATCAGGCATTATTGGGTTCCCCAAGTGAAGGATTATTTTATTGACTTGTGCTGGAAATGAGGATCTTTCAAAAAACAAAATCACAGAACCACAGAATATTCTGAGTTGGAAGGACCCAACAAGGATCATCCCATCCAACTTTGAAGTGAATGAACCATACAGGGATCAAATCCACAGCCTTGGTGTTATCAGCACTGGAGTGCCATGATCCACATTGAATGCAGCTTCATCAGGGTCACTTTTCAATGAAAGGCTTAATTTGAATTGGAAAGCTTTCATGAATTGGTTTTTGATGGAAATAATAGAAAAAATTCTGCATAGCTGCTGTATGGCAAAGGGTCAGCTTTCCCAGGACCTAAAAGACTTGACTGGTGCTTAGTGCCGTACCTTGAGCCCAAATGGGTTTTGGTGGGCTTTACATTTCTTCTCAGCCAGAAAGGTGGAAGCAGGGAGCTGATACAGCTGGAACCATGCAGGGGCTCGTGAAAAGCACCTGAGCTCCAGCATCACCTGCTGTGTGGTGCTCCTTGGCACGGGAAGAGGGAGGGCAGCCCAAAAAGCAGCCGTGGAGTGGGGAGCACACCTGAGGGATGCAGGTGGGATCCAAAACCCCTGCTCCAACTGGAGCTGATGCCATTTCCTTTATTCCTCATGCGCTCCCACTCAGTAATTCCAAGTGGGATATGCCCAACAGGAAGACTTTCTCTAGCTGGACTTCCAAGAGTTCCCTCAAGTATCCCTGTGCAGCCATCAATCAGGCAAAATCTCCAGGGGGGTGAGCAGTAATCTGAGCAAAGTAGAGGGAAAGGGAGGAGGATGGAGGTAAAACAGGAGCTGCTGTGGCCACAATTCCCCAGTGTCTGGTAAAGGTTTTGAGAAGGAAGTGTTTTATTTCTTTAATGGAGATGTGGGTGGCAGGGAAGGGTCAGAAAAAGAGGCCTGGGGTTAGAAGCATCTCTTATATTGGAAGAAAATCTCTGCTGGAGTGCAATGGAATAATCAAGATTTATTTATAAAATATTGCTATTAAATAAACATTACAGAAACTTTGGAATATCAAGCTTATTTATAGCTTTAGGCGTGAAAACCCACATTAGTATGTTGAATTATATGAGTTCAGTGCTGCCTGCTAGCTGACAGCACGTCAAATTATTTGCAAATATTTTCTGGAACAGTAACCTTGAAGGATGCCAGCACCATTCAGTGTAACCTTATCACGAGACAGGAACCAAGTGATGAGATGAGGACTGAGGATACAGAGTTTTTAGCAGCAAGTGACCTCTGACTTGCTGCCTAAAAGCAGAGTTCTGTGCTCCCTTTCCTCAGCACAGAAAGATGCTTTTTTGTCACTGACATTTACACTGGTTCTGTGCAGGGGGTTTGGAAGATGGTGTGAGTGATGTCGAGATGGGAAACTGCTCAGGGCAGGAATTTGAGAGTACATTGGTCACATTTAAGTGGGTTTATCTCCTCCAGCCTGCAGTACCCAGCTTCTGCAAAAATTATGTAATCATTTTAACAAAGTGTTCTGTAATTGACATGAAAAAGGCAAAGTAAAATAAAAATGAATTACTCTGTAAGCAGAAAGGTTCATTCATTTTAGCTGCAATCTGTAAGAGGGAAAAGGGAAAAAAAAATCCCAAATGCAGGCTTTTTATGGAAATTGTGGCCTCGTTGAAATTATAAGCTTTCTGCTATTTAAATGAATAATGTTCCCTAACACAGACTATTTTCTCATTTAAAAGTCTGTTGGGGTATAATTTCATCCTTTTACTGTCTGCTGTGTTTTAACTTACAGCAGTCTGACTAAATATTGTATTTTCTCTCCGTCAAAAATTGTCGGTACAGTTTGTGCAACAAGCAGCTCTTGCTCAATTAGAAGGCTCTGACTTAGAAATGGAACATTTTGCATGGAGGTTGGCAGGGTCCTTGTCACATGGGAAGCAGGTGACACTGAAAATTTGTTCCCTGGTGGTGGCCAACAGGGATGGGGTGATGGCCAACAGGGATGACAGCGATGATGTTTGGGTGCCCGAAATGTGGGAGGACAGAGGAGACAGAGGAGTCTGAGGGGATGCTAATCTCCTCTGGGCAAGATGCAGAGAGTCAGGCCCAGTGCCAGTGTCCTCCCTGTGAGGAGGGACAGAGGGGACAGGCAGGACGAGTGACCAGCTCTGACCCTGGGCAGAAGGGCCAATCTGAGCAGCCTGAGCAGCTGTGGCTTTGTTGGCACCCTGGATGTGGTGCAGGGCTCCATTGGGTGCCAGGTGCTTCTTCACACCAGCAGATCCAGCCCAGCATGGGCAGCCAAGTGCCTTATAGCCAAAAGCAATGATTTGCATATCCCACACGCTCCCAAATCTCAAATCACGGCTCCCAAACCCCAACTAAAAATGAGACAGTAGCAAAGACAAGCACTTGCATTTGTGTGACAGTGTTCACAGGGGTTTTTGGGTGAGGGAAGAGATGAAGATCTGACTCCATGTTTCAGAAGGCTTGATTTATTATTTTATGATACACATTACATTAAAACTATACTAAAAGAATAGAAGAAAGGATTTCATTGGAAGGTTAGCTAAGAATAGAATAAGAAAGAATGATAACAAAGGCTTGTGGCTCCGTTCTCTGTCTGAGCCAGCTGACTGTGATTGGCCATTGATTAGAAACAACCACATGAGACCAATCCCAGATGCACCTGTTGCATTCCACAGCAGCAGATAATCAATGTTTACATTTTGTTCCTGAGGCCTCCCAGCTTCTCAGAAGGAAAAATCCTAAGGAAAGGATTTTTCATAAAAGATGTCTGCGACACATTTGACTTTCTGTTTTTCAGGCCATTTACTATTGACCCAGGCCACATCCCATGGTTTTATCCCCAGCTGTGATGTCAGGTCACTCCAATGTTAAAACAAATGCTGAGGTTCTGGACTCACTTGACTGGGAGTTGGGGCTTTTAAAGGCCCACCATGGGGCTCATGATGAGAGCAAGAGAGTCACAGCATAAATTACCTTCCATCTTTGGAGGGCATCTTGTTTAGCAGAAGGACACAGCAGCGAAAGATATTTAATGACAACAAAACTGCCTTGCCTCAAAGATGCAGTTAACCTTGGCAAATAAGAATGAATACTCTAAGGAGCCATAAAAGTGCTCTGCTGGTTTATGTCTGTCAGTCTGTCGTTTGGATGCTCTATCAATTCTTACAGTGCTTCCAGTGGCAAGGCCAAGTGTTTTATAAAGTTTCACATGCTGTTTGTTTGCTGAGAGAGTTACAGCCATGGCACCTCTGCTGCAGCAGGAAAGGAGCTCCCAGGGGCTGCAGGTGAAGCCTGGGCTGTGCAGGGCAGGTGTTGGGAAACCAGGATTCCCAGAGTGGGCACTGCCTGCATTGGCAGTGGGAGCCCCACCAGCAGGAGGGCCTTACCTTAAATCAAAGTTTAATGGCAGCTCCCAGGAGCCTCCTCTGCTTATTTTCCAGTGGGGAACACCTTCTGGATATCTACCAATGTTTAATAATGCTGAACTCTGTCGCAGACATCTTTTAGGAAAAATCCTTTCCTTAGGATTTTTTCTCCTGAGAAGCTGGGAGGCCTCAGGAACAAAATGTAAACATTGATTATCTGCTGCTGTGGAATGCAACAGGTGCATCTGGGATTGGTCTCATGTGGTTGTTTCTAATTAATGGCCAATCACAGCCAACTGGCTTGGACAGAGAGTCCGAGATACAAGCCTTTGTTATCATTCCTTCTTATTCTATTCTTAGCTAACCTTCTGATGAAATCCTTACTTCTATTCTTTTAGTATAGTTTTAATGTGATATATATAATAAAATAATAAATCGGCCTTCTGAAACATGGAGTCAGATCCTCATCTCTTCCCTCAGCCTGAGACCCCTGTGCACACTGTCACAGAACTCCTTATCCCACCCACAGGAACTTCCCCAGCTGGGGCCAGAGCCCCTTACAGGCTGTGTAATAACAATTAGCAGCTCAGAAAAGCCACTGTGCATGAGGTGAATCTCAGAATCACAAAGAGAATGGTTTGGGCAGCAAGGGACCTTCAAGATCCTCGAGCTCAGGTCCTCTGACCCTTCTGCAGGGGCATCTCCATTTGTGAGTGGACACTGGGGGTGATTTATGTGTTAGCTTAATACTTGTCTAATTGTTTATATTTCCTCTCACCCAGCAGTCCCAACATTTCTCTGGCCACATATCCATCTTGCTAATGCACTTTTTGTGACTCCTCTGCAGAGCTGCAGACACGCAGTGAGAGCTGGGAATGAGTTTGCCTTTCAATTGCCACAATGTGTTGCTTCACTGTATTTACTCAGCTTCTGCTTGAAATCTTATTCTTCTCTTGCTTATTGTCACTGGTCCCAGCAGTTTGTTTCTCCTCTTATCTCACCAAAGTGAAGTTTGAATAAAACCTCCTAAGAAACAGCCAAAGCATGTGAGAAACAGCAGCCATAGGAGACCACAGCCAAGAATTTTCCATTCTTGCCTTTTGTATTTCCCACTGTTTTTACGTACAGATACATTTTAGACTCTACGGGCCAAATCCATTCTATTCCAATGAAGTTACCTCAGAGACACACTTGGCTCTGTTGCTTTAAAAAAACCAGATAATCCCAAACAGCAGGATAATTTTATGACCACTAATTACATTTGTTGCTATGCAAGCTAAGATAATGATAAGAGTAATCGTATCTCATGCTTCAGGGCATACGCTCATCACCTGTGGACATCAGGAAGGAATTTTTCTCCCCATGTACAGCACTGTTCAATTAACTAGATGGATTGTGGTGTGTTTGTTTTCTCTGTGTTTTCTTCCTCTGAAGGATCATTTATTAGCTGCAGCCAGAATAGGTAGAGCAGATTGAATTAACTGACAGCCTGATCCAATATGGGCATTCCTAAATCCCCACCCTGGGAAGTAAAAATCAGCTGTGGAAAAAAAGAATATGTAATCTTTTGTAATTTGGAAACTGATTGTTTTTCAAATGCCCGAATATCCTGCCCATAACCAGAGTTGTGAATGCAGCAATACTGAGCTTTGGGCTGCTGTGTTGCACAAAATCTGGCTCTGAGAGTGTCCCAGTTTGAGGAAACTTGGAGGATTGCTCTTCTCTTTTGACTCTGAGTAGCATCTGCATTCAAGCACCACTGGGTCCTGCGGATTATGTTTGTGGCTACCCGTCACGTTGCATTAGAATAGCCAGCCTCAGCCAGAAAAGCAATTGAAAGGCATTGGAAATCTGCCTCACTGCCCACATCCAGGGAATAAGCTCTCTGATAATCCTAATAGAGAAGATCAAATTTGCCAAGAAAATAGAAGCGACTGCTTGTATTTTGCTTCATTCTCCTCAACTATCTTTCTGCTCCTTGCAAGACTTAATCAACAGCTAATAAACCTCAGCTTTTCAGTGCACAACAGAGTATTGTCTTTCTAGTACTTGTGTTGGGACTGGGATTTATCTGTTATTGACTTCATCCCTTTCCTATCCTTTCCTTTTGTTTGGTCCCCATTCCCCTTCTCTCAGTAGCTCTTGCTTTATTTTTATCTCTAGTAAAGCAGGTCTGCCATTTAATTAGCAAAACTGGCCTCTACCTGAAGCCAAATGAAATGTAATCTCCTGCCGACCTGAATGCAAGGTAGAAATTCCACGTCTGAAAGATTTCAACATTTGTCTTGGCTTATTTCTGGAGAAAAGCAGAAAACTTCCAGGCGTGTTTCTGAGAGAAAATTCTGAAAACAAAACAGTGTGAATTTCTCAATACTTGCTGGGTGTTTTTTTCATGCTAATGAACCAGCCAGGAAGGAGCTGTTTCACAGCAAAGCAGGAGCCACTCTGCATTGATGCCGCTGGCCTGGGGGAGCAAAGACCTTCACTGTACCATGCTCAGATGCAGCTTGTGGTGGTAGATGAGGACTCACAGAATTGTTGGGATTGGAAGGGACCTCTGGAGATCCTCCACAACCCCTCTCCCTAGGCAGGGTCACCTATGGCAGGTGACACAGGGATGCATCACAGTGGGTTTGGAGAATGACTCCCTGCCCTCCCTGGGCATCTGTAAAGATGAAACTGCTCAGAGACCAAAGCAGATCTGCCCTTTGCTCTCAGGGTGCTGTGCAGCCCCTCCTGACTGGCTGGCTGGGAGGAATGGGCAGTGCTGGGATCAGTGTCCTCATGCCAGGCCATGGCTCTGCCCTGTCCCTGCCATTCCTGCTGCTCCTGCTGCTCCCCAGCAGGTCTCCTGCCCAGCCCTGGCAGCAATTGTGGGCAATGATGAGCTATGGCTCTCCTTAACCTCTAGACACACCTCTGTTATTAACCACCCATAAAACTCCACGGCCCTTTTAAAACACCCAGCTACTGTTATTCAATTCCCCTGACTTGTGCAATAAAAACGAGATGGGAGAGGATGGCCAGCACCTCCCTGGGAGCCAGCCCCACAAATACAGATCTCACAGAGCACCTGAGCTCCTGTGGTGCTCAGCATTGCTGGGCATTGAACCAACATCACCCCAATAAACCCTGGTGACTCACTTGAGGAAGAAAAGTGTCATACAGTAATCAAACAGCTCGGGTCAGTGTGAGCACTAACAGCTTATTTTCATCCTGAGCTGCACTGCACAAACACCTATCTGTCAGCACTCCACTGGTTTAGTTCCAGGCAAAATGACTTGCTTGCTCTCCAATCTGGCGTGCTGGCAGTGCAGGAATGCAAACAGCCAGCCCTTTGTGTTCACCTGCAGCTTTATTCCCTTCATCAATAATTGCTAAAGAGACAAATGAAATTTTTCATACGTTGCTTCTGGAATTATATCACAGCAGTGCTTTTGTTTGATCAAAATTGCTAAATGCTTTCTCTAACTTGGAACAGCATAAAAATTGCAGGCTTGAAAATTACACATATGCTTCATCCTATCTCAAGGAATTCCAAAAGCTACCTGGGAGACAAGAAATGCTCACCATATTCCTTAGGAGTTGTCCAGATTTAGTTGACCAAGCTGTTCTGATTCCATCCAAAGCAATGGCATAATGCTCAGTGCAGTTGGGAACACACTGCTGTGATGCAAAATTCTCCTTTGAATTTTGAATTTGAACCCCAAGACCTAAACATCTACAAAAATAAAAAGGAGCATTCAGATGCATTAACAAGACAGGGCATGGACCCATCAGTTTTACCCTTAGATGCACAGGACAAGAAACGCTGCTGTTCCCAGAAGCTTTGGAGTGGGAAGATGCCCTCAGTCACAGAATTATGGAATTGTTTGGGTTGAAGGGACCTTAAATCCCATCCAGTGCCACCCCTGCCATGGGCAGGGACACTTTCCACCATCCCAGGCTGCTCCAAGCCCTGTCCAGCCTGGCCTTGGGCACTGCCAGGGATCCAGGGGCAGCCCCAGCTGCTCTGGGTTATTCCCCCTCAGACAGAGCCTGCCAAAGCTGAGGGCAGCTGGTACCAGGGCAGCTGATATGCACGATGTGCATTTTGCATGTGGCTCTAAGGGAGGAGTTGCCTGTTTCTTTGGGTTTTTCTCCAAGCTCAGAAACATCAGAGCTCCACGCAGTTCCCTTGATCTTTCTTGAGAATTCAGAACCAAAACATTGTTTCTGGTCCAGCCTGAGTTTTTCAGAGAGCTTGCTAGTACAGAGAGGGGAGTGGGTTGTGGCACATGGAGAAAGGAATTGTTGGAGGACCAGAAGAAAAGAAGAGTAAATCTGGAGCTGGAAGAGAGGTGACACAAAAGAAAATTAAGTTATCTCTGCAATATCACACATGAGGAGAGACTTCAAGGAAGCAGAAGTTCATGTGATCAGAACAACGGGGGGACACAATTTCAGCAGTAGCATTTCAGCAGTATTTCAGAAAAGGGGTGGATGGAAAATAAAAAGGAGACACTTCATGGCTTCAAAAGGTAACAGAAAAGGATGGAATTGGCATTAGAAAAAGAAAATAAACAAGACCTACAAAAATGGGAGCTCCTCAGTGCAGAGGGAGCAGAAGAGCCAGGACTAAAGCTGAATAAAGCCCAATCTGTTTGCATGTGGCAACAAACAAATATCTGAACAGGAGCTGGGCAATTCAGTTCTCCTGTTGTCATGCCTGGGAAGTGGCAGTGCCCAGACTGAGACTCAGGGACAGAGGCTGAAGGGCTAAATGGGAATTGTTGGGTGCTGGGTTCCTGCATGCAGCCACATTTATTGCAACCCAGTGTTTAATGTTCACAAACCATTAGATACATGTATATTTATGGTTTGATAATCAGCTGTCATTAACAGATGAGTAAACAACATAATGTTCATATTTAGGAGGAATATGCAAACTGAAGAGAAACTGCCAACTCCTAAGAATATTTATTTTCTCTACACTTAATGGGGGGAAAGGAGGCAGAAATACTCTGTAAATTAGTTATGGGATATTGGCAATGCCTCCCCTACTGTACAACTGTAATTATCCCAGCTCTGTGCGTGGGACTGTAGCTGTGCACCCCCAGCTACTCTCATCCATGGGAGTTAGGAATTTACTCATTGTGCACATTTTATAAATCATTTTGAAAACCATTAAATCATTGTTACTGTCTCTCTGGACTCAGAAGGGCAGGCAGACCATGATCTTTTCAACCAGTGTCATACCAAGGTGCTGAGGCCTTCTGCCACCCTCCCTTTGTGCAAATCAAAGATGTTTCAAACTTCAGGGGAGAATAGAAGTTCTTCTTTCCTATGGGAAATGCCAGTCCAAGTAGAGCTGCTTGATCTGATTGAGGTTTTCAGGCAGCTTTTCAAACCTCCTTGATTTTCTTGAAGATTTGCTGTTCTACATCAGCTACAAGCAGAGAAGAGCAGGAAAACACATTTTTGACTCCTCCACAAATATCTCTGAGATAAATATGGCCCAATGTATTTGTGACTCCCTGGTTATATCTTTAATCATCCCTGACAGTGTTCTGCATCCAAAGACACTTTAATAAATGCATCATTATCCTATTTATATGGATGAGGGAAACTGAGGCCCAAAGCAGGATGGGATTAACCCAGGGAGGAGGCAAAAGAAGTAGGGAATTATAAGGAAAGATCAGGTCTGGAAAGGATGAATTTACAGCAATGAGAAGATGCTTTATTAGTCATGGCTGGGAGAGCTGGAAGGAATCAAGTGTCCAGCCAGGGATGAGGCTGGGAACAGAGTCCAGCACCCTGACTGTCACTCCCCACTCTCCCACCAGCTGGGCCACATGCTTGAACACTGACCCATGTATTTATAACCATGGATATTTGACAAAAAGCAAAGGAATATTAACAGGAGTTTCCTGGACAACATAACCAACTTTCCCCCTTAGCTGATCCCTCCCCTGCCTTACAAAATTAGAAAATTTTGCAATCCGTTTTGTAGATGGAAGCAGATCATGTACAGATGCAGCAATTTGGCAGGTTATCACACCGGGATTTTCAGCCTGGGATAGCACAGCCTCTCCAGCTGCTAAGGATCAGTCCCTTCAGCGAACCAAATTCACTAATCTGGTGCTTCCTCCTGCCCATAGCCGGGCTTATTGGGGAGGATTAGCTCGTTGTCCAGGGGTAATTTTCTCAAATAAATGGGTCAAAGCCTGTGCTGGCTCCCCTCCTGCAGCCTGCTGAGTTCAATGGCTTTGCTCAGAGCACAGCCTGGTTCCTCATTTCCATGAGATCCTTGGGCCATGGCTGAATAACGAGAAGTGGCAGGTGAAGCTGAAGGTTTTGGCTTTGTTTTTTGTAAAGAGGAGAGGAGTGCAGCAGAACAACATATGGTACAGTGCCTGGCTAAAAATGATTTAGTGGGAAACTGGTGCTTAATTCCTGTCTCTCTGCAACCACATACACTAATGTAGTGGTGTAACTATTCATCTAATAAACTGCTAATATTTATTATTAATTGAACCATTTAATCTAACAGTGGATTAGGGGAAGGCAAATGTAGGACTTAATGACTCTGCTGATTGGTATAAATTTTAACAGTGAGCTCAGGCTGTGTAATACAAATTGTGTTGCTGCTGCTGCTGCTAAGTACCTTGTAACTGGGAGAAACTCTGCCCAAGCAAAACTTGCACTGGCTATCAAGAGGTTGGGTTATTTAAATCTTTTAGTGAGCACTGTAGGACCAAACTCCAGAAGATGAGGTCCCTATCACCAGTGGTTTATTATATTAATGGCAAAGAAAGTGGTTATTAGTAATGTCTGCTTAACTTTAGAGGTCATCTTCCATCCAAACAGCCCCTGGATGGATGGTTTAGTGCTGCTGTGATAACTGAAGTGCAGGATAACAAACTGTAATTATCTTGCACTTCTAACCAAATCCCCTGTGTTGGCTGCAAATCCATCATTGCCAGGGCTCTCTGCAGCCCACCCACTGCTCTGAATTCCTGCTTTTCTGGAGCTGGAAGCAAAGACACACCCACATCTCAAGGAAGACAAATTTCTGCTTACTGCTAAATCTTGTTTCCCAGACACTGCTGGATTTAGGGAGTTTAGGGATATTCCAGCTGGGGCTGGAAAGATGCTTCAGCTCTTTACATTTCAAGCCTATGGAGTCAAAAGCAATGTCTGTATCCCAGGGAGAAATTAATGGAAGAGCCCAAATTTCCTAATGGCTTATATCTTGCTCTAAGCTCTGGGAGGACCTGAGGTCTCAGACTTTATCATTGTGACATTATGGGCTTTAGACAAGCTATTTTTAGAGGTTTCTTTAAAATTTGATCAGTTATAATTTTCCCTTTATGGTTATAATTTTCCCTTTATGGTTATAATTTTCCCTTTCATGGGAGCTCTGTAGCTGAGACAGTAACTCTTGCAAACACCGCAGCACCCTTTCTAAGTGGGGTATAAAAACACTCCCAATTGGAAATGTTCTTTCCAACATTTGCACATTATTTTTTGTTGTTGTTGTACATAGGACATATGGTGCTGTTGTGTGGCTCTCAGGCATTTGAACTTGCATGAGTTATTGCAGCAGTTCCAAATTTCGTGCTGAGAAAATTCGGATGCCACCTTCCAGGTCTGGTGAAAATTAAGGCTATGTTGTCATCCTTGGCTATCCTGCCTTAGCTCTCCTTGAAGCCTGATGTTATCAGAGAGTCAGGTTCAGTCCACAGCTCCTAGAGCAGAGACCAAAACACAGAGGTCACCTTCCATCCATTTGGTGTTTTCCCTCCCCTGCTTTGCTCCCCATTTTCTGCAGATGAAGGAAACATGTCCTGTGTTTCTGCTGTGAAAGCTAGGATGTGTTAGAGAATCTGGGAAACCTTTCTTTTTTTTTTTCCTTCTTTCATCTATTTGTGGAAAGTGAGCTGGGAGAAAAGATGTTTCTTACCCTCATGGCCTCTGGAAGTGAAGAGAAAGAGAAATGGAAAGGAAAAAAGCTGAGGGATGAATTAGAAGAAAATAAGGAATTGCTGAAAAGATTGAAGCAGGGGGGAAAGAAAGGAGAACCTCTCCAAGAAAGGGATGAACTCACAGCTTCCTGACCTGTTTGAGACAGAAATGTGCCAGGAGTTTTGGCAGAAGTTGCTTTATGAACTTGCCTTGCTAGGGGCTCTCTTCTCTCCCTGCAGTCACCCTATGGACACAGCTACACCAGCTCACATTTCCCACTGTTATCCCACACCCTCTGCCCTCACACTCCCAAATCAGCTGAACCTGGAAGAAAAAGCAGCCAAAAGGTGGAAACCAATGGGAATTTGGTTTTTCTCAATGGGAAGAGTGAAGGGAAGAGTACAGGAGGATAAATACACTAGAAAGACAGTGCAGAGAGAACTGAAGTCAAAGGAATTGTTACAAAAACCTAATCAGGATTTGAATATGGAAATGTGAAAAAGGAAAGACTCAGCAGAGTGTCCCCCAGCAGCTGTCAAATTGTGTTTTCTGGGTGAGCTTCAGGAAAAGCCAAGATGTGGAACACACTGGTGAAGGTGTGGGTGTTCAATGCTGAGGGTCGAGGTCAGTGCTGCTCTGGCACAGCCCCAGCTCTGCTCTGGACACCTGAAAATCCATCCTAGGTGTGAATTAGGATGTGAAATCCATCCTAATGTGAATCCACACTCCCCAAACCATCCCAGAGCACATCCCTGGCTCAGCAGGGCTGCAGTCCTGCTATGGGGGAGCAGTTTTGTGGTGCAAGGGAAGCAGCTCTGAGAGAGAAATCTCTCACCTGGGAGATCTGAACTACAAACCAGCAACTGTACCCTGAGGAAGAGAATACAGAGGCATGGACATGTGCTCATGTTGTAAAGAGCAGTGGCTTTGTGAAGTGATTGCCAAGGTGGAGATGAAATGGGTAAATAAATGCATCTCCTAAGAAAATGGCAGAAGTTTTAGTGAATACAACAAAATTATTGGCATGGGGAGCGGGAAAAGACAGGGATTTGTTTTGTTTATGCTTTTAAGGCATATTTCTGTATTTCATTGTGAAATTGTTACAACAGACAGGGCAGAATTTAATATTTTCCTGTGCACTGCTGAGCACCCTATCCCAAGCAGCAATCCATGTGAAAACTACTGAAGTGGTTTTCAGAGCCCTCATAGCTTGGAAATCGAGCTTAAACAGTCAAATCCTATGACACTTTCTTATACTAAATATACTGAAGCAGTAGACCACTGATGTTTCTGTCACAAGGCTTGTTTTGTACAGCTGTCTGTCCAAACTCTTCTATTGAAGCTTTCCCAAGCACTGATAGAGTAGGAAGGACTTGATGATTTTTTTTTTTTTTTTTTTTTTTGAACAGCAAAATAGGAGCTGGTGAGCTTATACATTTCAAACTGATGAAGGAAACCACAACTCTCAGCTGTTCCAACACAAGAAAGAATCCCAACAGGTTTGGTAAATGCAGATGGAATTATCAGAGGTCAGAGCCTACATCTCTTTCACCCTCAAAAATTGCCCAAAATATCCTGACCTCCATGGAAACAGTCTGCTTTGCACTGTGCCTCCCTCTCAGCTGGTTTTGTTCCTCCTGCCATTAGCTCTGGGTGGTGTTTTACAGGTGTTCTCTTGCTCCTGATGCTTTTAGGTTGCCAGGTTGTTTCAGCTCTCAGTTATTCTCCTGCCCAGCAACAGAATGGGGCCATAAAAATTTACTTTCTTGTTTACATTCACTCAGCAATTTATGGGAAGAAAAGTGGGGGAAACCATAAGCAAAGAATCAATGCTGCATTTAATACTTAAGCATAAAAGTCATTCTTAAATAATATTTTTATTTCAGTTTTAATGAGAGACCAGAAATGCCACTTCTGGGTTTTTAAGGCCCATAAGGTGTTAGTACTCTTGTTATCTCTGATGTTCATGGTCTCTTGCACACCATTTATGCTGGGCATTATTTTTGACAATGCAGTATGGCAAATGCCTGGCCTGGGATTCCTTGGGATGAATAAAAATTTATAGAGGAAATTCTACAAGTAATATCTTGTTATAATACATTTTTGTGCTAACTGCAAGTGACAAGTGATTGCTCAAACTTGTTCCTGCAGCTACCAGGTTTTCCTCTTTAATCCTATATTAGTTCTAAAGAAAAAAAAAAAAAAAAAAGAAATACAAGGAGAGCTGTCTTTTCATTTATTTTATCTTGCCTCTATAGGAATATTTTCATGGTAAATTCAATATACTTTGTCTGAAATGTAAATGGAATGTTCAATATATTTTTAACTCAAGCACTGTTTAAACATTAAAATCCTCTTTTGCAAATGCCATTGTGATAGAGGTTCAAGATTTTGCAGGGGCTTAATGGCTTCCTGGGAGGAAAAGAGGCCAGTTTGGTAGTCAGGACTTGGTTTTAAAGGCTTCACTTCCTTTCAGTTCTGCAGAATCCATCCCCAAAGGACAGGGGCTAAGTTGGGAATTTCTCAGTGTGGCATTTCCCCACCTGTGCAAGGGGTGCTCTGCAGTCTGTGGGACCGGGACACAAAAGGAAGCATGAAAAAAGAACAAAGTCAGGAGAACTGCAAATGGGCATTGATGCAAACCAAGATAACGTAATTGGAAATCTTTCATGCTTGTAACGTGACCGCATCTTGAGGGCATAAACGTGTAGCTTTGTGTAAATTAGGGCTGTGATCATCCCCATGAAGTTACCAGGCACTGTTTGGAAGTCTTTCCATGAAAGAGGGAAACACCAGTGGAGCTGGGGCTGGTGACATGGAGCTGTGTCACTGCAGGTGGCACAATGTTGGTATTTGCAGTGGAAAACCAAAAAGGTTGTGCTGTGCACAAGCCATGCAGACACACTGCCCCACCACACTGCAGAGTTTCACTTTGGGTAGAATTCCAAATTCCAGAGAATGCTCACGCACCTCCTCAAGTGTCATTTATCAACAAACTCTACCCAGACTAATTTTTCATTCCAATTCCCAGGCTGTTTTGGCAGTTTATGTCCTCAAGGTTGATTATGCATCCCTTCCATCCCTTTTTACTCTCTAATCTAAACACAGGATGTTATCTTTATTGCCTCTTCTCAAAACTTGCGCAGGATTCTATTTAGCTCCTGTGTAAGAAAATGAAAAGAAGAGAGAAGCTGTCTTGGGGGTTTGGGGAGGAAAAGCAAACTTGAGAGACACTTTTGGGAAAGATGAGGAATGGTCTCAGGTGCTGAACCACTCAGTAATACCTGGCTCCATGCTCTGCTGCCCTCAACAGCCCTCTGTGTTCTGGGCTAGGAAAACATTTCCAATTCAATAGCCAGGTTCTCAGCTGAGGTTGCCAAAGGTGTCCATTTGGGTCCTGGTGATGCTCTGTGTGTGGATGGCTGCTTCCCAAAAATCCCATTGATAACACCTGCTGTGTCTGTCAGCTTTTATTTCTGCCAGATGTAATTGGATTTAGGGGGTAAAACAGGAGTATGAGACAATCTGCCTCTTCACATGGGATCTTCTGGACACAACAAAAACTTCTGAGCCTCGGTCTGTGCTTTGCTAATCACCCATTTCAAGATTCCTGTCTTTATTTTGGATTTCTCTGGTTTATTCTCACCTAAGCCTGTTTTGCCAAGCATACAGCTCATTCTCCATTTGTTTTTATTTCCTTTTACATTTTTCTCGTCATATTTGGTACCAAAATTTTCCTCCAGCAGAAGTATTTCAAGAGCCATTGGCTTTTCCTTGCAGGCCTGCCTGTTGCAGGAGCAGGTCGTATCCTAATTGTGTCCTCATGGCTACACCTAAAAGCTGGGCTCTTTGCTTGCACAGATCTCTTGGTTTGTAGCCAAAATCAATCTGTGCATATGTTTGTCATGCTGTGACACAGTTCCTGGTTTTTTTAAAGCAGTGGTTTTCCTGACAGCTTGGCTCAGTGTCCTCTGGATAACACCAACCTGCTGTAGGTTGAACTTCCCATGGATCCCAAACGCTCCCAAATCACTGGAGTCAGGGCTGGGGCTGGGGCTGGGGCACTTCCCTGCTCCCAGGGCTCTTCCCACAGCCCAGTCTGCAGCTCAGACACAGAAACAGTGGCCCAGATTTCTCCCTCCCACGTTGTTTCTGCTCTCCCATTGCCACCTCACTCCTGCCTTCGTGCAGAGCCAAACAGGGCAGGCAAAGCAGCAAAAATGCCATTGTGCTGTCCTGGGTCTTGGTGTCAGCCCCTTTGTGTGTCCATGGCTTTGCCAATGCTGTACTGTTGAGTTATATATATATATATATATATATATGTATATATGTATATATGTGTGTATATATATATGTGTATATATGTGTGTATATATATGTATGTATATATATGTGTATATATATATGTGTATATATATATGTGTATATATATGTATATATGTATATATATTTTTTTTTTTTAGGGTTGAGATTAAATGTGTGAGATCGTCTTTTTTGTTTGCGCTTAGCTGTTTATGACTTCTTATTTATATTACAGTCTTACAGATTGTGAGTTTTATAGAATTTTACTCTAATAAACTAAAAAATGAAATTTTCTTTTGTTATAAGGTTTTTGAAGGATAAATAATTTAATTAAGAAATTATATTTAAATTATTTTCATTTTTAACTTAATAACTAACTGTTTGTGGTTTGTAATGTGGATTTTTAAATCTAATTTACATAATACTATTTAAACTTATGAAGAAGAAGGATTAGTTACTGCTTTAAAACTTTTATTGTGTTTTACGTATATTATTGTATTCTAAAACCTTAAACTCGAAGTTTTCTACTATGTGATATTACACACTTCTATTCAAACTATACACCCATAATCTTAGCTCTATTATTCAATTTTGGAAGCTTCTCCATAGCCTCAGGTCAAATGCAGAGTTGTCTTGGGGGTTAGTGCCTGTCAGCATAGAAAGCCTAAAATTCATCAGAACTTTAAAACTCATCAGAACTCTAAAATCCATCCTAACTTTAAAATTCATCCTAACTTTAAAATTCATCCTAACTTTACTTCCAGGCTGTTTTCAGTGAGTGCAGCAAGAGCCACCCAGCAGAGGAGCCCCCACCAAGGGCCATCTCCATGCGAGACAATTCCATGTGGAGCTTGGTCAGCTCTGCCTTGGCTTCCCAGAGACCTTCCCTGGGTACCAGCCTCCTTCCCCAGGCAGGCGCTTCTGAGCACCCAAACATCCTTGTGGTGGATATTCCTCAATTTGTTTGGCCTGGGATCAAGGCTGAAAGCACTGCTGGAAATACACTTCCGCCAAAGATTGTTTGGGCCAATTGTTCTTTCTGGTATTAAAGCTATGAATCATCTTGGCATCAAGGTGTGACCTTTCCTCTTTATGCTATTATGTCACCAAAAAGGAGGCAGAAATGGAAATAGGAAGATGATTGCAATAAATTTCTCAGCACTGATCTAATGTCTCGTGCTCACCAGGAGTATTAGACTCGTAAACCTCATCTCCCCTGGCATGGATCCACACTAAACTTTGTTTCTACCAACAAATTCCAACATTCCTTTTCCCTGCAGTGCAGCTTTCTCAGCATCATAAACCACCTGCTGGACTGAGTTCTCTGAAGTGGCAGTGCAGAGATTTCCATCCAGAACTGATCCAGGCAGTCTGAAAAGCTGCACTCCTGCAGAGCAGAGTCCCCACAGGAATGATCCTTCCAAACCTAATGCTTTGATGATGCTGGTCCAGAGGAGATAGTGAATAAAAGCGTTTGAAAAAAATCTGAAGTGTGGGTAACAGTGAGGGAATAAATGTCAATTCTTGATCTGTATCTGCCTTGGAAACAGTTACATTTGCAGAGCAGAAACTCAGTGCTGGTTATTTACTGCGATTCTAATTGCTCACTAAAAAAATTTATACATATATATATATATATATATCTATTGTCCTACAATAAAAATTCTTGAAATTAAATTTGACTCTTCAGAGTCTGAAATAAACTCCATTTCAAATAAAATTGTACCTTTATACAATTTTAACAATATACATCAAAACAATATACATCAAAATTGGAGGGAGATTATGATAGGATTAAGCTATTTCCTGTGCAGAGCAATAGGACTGCAGCTCTGTCAGGAGCTCTCCTCCAGGATAATGCAGTTGTTCTCCATGAAGCAGAGCTCCTGGAAGATGCTATTCCCTCTCCAACCTGCCAACTGGAGTAGTGTAGAAAAAAAAATGATGCTACTAGAAGCTTGTCACCTCCTTTTCAGTTTGTTTCAGTTTCCCTGAGTTCAGGTGGATGGAGTTACCCCAGGCTGGGTCTCCCAGCTGAGGAGACACCCCCAGGGACCCAGGACCAGGTTCTGGTGCTCATGGGGCTTCCAGGAGAGGGAAAGCAGCTTTGGGGGACTCTGCAAGAGCATGTTGCTCAGTCTGAAAGGCAGGGAGGGTGAGAAGGGAGGTTTGGCAGCTGGAAGGCCTGCACAGCTGTGCCAGAACATCTGGATGCAGTCGGTTGATCCTCAGTTTGGGAGAGCAAGAGCTCCCTGCCACCTTCCTCCTGTACTCCTCAGACAGCTCCTGCAGAACTGGTGCATCAGCAGGATTTAATCTGTGCAAAATCCTCCTCTGTCTTGCAAACCCCTTCTCCCATTAATTCAGATTTTACAGCATCTCTCTCTGAGCATGAACCAGCCATCAAACCAGACAAGTGAAATAGTACTGGACTGCTTGATTTGAAAAGAAGCTTGTGGTTTTCCTCTGCTGCTGTGAGAGCTGCTGGGAGCACAGTGAGCAGCCAGCTTTGCCCAGCAGCAATCCTGCTGTCAGTGCTCCCAGACCTCAGTGCTGTTTACCACCAAGCTTTTAAATAAACAAAAGTTGTGTCATTCCTTGGGTGGGAGCAGGGAGTGCCTGCATTGTGGGACTGGGAGGATCAGTGTCCTGGATTGCCAAGCAAATTGTGTTCTATTTGCCATCTGGATGGCAGCTGCATTCTGTTCAGTGGGCAGTTTTCCTTATCTCTTCCACAATCACTCCTCCCTCAGGGAAGACATCTGCTGATAACAGCTATTGAATGTCACTGCACAGCTGATAAGAACTACAGCATCCCATTGGGAGATGTGAGCCCAGAGGGAGGAGCCAAGCATTGCTACCTGGATATAATCTGGAGATTCTGGAACACCAGCCAAGCATTCCTACCTGGATAAAATCTGAGGTTCTGGAACACCAACCAAGCATTCCTATCCGGATATAATCTGGAGATACTGGAACACCAACCAAGCATTCCTATCCGGATATAATCTGGAGATTCTGGAACACCAGCCAAGCATTCCTACCTGGATATAATCTGAGGTTCTGGAACACCAGCCAAGCATTCCTACCCGGATATAATCTGAGGTTCTGGAACACCAGCCAAGCATTCCTACCTGGATATAATCTGAGGTTCTGGAACACCAGCCAAGCATTCCTACCTGGATATAATCTGAGGTTCTGGAACACCAGCCAAGCATTCCTACCCGGATATAATCTGAGGTTCTGGAACACCAGCCAAGCATTCCTACCCGGATATAATCTGGAGATTCTGGAACACCAGCACAGCTTCTCCACTGGATTTCCCAGAGGAACAGCAGCTGCCTCTTCCATTAGATCTTCAGAGGAAGAGACTGCACCTTTCTCCAGGATCCCTGCTCCAGCAGAACCACCCCTGACACTGCAGGAGGGCTGAGCCACAATTCCAATGGGACTGCTGCCAACACCCTGACCCACAGGGTGTCAGGTTGGGTTCCGACTCTGGCAGTGCTGTTTAGTTTAATGCATTATTTTATGTTTTTATTTTCTTCCCTATTAAAGAACTGTTATTTCTCCTCTCATATTTTTGCCTGAGAGCCCCTTAATTAAAAATTTATAGCATTTTGGAGGGAGGGAGTTTACATTTTCCATTTCAGGGGAGGTTCCTGCCTTCCTTAGCAGACACCTGTCTTTCCAAACCATGAGAATGAGCTGTCCCTGAGGGATGCAGCAGTGCTGACAGCACAGTGGCCACATCTCCTGAGCTGAGCTGGCTCTGGTGGGCAGGGAATGGTTTTCCTGCACAGGACAGGAGGAACCATGCTGTGCTGGAGAGCATTCCTGCACCAGCCTGAATGCAGTGAGGAATAGGAATTGGGGAATTGGGCTTTCTTCTCAGCACTGGTGAAATGTTAAATCTTCCTTCTGTCTCTGCTCCCCACATGTCAATATTTTGTGCTGTTTTATTTTTTGGTAGCATTATAAATATGGCTCACTGTTCCAGTGTGAGAAAAATCTGAGAAGTAGATAATTTTGATAAAAGAAAAAGAACTAAAACAGGCTAACTTTAATTTCTATTTAACTGTTAGTAGGGGGCTAATTACTGTGAACTTTTGTATCCTGGTTTCATGTAACTTGTTTAAAAATATCTATTTATAATCTGACTCTTCTATTTTGACTAACCAAATCATTTGCAGTAATTAATTTTCAGGATTAATTAAAGTAAAAGGAAGAAATAATGGAAGACTAGCTCCATATTTTAGGCACGCATCAGGAATTGCTCCCATTTGCATTTAAATTCACATTCAGTTTGTAACTATTTGTTGTGGATGCCTTGTCCCTGTCAGTGTCCAAGGCCAGGTTGGGCAGGGCTTGGATCACCTGGGATAGTGGAAGGTGTCTCTGCCCATGGCAGGGCATGGAATGAGATGATTTTTAATCATCTTCCAACACAAGCAATTTATAATTCTATGATTCCTGGGATAAAATTAACACATAACAATATTATTAATATCTTGAGTTTACTTTTGATACACCCAAATCCTCCCTGGACTTTTCCTTCGCCAACAGAATTGGATTTCTGCCCTGCCATCCCATGACAGCTCCACCTTGTAAATCATTAAATTGTCACACAAACCAAAATTTCCCCTCTCCAGATCATATGATCAGCTGCACCTCAATTCTCAGGCCTCACTTTTAGCTGTTTCAGAATTTATTTCCAAAATACTTGATTTGATTTGAGCAGTCAAAAGATTCTGTGGGAGTTTCATCCTCAGATAAAAAGAGATTGCTATTCCATCTGTATTCAGTGACTGACATTCTGGATCTCTGTTTGCTATTGATATGATCAATATGTTTTATGTAATACCCAGAGATCCCATCTATCCCTGCCCCATGGAATTTACTTTCTAAGCAACCGTTGTTAGTGGATTCAATATTTGCTGAATTAATTAAAACCCATGTTAGGTTTGATCAAATAATCTTCCAGTTGTGGAACATGTGTAGAGATAATAGTTTGTGGTTCTTCAGGGTCACTTAAAGTGGCTGCTGAGGTAGAGGTGTGTGACTTCAGCCCAAGTTTTCAATTTATATGTACAAGAAAAAGAATAATCACGAGGATGGTTTGGGTTGGAAGGGTCCTTAAAAGTCACCTCGTTCCAACCTCCCCTCCCAGCCCTTTCAGACTGTTATTGCAGCCATCAAAAGGCCACATGCTGTTGTCACAGAGTGACAATTGTTTTGTGAGGAAACACATTTAAAGCTTCTAAAGTAAGATCATCTTATTCCACTCCAACATCTGAACCACTACAAATATTTATAAATTCAGTAGAGCTGGGGGAAAGAACATCCAAGTGCTTGAAATAAAAGAGCAGGAGTAGCTGGCCCTGATGGTGAGGATGGTTTTACCCTTCTGAGTGCTTTCACCTGGTGCACTGAAATGCTTCTTGCAGAGGAGAGAGCCTCCTGAAAATGCCACCAGCTGTCATTTATATGTGGTTCCTGTGTTTGTCAGTGGGCATTGGCATGGCAAGGCCACTGCTTATCCTACTTCCAACACGTCGTTTTCCCAATGAATCCAACACAAGTTAAACCACAAAGATATGAGATTTGCCATGTCCCTTCAGACCAAAGATTCCCACAGCCCCATATCCCCAAACCTGCTCTGTAACTGTGGCCAGCACAGGATGTCTGGTGAACAAGAATAAGCAGAGTAAGAATGAGCAGCCCTGAGTCATCATTCCATTGGAATATGCTCCCAGCTCCCAGGGAGTTTTAGGACTTCCACAGCCCTACTATTAAAAATTATAGTCCTAAATCAATTATTTTCATGTCCTACAGGCAAAAAAAAATCATCTGTTTTCCATTTCATTATTATGTTCCACTAGAGAGAGCAGAGCAATTATTATTATTTTAGCAGAGTCTTGCAGATAGAAGGTGCTATTGAACTGCAAAGCTTTTCCTACCAGCTGGTGCACATTCAGTGGCAGCTCTGCTCCTAAGAAAGAAGTTGCAGTCTTTGCAGGGCAGTCAGTGTTTATTGGCTCCATTTTTCCAAAGAAATGGAGCATAGCTGGCCATCAGCATTTGCCCCAAGCCCTGCATGACTCGTGAGGCTGTGTCATTTCTTGTGCCACCCCCATGCCCTGTATTGATGCACTTCAGAGTGTATTAAAGGAGATGAGTAACATCCCTCAGATGCTTTCCTTCTCCTGTCCTCCCCTGTGGAAGCAGCCTGGTGTTTTATCTGGAAAGGGTTTGTTTCTGTTCCTGATGTGTGCTGCTGAGCCTTGGTGATGAGCAGGCAGGTTCAGGAGTACATCTTGTACTTTCACTGGAAGGTGCTCGGGTTTCTGATTGCTGTTATTTCCTGTGGGAGCTGGCTGTCAGAATTATCTGCCACAGCATTATGTAGTTACTTGCAAAGATATTGTACCTGGGACTGGGGGTGTTACCAACTCTGCTGGAACATTGGTGTTTCAGCAGAAATGGTTGGGGTAAAGATCGTGTCTGAACACCAGGGCACAGATTAGAGCCAGGCCCTTATCTCCTTTCATACCAATCACTTGTGCTTAATTAGGTAAAACTTCTCACCCATTAAGCTCCATAAATTCCAGGAACAGGTTAGGAATTAGTATCCCAGATTTACGTATGGAAATCCAAACCCATGGAGAATCCATTATCCAACATGGTACAGGAAATAGAATACAGATTTCCTGACATCCACGAGGATGTCCTCTCAGCCAGTTACACAACCCTAATAGAGACAGTGATGGAATAGGATTGATAGCAAAGTTGCCAGTTCATACAGCAGAAGATTCCCATAAATATGCAAAGGAGTACCAGCTCCTCGTGTCCCACCCTGGGCAATGCCTGCCCCAGAGAAGTCAGGAGGTTTCAGGCAATAATGAATGACCAGGAGCAAAACCTCACCTTAAAGACAGACTTTTATCTCACAGGTTATTAACTGATCCATTCCAGTTGTCATCTCTGTTCCCACTGCACTGGTTTGTACAGATTCACATTGCAAGGAGGATTTGCACTCCTGTGCAGGGGAAAGCAGAAGCTGCTGACTGAGTGTCAGCCCCTGCAGGGTGACATGGCCAAGTGGAGAGGAGAGGTTGTAACAGCAGCAAGCAGGATATCAGAGCAGGGCTTTTAATCCCAACTGAAATATATGGAGTGATCCTCTGTTCACTTAATAGGCCCAGCAGTTTGATGAAAGTGAGACAAACCAGAGGAGCAGCAATGATAAAAAACACCCGTCTAGATAAGGAAATGAAACCCCTCAGAGGCAGTGAAGTGCTTTCCCCTGCTCTGTGCTGTGCTGGGAGGGGCAGAGCAGGAGAGAGCAATCACCTCAAGGAGCAGAGCTGATTAAAAGTAGAGTTCCTTTGTCACCCTGGGTGATATTGGTAACACATTTCCTCAAACTCTGTGCCCTGGCTGGAGGCTGGAAGGCTGCTCACCGAAATCCCTGTGTGCTGCTTGTAACAGAGCCAGCTTGGAAATAGAGAGATCTAGAAATGTTGGCACCCTACCTCCACTTTCCAGTGAAGATGTAGCTACATCCTAAAATCCATGCTAGGTCTGTAACTGGCACTGACCTGGGCAAAGAGGCCAATTTTGGAGCTGTAGCAGAGGCAGTGCCCCCATCCCAGCCCTGGTCTGGCTGGAGACACCGTGACGGGGTGGTGGGAGGAAGCATTTATCCTACTGAATAATTACCTGCTTGTAACTACAGGCTTTGGTCTCCTGAGCTATCAATCTGCAGCCTTTCAGCAACATTAAATTAACTGGGGAAGGATCTGCAAGAGTGTCTGGAGAATATATAGGAAAAGTTCAAAAGTTTAGCCTGCTGTCGAGGCCACATGTTCACAGAGAGAGAAGGAGTCACAGAATGCTTTAGATTGGGGAAGAGCTCTGAGATCATGGAGTCCAACCATTCCCCAGCACTGCCAAGGCCACCACTAACCCACGTCCCCATGAGCCACAGGCACACAGCTTTTAACTCCTTCAGGAATGGTGATTTCACCACTGCCCTGGGCAGCACAGCCCTTCTGGTGAGGAAATTTTTGTTAATGCCCAACCCAAACCTCCCCTGGCACATGTTGAGGCCATTTCCTCTCATCCTATCACTTGTTACCTGAGAAAAGAGACTGATTCCCACCTATCCACAACTCATTTAGTTCATGGAGAGAAGCTTCTCTAGAAATTAGACATTTCTGAGCCACTTGTTGCAAAGAAAAAAGACAAAGGAAGCAGAATGGTGATGCTCCTTCTGGAGCCAGCCCTTGGGTTTGCTGTGGGACTGTACAGCTTAAGTGCCATAGAAACAGTTGTCTGATTTCTGCTTTTTGTCATCTGTGTCCAACTATAAAGGGGAAAAACTTCATATAAGAATTTTTAATAATTGTTGGAGCAGGAGTAAGAAAAGAAGAAAAGATGAAGGAATGTCAACAGAATCCTTGTTCTCAATGTGGTGTGTCAGGATAGATTGTTACATTGTCTAACTGTAGGTCTTTTTAAAAAATATATTTTAATAAGAAATGAAGTTCATTTCTATATGGAAGATCAAGTGTAAGATTTTTCCAAAGCTTCTGCAAGTTTTTTTATGAAAAATTGTGTGAAACATGGAGTCTGAATGCTGACAACTGAAACACCAGAAACAATTGAAGCCAAATAACCCCACAGCACTTATGCAAAACTCCAGTTTGAGTTTTGAGACCTTAAAAATTAGTCTGGTAAACTTAATTTTACACCAATTTCCTTATCTAGAAAAATATGAATTTTTAATTAAAGATAGTGTGGGTATACACTCTACACGCGCAGAAAGTAAACATCATTATTTTTTGTAGAAGTTCACTTTTAAAGGTTCATTGCACTTTGTTGTGCTACAGATGCCCATTCTGGACATCAGTAAAAGAATTCACAGTCACTACTTTACAAGCCTGTTGATGCTTTGAAGATTCTGCAGAGTAGCTGAAGACTTGAAGAGGATGTCAGACCCATGTAGGGTGAGGAGACCTTGCTGTGGTCACACTGGGTTTGTGGGGTAAGGAATAGGTGCAAGGTTCTACTCCCTGCTCCAGACAGCACATGTTGGACCATGTCAGGTAGTCCTTCAGCACCTTCCTTTTGGCTTTTTGTCTTGTACATTGGCTCTTTGTACCTTTTGGGTCCTGCAGCTGCTCTTAGATGTGGGCTTTTGCAATAGCAGGAAAAGGCCTAGAGCTCCTCTTCCATTTTAACATTGCTGCTGATAAATGTATTCTGATGGACCACTGGGTTTCTCACTCGTGGAGATATTTAGTGCGTTCCTTTAATGGTTGGTGATGCACAAATCGGTTTTAATATCAATAATGAACAATTTGGATGACATTCAGATTCAAGATCTGCCAAAAAAATTTGCTACACGTCAGGATTTATGGAGTACAATGCACTGAGGTTGCCAAAGAGGCTGGAGTTCCTTCAGCAGAAAAGCAAACAGATGGTCCCAGGAAAGTGAGCACATTCTTAAACCCTGGATTGCATTTGGACAGAATGGAGCCATATCTGCCAAAGCCTGCTGGCCAGAAGCATCAGAAGGGAAGGGAGCCATCAGAAACTAATGTGACATTCTTCAAGCTCTTTCACTTCATATTGATGTTAGTAATCCAGCAGGAATGTTCCAGAATTGCCAGGTGTCCTTCGGGTTGGCCAGTTTAGGGGAAGGAGACATGATTAACAGTGAGTAACTGGATACACACATGCACCCTGGTCTGGAGTGTTCCCTGCTAAATATATCCCTCTAGGTCATCCATGTCCACCTGGCCTGGAGATAAAATGATAGGAGCTGCTCGTTTCAGATAATCTGTTTCTGATTTCTGCTGCCACAAGCCAAAAGATAATCTTGTAAATGTGCCTGTCCCTCCAAACAACTGGCTGGGAGAGAGGATGCCAGAGCTGGGAGGGCAGAGCAGAATCATCCCAGAGATCTTCTCAGGCTTAGCATGGCCCTGGGTTCAGGATCAGAGTTCGGGAGGTGAAAAGGGCAGGTTGTGTCAGGAAATGTAGAGATGGGATGAATCCGAATGGATTTGTGCTTGTGCAGTACTTTGTAAAAAGAAACTGCAGCATAAGGGAAGGTATTGACTTGCTCTTCAGCTGAATTTAACAGCAGAGTGGGAAATCACCCAGGGTGGTTCTGTATGGGAGGGAGACACACCCTCTGGTCCAAACAAAGCCTTTAGAGATGCAAGGTGAGGTTCTAGCTCTTGTCTAGCTTTGCAAAGAGCAAAAATGTCACTAAGTGTGTTCCATGGTCAGCCACCATCATAATTCAGGGATGATGTAACACCTCACAGGACTTTTACAGGACCTAATTTATCAATAAGTAAGAAATGTGAGGTTATTTTGTGAAATGTTCAGTAGGAATGCACTGACTGGGCATCACAGGATCACAGCACTGGTGTGGTGGAAGGTGCTGGAGAGCAGGGAGTGTTTGAGGTGAGACACCAGCACACTCAGGGAGTTACAGATGGTAAATCAGGTTCAGACTGGCCTCCAAAGGTGTGCAGAGGAGGCATTTCAGTAAATGAACTCATACTGAATTTATTCCTTCTTGCATGTGGCAGTAAATCTCACACAGGCCTGAGTGCCAGCAGTTGTGGTTAATCTGTTCTTGTGCCCTGACTGCCACAGAGGTATCTGGTGTTTTTTAGGATGCTAACCACTGCCAGGTCCCTTCCCTACCTCTGCACCAGCCTTTTGTGCCTGGAACAGGTGAATTCACCCCCAATCTGCACTCAGAGCTCCCCACCCCAGCCTGTGCTCCCCTCACTGCAGAGAGGAGCAGCACAGCACAAACCCTCCAGGGGCAAGCCCTCCCAAGCTGGGTGCAATGAGGCATTCCAGCCTCCATCTCCATCCCCACAGAGCCAAATGCAGCATGAACGGAGTGAGCAAAGCCTCCCACTGCCATCAGGGCTCAGTCCTTCCAGGGTACACAGAGCATCTTCCAAACAACTCCCCTGCTATGGAAGGGGAATGTGATCTTGCTGGGTGTAATGGGTGAAATCTTCTCACCCTGTTCCTGCAGGAAGTCACATTATGATCCTAACAGCCCCTTCTGGCTGCAAAATATGTGAGCATCCCTCTGAGCTTACTGGGGTGCTTCACGCACACGTGCTGGGCCTATTTCATCTCTGGGTTAACTCTGCTGACATCAGTGAGCTACAACAAGGATAAATCTGGCCTTGTCACTGTGTTTGGTACTGTAATTCAGTTCCTCCTTTGTTTAAAACTTTTGGCAGCTTGATATATTATAAGTGCCACGTAAGTATAAAATGCATTTCTTTGAGCAAAGAAAAATATGCTAATATGCATATTCCTATTTTGTCTCTTTCTTGTTACCAGTTAATCAATCACACAGAATGTTTGTGACACTTATTAAAGGGAATGAGTAGATAAAAGCACATGGCTTTCATTTATGAGACCCTGATAAGTTGGAAATACAAAGGATCTTACCAAAGGGAGTCAGTGTATACTAATGGGTAGAACAAAGAGCTGATAATGAAAAAGACATTGAATGTGAATCCCAGTTCTATTAACTCCCTTTGTGATCTCGAGTAACTCAGCTATTCCCCACACTTTGTACATGTGACCAGCTCCAATCTGGAGGCCATGCTTCAGTTGAATACCATTAGGCCAATCATTCTTTTAAATAAAATACTTCTGCGCTGTCAGTTTTTAATTGCTATCAGCCAGAAATCCAGATTAAAATCCTGGATCCTGGATCTGGGAAGATTATGTTTTTAGTCTGTGTTCAGATGCAGCTTCAAAAGGAAAGTAAATCCCAAATGCAGTGAGTGTTACTTATCTCTTTTCCTCTCTCTTCATTTCCATGTGTATTCAGATTGAGTGGCAAATCTGCAAATCTTCATTCACCTGGTTGCAGGGTATAAACTGAGCAATCTGCTCTTCAGCTGAGAGCTCTGAGCCTGTGGATAAATAACCCCCTGGAAATGCCAGCTTGAGGAGCAGAATGGGTATTGATCCAACATGCAGTGTTCCTCAGAACACATTCCTTTCTCTTTCTGCAGGTATTTCCAGCAGCAAGAACGCTGTCCCCATGGCAGGGTGAGGGATGTGCCCTGCCTCTGCAAGGCTGGGGGGAAAGGCAGAACCCCAGCCCTGGGGTTGTCAGGGATGGTTATTCCACTGCAGCTGCACAAGGAACCCCAGGAGCTCTCAGAGATTAACTGATGTCTTATGCATGTTTCTCCTTACAAATCCCAACCCCAAATGTCCCTGTCCCAGGGTGGGGAGAGAGGTGGCAGCCCTGTCAGTCTCTAGTGTGGGAATGGGCAGATCTAGCCCATGGGATTGGCCCTGAGGCACAGCCCCATTCCTGGGGATGAGTAAATTCACAGAATCACAAAACAGGTTGGGAAACACCTCTGGGATCATCCATTCCAGGTTGGAAAACACCTCTGGGATCATCCAGTCCAAGCTGTGCCCAATCCCTACCTTGTCAATATTCAGTCATTCCTCAAACACCTCCAGGGATGGGGACTGCACACCTCCCTGGGCAGCCCCTTCCAATGCTACTCTTCTAACACCAGAAATGTCATTTTTTCCCTCTCTCTTCCCCATCTGCAAAGCTGGGGTGAGGATGATACTGCCCTGTTTCATGCTGTTCCTGGAGATTTGCAAATGAGCAGTGATATTATTATTAATGAACCTGTAAATCCAATAATTCAGTGCTGTGGCGGCACAATAGCACACAGTACTTTAAATACAGTCCTTAGGTGGCTGTACGGAACACATGCTGTTGTTATTTTGACTTCTTTGTCTATTTTCTAAATTTCTCCCTTTTGGTAAGAACAATTATGTTAAAAAGTTTGGAAACTGTGAAAAAGCATGCAGTGTAAATGCTCAGGAATGACTAATTTGGAGACTTTTTTACAACAAAGAAGTTCAAAAAGCAGTTAAAGGCCTGACTGTTAACAGATGAAAAAAGTAATTTGGATACTACCAGCAGTACAGGAGGTACTTTTATTAGGTAAAGCAATGCAAAAGTTTGGCATGGGTTCAGCAATAATAAAAGAGCAACTATAAAGAGTTAATTATCTCTGATCCCTAAAGGAAGTATATCTTTCCTATCATCATTGAGGCCCTTTGTAGTGCAGTGTTGGGAAAAACAGAGCATTTTGGCTGAGAGCCCAACACCTGGCCTGGGAATCATGTTTTACAGTGGCCAAAGATCATCAGCTTCTCCCAGACAGAGTGCTAATAATGTGAAATTGGGGCTGAAGTTACCTCATTAGGGGCACCACTAGTAAACTCCAGAGCATTTTTTTATGGGGGGAAAAAAGGGAAGAGGTTTGGAGTCATGGTGTTTGCCTTGCTTTGATCTTTAAATAAAAAGTGTCACTGTTGTTTCCTAAATAAAAAAATTTTAAAAAAAGGTATGGCTGTTGTTGGCCTAAATCTTCCTTGTCAAGTCAAATGGGACATAAAACCATACAGGCTCATTGTGGTGCAACAGGGGAAATCAGGAAGAAAAAAACCCTGTAGAACTATTTGGGAAAAGCTCCCTTTTCCACCATTCACTCCACTGAATATTTCTAATACGTTTTTTGCCATAAAATCAGATATTGGTGGAAGATTCTGATTCCTACAGAGCCAGTCCCAGTGGTGCTGCAGGAGCAGAGACTCCACAAGCTTGGCAGCCTGGCTGCGGCAGCCTTGGTGCTTTCTGCTCCACAGGGGTTTGGAGAGAAAACTTCCATGTGCATGGATGAAGCAATGGGGTTTGGAGAGAGGAAATTGTCTGTAAGTAGGCACACAAATCCTGGCAGTGCCCAAGGCCAGGCTGGATGGGGATTGGAGCAACCTGGGACAGGGGAAGGTGTCCCTGCCCATGGGATGAGCTTTAAAGGTCCCTCCCAACCCAAACCAGTCTGGGATTCCAACTGCATATGAAATCCCTAACAGGTTTAAGCATTATAAAAATATGGATTATAAAATATAGATTATAAAAATAAGACAACATTAGACAAATATGCATCTATGGACACTTTTTGCATTTTACAAGGTATTACAGTTTGGAGATTTCACAGGCTTTACCCAGCCCAGAAGGGCTGAAACCTCCTGGTTGAGAACAAGAAGCAGCATATGAAGGAAAGCTGCACAGTCCTTTACAAAGAAATGGCTTTTTTTCCCAGTTTTCCAGCTGAATGGTCTCCTCTTGCTCATATTACCAGGAAAGCGATTAACCTGCAGTCTTCTCCTAAACCTCCCGTGTTGTGGCACTGCTGGGAGGCCCTGGGAGGCCAGAGTAGCCAAGGAAGGTTTACCAGGGCTGAGGATCTCAGTGAGGTTCACACATCTCCAGTGGGGAGCAGTGAATCCAGGGCTGTTTGGTCCTCAGCCAGGACTCATCAATTTAATGGGGGGGAAATTAAAAAAATAAAAGTAAAGTAAAAATAAAATAAAAAATAAAAAATAAAATAAAATAAAATAAAATAAAATAAAATAAAATAAAATAAAATAAAATAAAATAAAATAAAATAAAATAAAATAAAATAAGTTTCTTTATAAAAATGTGACAAATATGGGAAACAATTTCTGTAGTCATTTGCTTTGCTGAACAACAAGTCTTTCTTTCAAATCAAATTAATACACCCCTAGAACAAATCCTTCCCAAAACAGTGTGAAATATTCCTGTTTGGAAAAGTTTTCACTTAGTCTGCCCCTGATCAGAAATTGGAGTTGGAAAGCAAGACCACCCTTGATTTTGTATGCCAGGCACCCAGCCCTTCCCTCCTTTAATAACTGTGTCACAACACCTTTTTCAGATGCTTGATGGTGTAATGCAGAGGTTAATTGCTTATGGAAATGGCTGCTAATGTTGGAAGGATGAGGGTAATTTGTTCCCCCGAGCGGGAAGAAGACGTGGCAGCAGCAGGAGCCACTGCAGCCCCTCCAAAGGCTGCTGTCCCTGCTGTCCCCAGCTCTGTGGCCATGGGATGCCCTCCTGGTGACTGTCCCCTGCCCCAGGCTGCCACACCAGAGGAGGGGAATTCATTCCGTGCTGCTCAGTGCTCTCCAAACGTCCCCAGAGGAGCAGCTGGGCCATCCCTAAGGAGGAATTCCAGGTGGTTGCATCCCTCCTGCCCCAGATCAGCCCCATGCCCTCACGCTGGGGATGGCAGTGCTGCCTGCACCTCCTCTGCCTCTGGCCTGCATTTAAGGTTTGCTCTGAACTACCTTCAGAGCCAAGTTTCCCATAGGGAAAATCCTCTAAACAGGCATGAACAGCAGCCTGGTGCAACCTGGAAGAGTTTGGATGCTGTTCTACTTCGTTAGTATTTGTAATTCCTAAGGGATGTCCTCCCTGTGGTATTTTCAGGTGCCCATGTGTGTATCAGGGTCACAGAACAGTCTGGGCTGGAAGGGGTCATAAAGATCACCCAGTTCCACCTCTGCCAGGGGCAGGGACACCTTCCATATCCCAGGGTGCTCCCAGCTCCAGTGTCCAGCCTGGCCTTGGGCACTGCCAGGGATCCAGGGGCAGCCACAGCTGCTCTGGGCACCTGTGCCAGGCCCTGCCACCCTCACAGGGAACAATTCCCTCCCAATATCCCATCCATCCCTGCCCCCTGGCACTGTCATTCCTGTGCCCTGTCCCTCCAGGCCTTGTCCTCAGTCCCTCTCCAGCCCTCCTTGAGCCCCTTTAGGCCCTGGAAGAGTCTCCCTGGATCTTTCTCATCCCCAGGCTGGACACCCCCATCTCCAGCCTGTGTTCCAGGAGAGCAGTGCCCAGTGTGGCTCTGCACTGACAGTGTGCCCTGTTCTGGGGAGATCTCACCTTGAAATCCAGCCTGGTTTGGGTCACTGTCCCCGGCCCAGAGCCCTGGGGTCACTGACTCTGGGCTCTCCACGAGGGAGGATGCTCCATGTCGGGGCTGAGGGAGCTCCTCACTGCCTGTTGGTGGGGAGCATGGCATGATACACCATGGGCAGGGCAGCAGAGGGGTTTGGAGGGGATGTCTGGGCACTCTGGACACATCTTGGCACCTGCACTAAGGCGCTGCTGCCCTAGGATTCACCAGGGCTGCTGCTGGGGTTAACACAGCTGGAGCAGCAGCTGCTGAGGTGGGCAGGAGCACAGACCTGACCAGCTCCTGTGTGCTGTGCTCCCCCGTGGTTTAAATCAGCAGCCAAAGTGCCAGGAGTGCCAGCACACCAGCATGGCTGTAATTCCCTCCACAGCCTTCCCTGGCTCAGGAACAGGGAGGTTACCTTGGCAAAGGGAGAGTTAACAATCCCCACAGACCCACTTATGTTTATAACACACTCATCCAAAGCTTTTAACCCAGAATAACATTTACACGAGGGCTGCAGAGCTCCATCATGCTGCTAATGCTTACAAGATTTCCCTAAATACTTGTCCGGAAGCTCTTCTTGCAGAGGGAGCCCAGAGGGAAGGAGGGAGCTGCAATCAGGAGTGCTGCTCCTGCTCTGTCCCCACAGTGACATCCCCCCTTTGCTGCTCCAGCCTCTCTGGAGCCCCTCACCTACGCCCCCAAAAGTTGGGGGGCTCTGGGAGGGTCCCATGCTCCAGCTCAGGCTGGTCTGGGGAGGGGGAGGCACTTCAAGGGTATTGATTCTGATTCTGATCCTGATTGATTCTGATTCTGATTTTGATTCTGATTCTGATTCTGATTCATTCTGATTCTGATTCATTCTGATTCTGATTCTGATTCTGATTCTGATTCTGATTCTGATTCATTCTGATTCTGATTCTGATTCTGATTCTGATTGATTCTTATTGATTCTGATTCTGATCCTGATTGATTCTGATTCTCATTCTCATTCTGATTCTCATTCTGATTCTGATTCATTCTGATTCTGATCCTGATTTTGATTCATTCTGATCCTGATCCTGATTCATTCTGATTCTGATTCTGATTCTGATTCTGATTCTGATTCTGATTCTGATTCATTCTGATTCTGATTCATTCTGATCCTGATTCTGATTCTGATTGATTCTGATTCTGATTCTGATTCTGATTCTGATTCTGATTCATTCTGATTCTGATCTTGATTCTGATTCTGATTCTGATCCTGATCCTGATCCTGATCCTGATTGATTCTGTTCTGATTCTGATTCAAGGGGACAGTGACACATCAGCTCACGGGATCCCTGCAGACATGGGCAGGGGACAGGGAAGGGGCAGATGCTTGAGACTTCACCAGCAAGGTAAAGAGCTCAGGCAGGTGCCGCCCTTCCAGGGAGGGACAGGACTTGCAGCATGGAGCTGCATGTCTTTTCCTTCCTTTACACTCCTGCCACTTCATTCACCCCTTCCAAAATGACTGAATAAGGCTCCTCTTTCCTCCAGCTTCCTCATTCCCCAGCCCAGTAAATAATGTGCCACTTAAATGTCCGCCTTCCCCTCGATGACAATTTACTGCCACAGAAACGCTGTTAATTTGGCTGCCTGCCTCCCAGGTGGGGCTGTGCGGGGGCAGCCTGTGCTGCCAAAGTCCCTCTCTGCCCAGCTCCAAGGAGATGGGCTGGCACCCAGCGAGGCATCACATCCCTCCAGAGAAGCAGCATCCAGCCAAACATCTCAGCTACCGAGGGCGAGGCTTTAAATTTCTAACTTTTCTGCGCCTTGGAGTGCTCTAGACATTAGGTGGCAAGGCTGGATGTCTGGATGCAAGCTGCAGGGAGTGTGAATGGCTGCAGTAAAAGCAGGGGAGCCAGCAGGATTTACATTAACCGAGGATCCGGCCCCCTGCGTGTACTCCAGACCGTGGTAAATTCTTACCTGGAGGCACCAGCATATTTAGTCCTGACATCATGGGAACATTACCTACCTGTAGCAGCTTAATTTACACACTCCCCAACACCTTTAAGATGCTTTATAACCTTGAAAATCCCCTGACAACAAACACACTCTGCTAGCATATGCCAGCAAGGAAACGGTGCAGTGTAGCCATACCAATTAAGCCTGAACATTTCATGAGTCCGTGGTATTTTTTTATTGAGGTACTGTCTATCTTTTTAACTAGGTTTGTTTTTATTGTAGCAAAAACCTGCCCTTTCAGATGAGCAGGCCAGTCTATCAGAGCTGACATTTAGTGGAAAACAAAGTGCAGGCTTGAGAAGGTTACAAGAGCTGGCACATGCTTTTGCCCAGATTAGCCCATAACAGAACTGGACCCGTCTAGTTTTGCTTTCAAAGAAATCCTTCTGTCCATAAATTTTTTTTTCCTGCTTGTGAGCAGAGTGGGAGGCCAGAACAGCAACAGTACTCGACAGCTGCTGAAAATAAGGGTTTGGATTTATTCTGTTACACACAGGCCAGAATTGATAAAAGAGGCTGGGGTTGGCTACAGTGGTAAGCTTGGTGGGTAAATCAGTGGTGCCTTCCTGGTTTTGCACCAAGAGGGAACAGATTTGGAGGCAAGGGTGGGAGCACTGTCCCCTCTGGAGGACAGAGCATCATTCCTGTGTCATCCCTGCTGTCCCACACCCCTATCCCCCCCAGGGCAGTGCATTGCCTCTGCTCCCAGCAGGATTTGGGCCAGGGGAGCTGAGCACCTCCCATCATCAGGCCTGGCAGGATGTGGTGCTGCTGGTTCCTGATTACAGCAAATTTGGCCACAAAACCGTGATCTGCTCCTCGCTCTCTCCCTGCAGCTGCCATTGGGATTGGCAGGAACTTTTGGCTTTCTTAACTGTGGGCTCCTAATGGCCTTTTTGGACCACTGTAGGTAAGCAGGTTTTATTGTCCATGTCCAAATAATACTGAATTAATTATGCAACCCAAACTAGTGCAGTAGATATCCGATGGTATCCTGACATTTACTAACCACCGGGGAAGGCTTTTCCTGGCGAGTTCCTTGCATCCTGTGATCAGATATTGGCCCCCAGCTGAAGGGCAAAGCTCTTTGCTGCTCAAAGATGAAGAGCCTGTCCTGACCCCAGCAAGCTGAAGTGCAGCTTTGGAGATAAACCAGGAAAAAATGTGGATTAATGGCAGGAGCGTGGGTCTGAAAACCATGGAGCTGGCGGGTTCTGCAGGATAACTGGGGGAGAAGTGTTGTCTTCCCAGGTGTTGGTAGGAAGTTTTTCTGCTAGTGAAGGAGTTCTAATCCCCGGGCTTTGGAGCTATCATCACTAAGCAGTGTAGTATTTTTGTGTTTGAGAGGGCTTGGCAGCAACGCTCAGCTGCTGAGTCCCACGCAGGGCGAGATGCAGGCTCGGAGCATTCACACCTTCCTCTCAATGGAACAGAACGGGCCAGTGGCTGCCGGGGTGAATCCTGCTCCCCAAAACCCTGGGCTGCTCAGAAACTCACCAAATCCACAGAATAACGATTCTCAGGAAAACATTTCCTCGCTTAAAACTTCCTACAATTCGTACAATTGTCCTTATTCGCTGGTAAATATTAATAGCGGAGATATTTAAGCTGAATGTTTGGAAGCAAAGCTTTCCCTCTGCAGTTCAGTGCCTTTATCTCCCTATTCATAGACCCAACTTAAAATTCTTTACTCTTAACATCACCATCATCTGTTGTCATAGAAACTATTGCAATACACAAGTGCTCTAAATGACTGCAACTTGGTTGAATGGCAAGGGATCAAGATGGACTATGATGGGGGAGCACTTAAAGCAGGTACATCTATGGACAACAACTGATGATGAGTAGAGTTGTTCAGTCTCTCAACCAAAAAAAAAACCAACAGTGCAACATTCATTTTCAGGCCAAAAATACCGTAGAATGGTATTTACTGAACCTTTTTGTTTATTTTGTGTATTCTTTCCTATGAGACATATAAACCAGGAGGTCTTTGTTTTCTCTAAACAAATCTGTGTAGTGCAGTTCTGGGCTAATGTTACTGGGCTTTCTTAGTGAAATTTCCTATGGAGAGTCAGGATTTGCATTCCTGATTCCTTAAGTTTGTGTTTATTTGTACCTTGCTAACAAAGAAATAGTACATCTGCTTCGTTTCCTGTGGCTGAGAAAACCAGCACTGAGCTTTGCATTTCTACAATTTCTACATATTCTCTTCAAATGACTGGTGAAAATACAGCCACCAGAGCCAGTTAGGCTTTAATTCTGCAGCAATTTATATACCTCCAGTACAACTGCAGTGCTTTGAGTCCCATACATCCCTCTGAAGCCTGTGCTGTTCTCAAGGAGCAGAACAGAAGGTCAGTTACAAGTTACCCATTTTTTTCCCCCCTTGCTATAGCTGCAAAATGCCAGAAGAGCTTCAATTTGAAGCCTGAAGAAACTGTTATTCCTGCATCATCTCAGTGGAATGCAAAGCTCAGACAGGTCCTTAGGATGTGTAAATGTCACAGAGATTCAGTTTTGCAGAGAAGTCATTGACACTCCAGTGACAGCACAGCAGTATTTTGCTTCTGGTTCAGTACAAATTACAGACAACTTGACATTAGAGACCTTCAAATGCAAAAGCAGACTGAAATCCTACATGATCAACTGACTTTCCCTATTTACAACAACACAGCTTTCATTTAGACATCTCTTTGGGGACAAACTGATGGAATGGAAATGGAGCAGGGAGGAAAGCCGGGGAAGTTTCTGATTTGTGTGGAGCTGCTTGCTCCACGCTGAGCCCTCTGCAGCCTGGCTGTGCCTCTGCCTTGCCATGAGCCTCATGAGAGTGTTAGTGGCACCTCCCTGGGCTCTGCCCTCTGGACTCCCCTGCACAAGGCACAGAAAGGCAGCAGTTAAATAAGAAAAAACCATAGCAGCCCTTCCACTCCTTGCTGGTACTGTTTATTCCAGACAACTACCTCTGTTCATATATGTTGTTTGCTGACTTTGCATTTATCCTCTTATTTTTCTTTTTATACTTAATAACAGCCCTGGGACCATTCTGTTGGGGTGGTTGAATGCAGCCTGATTCTGCATTTTAAAGAAAAAATAACACAAGGGAGATCAAACTCAGCCAGAAACCTCTGCAGGCCATGGGTTAAAATAAAGCTGTGGGCTCTGAGACAAACTAAAGAGCCCAAATGAAGAGTAGGGGCAGAGGTAATGGTTGGATGGCAAAAGGACTATAGCAATGGCTTTAACTTCCTGTGGAGTGAAGATATCATGACATTCTCCCAGCTGAATTTTGGAGTTCAAAAGACCAAATATTGCTTCAAACAGCACAAGAGGAAAAGGGTTAACAAGAAAAAAATTGTACCAGAAAAAGTGGAGTGTGCTCCTGTCCTAAAGAGCCTCTCTGTGGCCTCAGTTCATTGTGATTCCCATGTTCAGGAGCACCTGAGCAGGTCCAGAAACACCAAAAACCCTAACCAGGGATGCAACTCAGTGAAGAAAGTCACCACAACTCGTGGTGCCTGCCAAGCAAAGCTCAGGCCAATCAGGAAGCAGGGCTTATATTGCCTAATTAATTCAACTGTCAGGAAATTAAACTATCATGTACTTTGATATCTGTCTGTTTTCTCAGGTGCAGTTATATTTGAAGAGACCCCACGCCTGTTTAGCTGTGATCCCTTTTGGAAATAATTGGCATGGTTTTGATTGATAATGTGTATTCCTCTTTAAAGGAAAACACACTATTTTTCATAATCAGAGGCTGAATGCATAATGAGTGCTCTGGTGCTGCCTTTAGCATCAGGTCTGTCAAACTGCACAGTTATTTCCATATTGATGCAAACTAAGATATTACACTCCCTCATTACATTGACATGGCACATCTTTCAACAGTCAGCTTCCAATCATACGTTCCTTGCAAACAAAATTACCTTCATTTTCTCTTTTGCTACAGAAGGAACTAGCAGTGGAAATGTGCCCTAACAAGCTAATCAACTAATTTTTAGAATATGTTTGAACCATTTAATATTCTAAAAGAAAACAAGAAAAAGTTGCTAATGGGTATGCTGGCATAAACAGAAATAAATAGACAACTGGTTGACTGAACATTAGCATACTTAAGTTTTATCGAAGTCACAGTGGAATTCATTTTGCAAGTCAAAAAAGCAAGATCTATTTGTATCCATAAGCTGAACCACCTCATTTACTCTCTACATTCTTGAGCAGATAACCTTGGTTATGAAGGTAAAAGGGGGGGAAAAAAAAAGGAAACTACCCTTTTATGAGGCAAATACTCCAGGTAATAAATTGATTTTTAGTGGGATCAGTGTGTGGGGCTACTGCTAAAGGGTGGTGTGATAGTGATGGCCCTGCTGGTAGGAGAGAGCAGCCAGGCTCTGGGTGATGGGCTGCCATGCAGGGGTGGAGGGAGCCTGGGTGGTTCCAAAGCAGCATCCAGCAAGAGGGGAGCTCTGCATCCTGAAATCCTAACCCCCACCCCAAACAGGCAACCAGCAGCAGGGAGAGTTGGGGGTTTAAGTGACCAGGGCAGTGGAAGGGGAAGGGTTGTGATGAGCAGACTGAGAGGGACCCAAGGGGAAGGATGCTGGCACTAGAGAGCATTGCTGAGGCAGCAACACCATGCAGGGTAGCAGGGAGGTCTCAAAGAGCCTCACCAGCCCCCCAAGCACCCCTTGGAGCTTCCCAGTGACCTTTCCATTCTGTCAGGAGCACATCATTTCTTTTGCTGCAGGAGGGTCACAAACCCTGTGCAGAGATCCTCATTCTGCCTCATGTTGTAGGGTCTGTTTTCAAAACTGAGCTGGGTTTAATTTCCTATCGAGAGCCAGCTCTGCATTTGTTACATATGTTAATTTGCTCTGGAAAAAATCACAGAAAAGCAAATTATTGTCCTCATACAGCATTTAGGCAAACCTCCCATGTGTCCCCTGGGTGTGAGTGTGGAGTCAGTGACATTCCTCCCCTGTGCCAGTGGGTGATTATGGCCATAGTGTGTGCCGTGGTTGTGCCTGAGGACAGCTCTGGGCAGCACCTTCTCCTGAGGCAGTGCAGGGAGCAGCTGAGCCCTCCTCACCCGAGGCAGAGAGGGAGCTGGGGGGGCTCAGCCTGGAGAAAAGGAGACTCAGGGCTGCCCCCATCACTCTCACAGCTCCTGAAAGGTGCCTGTGCTCAGCTGGGGCTGGGCTCTGTCTGCAGCAGCACTGACACAACCAGAGCACACAGCCTCAACTGCACCAAGGGAAATACAGGTTGGATATCAGGGAAAATAGAGTGATAAAGTTGTGGAATGGCTGCCCGGGGAGGTGGTGCAGTCCCCATCCCTGGGTGTGTTTAACAGAGCCTGGATGTGGCACTGGGGACCAGGGTTCAGTTGAGGGGTTGGGGCTGGGTTGGACTCAATGATTTTGAAGGTCTCTTCCAACCTGGTCATTCTGTGAATATTCTGTGAGCTGTGTGTCCTGTGGGTGCTCAGCATCCTCAGGCTGAGCAAGGCCCCTTCCTACAACAGCTCCCCTCATCCCAGAGCCACACACTGCACAGGACATGGGCATCACAACTCCCATCCCACTCTGGGCCAGGGATTTGCTTCTGCACTGCTGATCACAGCCAGGTTTCATTCAGGTCATGTGGACTTTGAAGCTTGTGAATTGATCCTGAATATTTCAACGGCCAAATCAGAGTTGTTCCATGCACAGATCACTGTGAGGAATATATGGAGTGATTTACACATCTGAAACCATAATCTTGTAGCAGATCCCAGTCTTCCCAGCTCTATGTCTAAAATTTGGGTACCATGTTTTTCTTTTACTTTCCTATGCAACGTTTCAGAATCCAGCCCTGAAGGGCATTAAGTCAGCGTTGCTGTAAAGCCTTACCATTATTATCAGCTGCATTTCCTTACACATGCAGGGCAAAATACCTCCCAAAGCTGACAGGGGGATGCAGCAGGCTGTTCCAGCCATAGGATTAAACACCATTCTGTGTGTGCAGCAAGCAGAACATCTGTTTGTTCTCCAGCTGAGCAGCGGGCTTGGCTGAGGGTCCGGAAGAGAAGGAGGATGGCTCGAGATGAAAGCTTGCACTTCAGCTCTTGGGGGCAGGAACACATCCCTACTCCTGTAGGATATTTCCTCTCTGTCATAAAAATCAAGGCAGTGCTATTCCAGCAAATAGCCCGGCACCACTGGGCATGACAGCCAGCAAATGGAAATGGAATCGTTTCCATCACAAAAGCACATCCAGAGTCGGCAAGGAGGGCTAGAGTACAGATGCCCCGGGCTCTGTGAGTGGTTCCTATCCATTAGTGATGTCTCTGAGTCTGGAAAACAAAAGGGGTGCCCAGTGAGGAAAGTGTCTGTTGGGATAAGAAGGGTGGGAGAAGCTCAATACCACAGAATACCACCAGTCCAAGGGGGAGGATGTGGAAGGGAGTGCCCCTTAAATCTGAGGCTGTGATGGATAATGTGGGATCCTGGGTTTGGAGCAGCCAGGCTGCTTCCCTCCCATCCATCCTGCTTAAGAGGTTCCCAACACGCTCCTCAGCTCGCAGATTTAGAGACAAATTTGTACAAAGAAGTGTGATAACTCTCCCTGAAACCTGATTTGATTTTCTCCCTTCGCTATCTTATCTGGCGCAGAGGAGATTTAAGTCATACCAGATTATGAAGTGTTATCCTCTCTACTCTGCCAGAATATCTGCAGACGGTCAGGCTGCCAGGGCTGAACCTCAGGTTGCCTCTGACTGCAAGTTTCAGCCCTGAAGCTTCTTTTTACCTGATTGCTGGCTGGAAAGATAGAAACACCAAGTCCTACAGCTGGTAATTTCTTTACATAAATAACAATTCTGCAAAAGATCCCTTTAATGACATCAATTATACGTAACTAAGTGCACTTTAAAGACTGATTTCTTTTTTTAGGGGGTTGTTTTGAAGCATCTTTGAATTCATTAAGAGTCATTTTCCCTTTATAAACTGAAAAGCAAGTTTCCCGTAGACACCAACCCCCCTGACAGGTACATTGTTCCACTTTCATGTCTGGTTATTTACTTGCCAAATGCATCAGACACAGAGCCTGGGATCAGCCACACAGACACAAAAATACAAAATTACCCTTCCTCTTTCTCCCAGCAGGTGGTTGTGGAACTGTGGGCAGAAGATGGGAAAGAGGATGTGCCCCATTGGGAATGCCTTCCCCTCCAGGGGAATGCAGGCTGCATTTAGCCCAAGCTGCCCAAACAGGGAAAGGACAGAAAGAACTGAGTAGAAATGCCATCTTTTAAAGGCTAAATTAAGAAAGGTGCCAAGGTTGAAGGCTTTGTGGTGTCCCTAATCAGAGACTCTGGTAGCAGACCTTGGTAGGCAGTGGAACATCCTTTCACTGAGGTTGTGTTCCCCACAAACATCAAGACCACCTGAAAAGTCTGAGCTTTATCTCCTGACAGTTTTCCACACTCTGCTTGGAGCTTCCTGCATCTCCTGGCAGCAACAGGAGGTCCTGTCCAGACAAAGAGCTCTTTCCCTTGGCAGAGCAAAGGAACCTTCCTCTGGAATTAGGAATGCAAAGCTTCGTTCTTGGCCAAAGATCTGAACCTCGACTGTTTGTGCTGCATTGTGAGAGGTTGTTTTATATTGTCCCCATTCAATTCCCTCTGTGCAGGGAATGGGGACAGTGCTCTGTGCCAGCTCACACAGAGGAATAGCAGCACTGAGGGCACTCAGAGCTTATGGACATCTGGAGATCTGCAGCAGAGAGAGAAGACCCCGACCAGAGCATTCCCTCTGCCATGTAAACTACTGTTTCTACTTAAAATTTCCCTGGCAATCTAGGAAAATACCATTCAGGCAGAGCAAGAGGCCTGTGCATGGAGGATTGCTGGAGAGTATAAAGCAACAGCCAGCCAGCAGCTGATAATCTGCTTGTAAACTCCTGTTTGGAAATAAAGACAATCCCATTTTACAGTAACCAGATGTTTTAACAGAATATTAGTATTTACAAGAACCTCAGGCTGTTGTTTTATACAGGTCTGAAGAGGGCTTACAAAGCTGGAAAATCACAAGCAAGTGTGCAGTTCAAAGGCCCCTCAGAGCTGTGACATTTGGAGGGATGTGGGAGAGATCCCCTTTGGTTTGTGCCTGGGATATTGGGGGGGATTGATTGCCAAGTGCCCTTCCATAACTTACCTAACCAAGTTCCCCTCTGCTCCAATATTTCCCTGTTCTTTATTGTCCATAATTGGATAACTTCTCCAATTTTCTCCTTGGAACACTGAAGATAAGGTTTCTGTTTAATCATCCCACTTTAAGTACTTGCAATCAGACAGGATATTGCTGCTTTTAAAATAAGACAATGACATTTAATGACTTTCATTTCTTCCTATACAAAAGATTAATTTATATGCTGGAGTCATCTTTTTCATTGGAAAATTCTCCCCACTCCCTTTGAAATTACTCAGTCTGATTAACAACTTAATTCTCCTTTTATACTTCTGATTTTGTGGCTTTTGCTGCCAGCACTCGCTTGTCATCTCTTTACCAACCCTAATTCAGCTTTTGTTTCTGAATTAGCCTGAAGTGAAGAGCCAGGGGAGCTGTGAGGTGCAGATGTGGTGCCCTGCAGCTGTGGTGTGAGGCAGGAGCTGGGGAGGACAGCTCTGTGTGAGCTGATGGAGCAGCACCACGCGTGGAAACACAGCTCCAAAAGCTGTGGGAAAACAGAGGGACTCCCTTGGCAGCCCTGAGAGGCTCTGAGGGCTCCAGGTGAAGGACTGTGGGCTCAGTGTGTGCATCCCTGGGAAATCAAAGGGCAGATGCAGCCCTGGGCAAGCAGAAACTCCTCCCTGGTGTGCTCCAGGCTCTTGGGAAAAGCTCTGTGTCAGGGAGCTCTGCAGGGAGCACAGAGCCAAGAGCTGACAGGGGAAAAAACCTCATGGTCTAGAATACACCTTACCTGGCTGTTTTAAACTGCAAACACACAGATTTATCTGCCAGTTTTAAACTGTCCCCTTGCAGTGTTCAGTGAGTGCAGGTGGAAAGAAAAGTTTCACGCAGGTGCTATGAGCACATTGGATAATTCTTTGGATACAGATGTGAAAGCTGTTCAAAGCTTTGACTTTCTGCACCATTACTGGTGATTTGATGGTTAGTTATGAATTGCAATGCAATCTTTACCTTCCAACAGATGAGTTGGATGACCTTTAGCAAGGTCAACACCATTTTTAGGAATTTATTTTGGTTTTCTGCTAATATGCTTTAAAGGAATTATCATTTTCTTTACTCTGCTGACCATAGTTTTGGTTTTGGACCTTTTCTAAATTTTACTTTGCTTTACTTAGCATCCATAACTTCCTGATTTATAATATTTTACTTTTGTGGTGGTTTTTTATGTTCTCTTAGCTTCAGAAATATCTTCTTTTTCTCTTTCAAATCAAGCTCTAAGGCAGGAATGCCTTTTCTTGTGGCTGTGGGATTAGGATTTTCCATCATAAAGGAAGAGGTACTTGAGCAGAACTATAATAAGTTTATAAATTATCTTTATTCTGACAAAACTTTTGCATATGCCCAACAGATTTAGCCCCCAGTTGTTTTCTGGATTGTAAAACCAGTTTTTCTAACAGACCAAATGTGTAAACACAACATTGAAGGGGTTTAGCAGAAGCCACTTGGCTGTGTGAGAACTTTTCAAAACCTCTGATGGCTTTTTCTACACTTCTCTGTCTTTATATGAGACCAGTGGGTGAGCCCAGATGCTTTTCCTTCTCCCAGTCCAGTCTCTGTCCATGTCTGGGATGCCCTTCCCTTGTGTGAATAACAAATGCAACGTGGTTTGCACAGAGCTGGAGATACAAGATCACATTTCCATGCTTGTTTTAGTGCCACACTCAATTTTCCCTTGTGCCAAGATCCTACTCCCTGTTTGTGCCATCGTTTCTGAGTGGCAATTCCTTCTCAGTGAAGGAATCTTCATCTCAGTGAAGGCATCTTCATTTTGGAACTGGCACTTGGTTTCCAGCTCATGTGTCATAAATAAACCTTCATGGGCATCCTGATGCCCTCAGCCCCAGAGCAGCTGGGATGTCCCTGGGATGTTCCTGCCCTGCCCAGGTGCTGGAGCTGGCCCAGGGAAGGAGCTGCAGCCCTGTCCCAGCCCTGCCTGGCATGGGAATCCCTGGGAAAGGAGGATCCCCATGTGCAGAGGGCCATAAGCAGATGCTGGTGGTGCTTCCCATCCCAGCACTGAGGAGTGTTGTAACAGTGCTCTAGCACAGCTCAGCACTCTGGAGTATAATGAAAACAGGAATATGTGTTTAACAGAGTGGAAAAGCATGCAGGGAGAAGAATGGAGATGGTTCCTCACTTAAGGCCACACACATGTAAATACACATCCATGTCACTTGGCTAATCCACGACACTTGAACACAAACACCAACCCCACTGCAGCAATACGAGGGCTAGATTGGATCCACTTTCCAGACTGAGATCCTAATCTTGCAAATAACTTCAGGCTGCTGAAATCTGACAGCCACGTGATGCTCTCCATGTAGCATCTTCCATACCCTGCTGGGGATGGGCTCTGCCCCAGTGTCTGCCCTGTGCCCCTTTCCCCTGGGATCACAGTGGGATGAAGCAGCACACTGGGGATGCCAGAGTGCTGGGCAGCACCCCAGCAAAATGCTTAAGGCATCAAAGATCATCACAAATAATTAAAAGCTAGACCAGGGAAGGAAAAAATTCTGTCTCCACTCATTTCACCCAGAGCATTGCCTCTCCTGTTGAATTGGTTTTGCTGGCTGGAGAGGCAGCTTTGATGCTGTTGGTACCCCGAGAGTAGTTTAGGCATGGCCATCTTCTATAAGAAAAATCACTAGCATGAAGTGAATGAGAGTTGACATGACAGATTGTATCTGCTGTGCCTCTTGGCCCCAAAGGCAATCATTTGTGGCTTAAAACTCAGTAACTATGGATGTACACAAATGTTCCCAATGGGCCCCAAACAACCAGAAACACAGGCACCATCCCAGAGTGCTGCAGAGCAGGTTGAAATTAAATAAACACGTGAGGAATACAAGGTTCACCTGTGTGGAGGGAAACCTCAGACCAGGGAGCAGCCACAGGCTGTCCCAGCACTAGGAAGGTCACTTGGAAAAGCCTGTCTGGGATGAAGGAACAAAAGCCAAATGGAGCTTTACAAGGCTTCTAGAGGGAGTGGAACCAGGGGTGGCATTGGGGTGGAACCAGGGGTTTTTAGGGCCCCTTCCAGCCCCAACCATTCCATGATCTGTGGCTCTGTGAGGATTGGCTCTGCCAGAGAAAAGCCCATCTCCCCCAGCGATGGGGCTGTTAAACTGCGTCCTTTGTGAGCCTCACTCTGCCTCCTGCCTGCTCTGGAGGTGTGGGCTGGCTCCAGTATGGATTTTTATTCCTTTCTGAGCAGTTGATTCCTCTGTCAAAGCCCAGCAGAGACCCTTGACCGGGCAGGATGGGCTGTCGGGGCACGCCTGGTTAATGAACCACCGCGGCACCTTTGTTTCCCTGGCTGCCTGCTGCCCCGCTCTCTCTTGTACAATTATTACAAAAATCAGACAGAACGTTGCCTTGAGATATGATTTTCATAGTGGGATAGATTTTATTATAGCAGCCATACAATACCCGCTATTATCATTTTGATTATATGCTCCTCTCATTTGCACTATTGGAACATTATCTGTAGTACATTCATTATTACTTTATAAGAAACTAAAACTACATCCTTAAGATGAATTGTAAGGAAGGATTTCTATTTCCTCAGATAGACACTTTGGCTGAGATCATTAAGTGGCAAACATTATTTGTAAAAGTTTATTTTATTTTATTTACGTAAACTCTAAAAGAAAGAAATAACATAGATATTTCTAACAGACAGAAAAGCCTGCGGCTAGTGGCAACAAATGACTGCAATTTAGAATTCATGTACTATTAAGAAGTTCTGATTAAATTGCGAGTTCCTTTGGAGGAAGGAAGTTGAACAAATGAGAATGTGGCCCAGTGAGCGTTGATGGCTCGCAGGAGCCGAGGGGTCAGCAGTGGCTCACAGCTTCCCTCTGCCCCACAGCCCAAGGCCTCTGAAGGTCAGATCCATCATGGACCTGAGGGGAGAGGGCAGAAGGCCAGGGAGGGCTGTGTCTAATAGCCCAGCTGGGGTTAAAGAGGTGCTGGATCACCTGTATGCCTGGTTGTTGTGGTGTGATGTAACAGCCTGTCCATCCCAGTTCTTTCCCCAGGTGTGCCAACAACCTCTCCCTTCCCCTCCCCTTGCCCCTGCTAAGTGCTGTCCATCAATCTTGGCATTGCAGCAAGGGCACCATGTGATTGGCAAAGTTCAAAAGATGCCTCTCAGCCCTGGGGACGCTGGGCATCCAGGTGTCATTTGTCCCCTGAGACTTCCCCTTTCTTGCCTGGTTGGTGGGATCCCTGCCCCTTCCCTCCCCTCTCCCCAGGGTTAAAAGGAACAGCAACCACGTGGTTCTGGGTTCTGTTGGAGCTGTTGCTGGATTCAGAGGCCTGTGGGCCAGGAATAAAGCTCTGGATCAAAACCCTCCAGCAGAACGGACTCCTTTTCCTTCACCTTGCCTAAAGCCTTTCCACCAGAGGTAAACCTGAGCTCCTGCAGGCCTGGACTTGTCCCAAGCACCCAGCTGCAGCATCCAGCCAGCCAAAGGTGTCTGTGGGGTGAAACACCACACATCCAGCCAGCCAAAAATGTCTCTGGGGTGAAACACCACACACCCAGCCAGCCAAAGGTGTCTGTGGGGTGAAACACCACACATCGAGCCAGCCAAAAGTGTCTCTGAGGTGAAACCACCACACACCCAGCCAGCCAGGGGTGCCTCTGAGGTGAAATCACCTCAGCTGCCACCTCTGGTTAAGCAGCAAGGCCAGACGAGCCCAGGCACGTTCCATCTGGCAATATTGGGATTTAATTCCAATAGCTGGTGAGCATCCCTCATCCCTCCCCATGGGGCAGCCACACTGGGCTTTGTGTCCACAAACAGGGATGGAGGGTTCTGCTCCCCATCTTTTCTCTGTGTTGTCCTCACCGTGCAGGAATCCTCATCCTTTTGAACAGAGGGGAAGGGAGGAAAAACCATCATCCACAGGGACCTTACCCAGCTGTCTTGGTCCAGATCCATCCAAACTGCCCAATTTCTGCTCAAAGTGCCTGGGCACAAATCAAGGTCAGCTTGAACTACAATGCAATCAGATTTTCCCAGTTCCTCTGAGTGAACAGTGGCAGGAGCACCCGACTCCTGAGGCATTCCCTATTTCTGTGAAGATGTCCCTGCTCAGTGCAGGGATGTGGGACCAGATGACCTTTAAATGTCCCTTCCAGACCTGTGATTTTGTGATTCAAGGACTTGGCAGAGCTGCTCACCTGCCATGGCCAAGTCAGACTTTAATGGACATCTCTTGTTTCAGCTGCAACAGTGGAGTTAAACCCAAATTGTGTGTGCAGCTGGACCATCCCAAGGAAGCTGCTGATACGTGAAGCCCATTGCATCTTTAAGAAAGATAATTTGTGTCTTCACTGGAAGAAATCACACTTTGCTGTGTAGATAAGTACATTTTCAGGTTGATTGCAAATCATAAATATTTGATGTACTGTAATTACTAGTTCTTAAGTATCATTTTCCAAATTATTATTTCTATTAAATGCATAGAAACTTGGGATGGAAGAGTGAGTTAATGCAAAAACACTTCATCACTGCAGATCTTGGTTTAAGGAAGGTCATAAGTGAACTTGTCTTTTGTTTCTTCACACCTACCTGTCTCTAGACCACTGTAAACAAAGCAGAATCAGGGTGGAGTAGATGGTCTTTAAGGTCATTTCCAACCTAAATCATCTTGTGCTACCTGAGTGCACCCCTGCAGCAGCTCAATCATCACTTACAAGTTGGCAAACAGAAAGAAAATATTCCAACTAATCTGCAATAAGTCAGATATACTTTTTTTCACCTCTGGGGAGATTTTCAACTATAACAATGTAGCTTTGAGCTTCTGACAGATGCTAATGAATTGTTGTTTACATGTTTGATTTACTGCCTAAACAAAGATAAGACATGCTCTTGAAAACACATTGAATGCACAATCCAAACACATCCATTAAATCTGTCACAATAAACATGACAGCTTTCTTCTAACCTAACAACTGGCATGCCTCATTTACATATTAATGAGAAAACTGGGATCAGTCTGCACAAATTGCTTCTATCTTGTGCAGGGGAAGCACTGAGTGACAGTGCAGCTCTCCGTGGTGTAAATACAGCAAGTAAATACCTCTGCCATCTTAATGGATCTTATTTTTATTTGCCTATTTGGTTCCACGGTTATTGATTAGCTGTCTCTTGTGAGCTGCAGTGACAGACTTTACAGGGACAGGCATTGCAGGAGTTCCCTCAGCCTCCCTGAGGTGTCTGCTGGGCTTTGGGGCTGGCTGCTCCCAAAAAGCCTGGGTTAAAGGCTGGATCTGCCTCAAAATTCTCTATTTCCCAGGGCTGAAAAGTGCTCTGTTGTCCCTAAAATACAGCTTACTCTTCTTAAACCTCTGGGGGATGAGCATTCTTCAGGTGAGGAAACAAAGCACAGAGGGGAAACTACCAAAAAGCCAACCCTGTGCTATTTCAAGTGTGAATTGGCAGCTAAATCCCTGGAGTTATTTGGGTTCCTAATTGTGCAGAGGTTGTACATTTACCCCCTGTGCTGTGAGCCTGACAGTGGCATCTCAGCTGCATGGAAAATGGAAATCTGAGATTCAGGCATAGCAGAGACCTATGAAAGAGTTTTTCCTGAGCCCTGGAAACTCTGAAGCCACATTAGCAGGGAGTTACACACCATCTAATGCAGTTTTTCAGTATCTGTACCCTGCAGTAGATTATAGAATACTTAAACCCCTAATTTATGTATCTCTAATAGTTTACAAGTTGGATATCTGTCCCACACGGATGCCTGGGCTCTCTCTGTGCCACTGGAGCAAGCTCAGAGCCCCCACAGGGCAGACCCTGTCACCAACACCCATCACAGCCTCAGGAACCTCGGGAGCTCTGCCTGGGAGGAATCCAGGAAGCCTGGTCTGACTTTTACACAGCTAAGGGAGATAAGATGAATTTCCCCTTCATTATCACTGACTTTCAGTCAGGTATACATTCTCAAGTGCTCAAATCACCTTACAGAATGGCACTCAGCTTTGAAATCAGCAGCCACTGCTGGCAGATGGGCTTGGAGCATGTATTGACACAGCCCTGCATGGCCTCGTGCAAGGCACCATCCATGCTCAGGATGCTCTCAAGAAGATCCCAAAGCATGTGATGGACCCTAGATGCAGTGCCATTAAATATTACCAAATTGGGGATCACTTCAGTGAGCCTGAGTTTCCAGGGATGAAGGTTCCTGCAGCAGGGACATGGGAAATTGCCTGCTCCAAATCCAAACCAACACAAATCTGAGGTGCAATCCTCAAATCCAGCCAAAATCTGACTAGAACAGGAGGAATGCTTCATGTTTCCAGCAGGAGCAGCTTTCCAGCATTCAGAGCAGAAGTTGTGACCATCATGTGTCTTTCTGAGGGCACTGGGGAGCTCTTTGATGAATTTTGATCTGCCTTTGGTTGTACACTTAAGACATAGCTTGGGCTTTGGGTATAGGGAAGTTTCCTCTCGTAACAGTTTGCTCTAAAAGGCTGTATGAACAACACTAGAAATAATCCAAACTGTTCCAAAGGACTCCAGGGAAATTAATGCACTCCTATGCTTTTGTTTTGAAGTTAATTTTTTTTTTTTTTGGTCTCAATGAACTAGTCCCTCTCCACAAAACTGTGCACACTGCTTTATTCATCTGAGGCCCACAGAACCAAACATTTCAGAAGACTAATTCATCTCCTGGAATTTACAGTCCTATTTCTAGATTAAAAGGGCTGTGTTCAGTTACTCTTGGATATAGATTCCTCCTCCTCCTCCTCCTCCTCCTCTCCATGGCTCTGTTATCTGACTCATGTCTCCAGACATTACTGGCTTGCCCCTGAAGTAGTCTTTCATCTGTTTATGGTTGAACAGTTTGTGTGTTACTGGGGCATGGCATAATAACTGAATTTATATTAAATAATTAACATCAAGTGAAACAGATTTTTGCTACAAATGCTGTTCCAATCCAGTTTTTACAGAGCTGCACTCAAACAGCTGAACGCACCCAGAGAAACCCGGACAACCTTCCCCAAAATAAAGGGAGCCAAAATAAAACCAGCCCCCAAACTTTCTCTGGTGACAAAGACCTTCATTGAGATGCAGAGGCAGCCCCAGCCTGGTTGAGGAGCTCTCCCTCACAAGGAGAGGCTCTGGGGAAGCCCATGGGTGGCTCACAGAGTGAGCTATTGCTCACCCATGCTGAGCACAATTAGTCGTGTACAACATCCAAGCAATGAACTGATTTAATTTCCCTGTCAATCAGCGAGGAAAAAGGGCCAGCACAACGCAGAGAGTCGCTTCTCTTCAATCTGAGAAGAGCTTTGGGGGAAATATTGTAAATGTCATAATACAATATGTTAAATATAGTAGTTAAAATACTGTTCTGCAGCCAAATCGCTTCTTAGACGCACACACAACTCCCACTGGCAGGAACAGGAGTTGTGCAGCGTAGCCCCAAATGAGGAAAAGCTGTTCTGGGCAGGAAAAGAGTTTGATTTCTGTGTCTGTGTGTGTGTTTGTGTGTGTGAGTGTGTGATTGTGCCCTCTGATGGCAACAGGCACCTGTGGATATGAAAATATTCTGAATAACTTTGAAGGCTAATGAGGAACAATTTTGGAAGAGATTTGTAATCCTGTGCTCCAGGAATAAATCCCAGGTCCAAGCCAGCATTTCTGTCCCTCTCTGTTAATGAACTGTGGACTAAGGAAGTGAAGCCAAGGAGACCCCAGCCTTAATCCTGAGCACTCCCTGTTTGTGGAGGCATGCAGACACTGAAAGCTGCTTATCCCACCCTGTGTGAAACCTTAGACAAGAGGTGCTGATAAGGGCAGCAGCTGTGCAGAGGCTGAGCACAGGGACTGTGCTCCCCATGTTCTGCAGTGGCTCCTTCCCCTCTGAGCTTACAGCAGCTGCACAGGCAGAGGTTTGCTCCAGAAAAAGCCATTCCTAACTAGGAACCAGGGAACTGCCAGGTCCCTGGCTCCAGCACAGGGCAAAGTTAATAAATACAAATATAATCATAGAAACATGGAATAGTCTGGGTTGGAAGGGACCTTGCAGCCCACTCAGTGCCACCCCTGCGATGGCAGGGACACCTCCCACTGTCCCAGGCTGCTCCAAACTCCATCCAGCCTGGCCTTGGGCACTGCCAGGGATCCAGGGGCAGCCACAGCTGCACTAATTCCTTCCCAATATCCCGTCTAATCCTGCCCTCTGTCAGTTTGAAGCCATTAGATACAAAAAGTCATTTATTTCAGGTAAAAGCCATTAGATAGATGAATATTGTTTCCCTGGTAGCGATGGCTCCAGGTTGCAGCTTGGTTTTCATAACCACCTTGATCTTTGTAACCACCAAGAGGTGATGGAGTCTCCATCCCTGGGGGTGTCCAGGACATGGGTGGATGTGGCACTCAGAGCTCTGGTCTGGGCGACAAGGTGGTGATCAGTGGCAGCTTGTGCTCAGTGATCCTGGAAATATTTCCCATCCTCAATGACTCTGCATGATTCTGCATAGTTATGGGAAAACTATCATTTTGGGACACCAAATGTGTCCTGGTCCATAGTTTCCCTTCCTTATGCCTGCTCCCCATGAGGAGCTAAGGCAATATTTTGACATATTCTCTATATTTGATCATATTCTTTAGCCACAGCAGGAAGCCACATAAAGCAGAAGCTGCACAGTAATTAAAGAGCCCAGAGCAACCAGCAGATGTGGACACTGGAGGAGGTGTGAGACCACTCTGAGCAGGAACAAGTCAGCACAGCTCAGTATAAACAGAGGAGTGGGAAGAGGAAGAAAGAGCCACAATCCTTCCTTTGGACTTTTCCCATGTAAATTTGTCTTATCCCTTTAAAACCCATTAATATTTTTTATAGAGTTGACACACCAAGGCAAATTAATTACACAATTTAAGTGGGTTTTATGTGAGAAAAAAAAATAAAAAAGGGAGTTCCTTCTATTTGCTTTAACTGCTCAGAAGTTTCATGTGGCAAACACTTATTCTGAAATTGAGTGCCACGTAATGGCTCCCATTACACCTCCTCCATGCCACTCAGGCTGTTACAGATCTTTATCACATTTCTCCTTCAATCATCTCATTTTCCAGGCTGAGGGGGATTCAGGGGAGCAGCACACAATATTCAAGAGGTGAGCACACAGGAATTTATCTAGTGCCATGATGACGCTGTCTGGTTTAGTGACATTTTGCTGCAGTTGTGATGGTGGAAGGAGACAGATGGATCAGAGCTCATGGACCTTTTATTGCACCAACCATACAGCTGGAAAAGTTAAATGAGCTTTCAGGCACACATGCCTACAGATTCTAGTTGGCTTTTTGGCTGCCTGGGAGCTTTGACTGATGTTTCTTCAAACTGCCAGCAGTGGCTCTCAGATCTCTTTTCTAAGTGGTGGGAGCTGAAGAGGAGCTCATCAGTGAGTACACAGGGGCAAGGCTGGGGGCCTCCTTTGAGCCTGGCAGAATTGAATTCCATCTGCTGTTTTGCCACAGAGTCCTTTGGCACCATGGGACCCTCTGCAGCTCTCTGACGGCTTCGCCTTTGCCTTTTGCACCATTTTATAACATCATTTCATTATCCCTTTGTTTTCTGGACGAAATTTGGAAAAAGGAGGTGAATAAAACTCAGGGGTAGAAATATTCTGTTTTTCTTCTGCAGTAGGGCACAGGTATTGATGGGCTCAATAGCTATTCAGGATGAACAATCCCTCCAACATAAGAGTTTTTACTGAGGCATCGTTGGCCCTTTAAAATCTTGGTTCCCACAGACTTTTTTCCTGCTGGGTGCTGATCATTACAGTTTCCAGCAGTGCAGCTGTCAATTTGGGCTTACCTCGCCTCCAGGATCCCAGTTGGGAAAGCCTTGTTAAACTCTCACATTGCAGAGCAATCAAACATGTTTGTTTGATTGTTTGTTTGTTTGTGATGATTTATGCTGTGATTAGGCTTTTCATATTACACTGGTTGGGGTAAGGTGCAAGCAAGCTCTTGAAACAGTGCCAGCACTAAGTCAATATTTCATTAAGACTCATTTATGAGAGAGCTGATGAAGGGCTAGAGTGAGGTCTCTACACATTTCATATTCATCTATTTGGGTAAGGCAGCTGATTGTTTAAAATATATTTAGATACTTGGTTGTAACTGATACAATTCCTAATGTGGGAACAGTCATAATTATAAAAAGTGTCTTTTATGAACAAAATTTAATCTGCCTCTCTATAAAAATTAAAAGTGATTGTAAATATGTGAGAGCAAAGACACTTCTGTTGCTGTGCCTGTGTGGCTGTACAGATGCAGCTCTGCAGAGCAGGGGAAAAGTTTGAAAGAAGAGCCTGGGCATTATTGAGACCAGGCTGGGCTGCCTGTGGCAGGATTTATTTATAGTATTTTTGGCAAGGGCATATATTTCCTCCCTGGATTTTCCCTTCTGCTCAATCTTTTTGCTCTCCCTATCACACACAGCTAATCCACACTGTGGGACACTCACATGCCAAGGCTCCTCTGTGCCCCCCATCAGGCACAGAGATTTTCTGCACCTCAGCAGCACCATAAGCTGCCCTGTGAGGGGGAAGCACACACGTTGGCTGAGGAAACATCCACACAATGAACTCCTCAGGCAGTGCCCACTGATGGGAAGGCTTGAACACCACAGACAGGCTGGTGTCAGAGTGAGGGAGTGAAGTGAAATGTTACTCCAGCCCTGACAAACAGAAGATTAATGCCTCCCTTCTCCTCACCTGCACCGACACGATGTTCTCTGACACATCCAACTGTAGGAGCTGAGGTGTAGCAAGTGTCACCCTCACTTAAAATGCTATCAGGCAGCGGGTCTGTGATGATGTGGAGACAAACAGGAGGTTATCAGGTAGGTCTTTACCTCCTGCAGGAGGGAGGAGGGCTGCGCGCCTGCTGCGCCGATCGCGGCTTTCCTGTGCTGCAGGGAAATCACACACCGAGCTCAGCACGCTCAGGGACATGCTGCCAAAATATGTATTTCCTCTCTGCAGACCTTTTTTGAAGAAAGGTCTCATGCTGGAGGCTGTAATTAATAAAGGAAATATTTATACAGTGTCACAGAATTTACCAGTCAGTCTATAAACACAGATGATCCATGTTCCCTGTCCCAAAGCACTTACGGGCTAAAAAAGGCAAGAGACATGGAGCAGTTTAGATGAGGGAGGGAGCAGGGATTATTAATGGTGAGAAGGAAGAGGATGGGTTGCAGGGAGAAAGGAAAGCTTCATCATGGAAATCCAGGTGGTTGTAAGGCCAGGATGGAAGATTGAAGTTGAAGATTGAGGCAAAAGTGTTTTGTAGGGGCAGATGCAGATGTGGGCACATCTGGTGAGAAAACTGCAGAGGGGCTCTGGTGAGAAAACTGCAGAGGGTCTCCACAGCAGATATTCAGTAAAGGCCCCTGAGGATGTGGGCTGTGTTTCCCTCAGCAGAAAGGATGAGCAGAGGGCTGGAGCTCCTGGAGAGCTGGGAAAGCTGCAGGAGCAAGGAGAGCTCAGGGAAAGGTGCAGAGCCAGCGATGGAGAAGAGCAGAAAAGCATTTCAGAAAACGCTGGATGAATGTGTGGTGGAGACAGGAGAAGTAGGAGCACACTCCTGCAGAGAGGAGGGGAAGCGAGATAAAGGAAAGGAAGTTCAGGCAGCAAGAGTTAAGAATTTTGCCATTGATCCTGGGGACAAAGGAGGAAAATTAATGATAGAGAAGTGAGTGGGATTAGGGGAAGTGCTCAAAGATAAGCATGGCAAGAAGGTAGAAAGCAAAAGACAAAGGCAAGCAGGCAGCACAGGGGAAGAATTAATCAGGGTCAGGCGAGTGGAGGGGACGCAACCGAGGCGCCCGAGCCACTTCTGACATTGTCATTTTTCTCATCTGGTGGGAAAAAAAAGAAATTAAGATGATTTACAAATATCTGGGCAACAAATTGAGGCATTGCAAGTCCCCCCAGCTCGATTCAGCCCCCCTTGTGCCTGGGGTGGGTTGCAGTGAGCGCTGTGAGCAGCAATCCTGCAGCTCTGCTACGCTTGGTGAAATTGGCCCTCATCTGAAAAGCACCGAGTTCAGGCAATTCAAATATTCAGCAGTTTCCAATATTCCCTTGGAAAGATGAAGTCTACGTATGCCTGGGTTTTGAAGTAGTAAAATGCCACAGTATTTTTAGTCTTTGTTTGATCAAAGAAAAATGAACCAGATAGACAAGTGAAAAATTACCCAGGAGCTGAAGTCACTGGTGATGTCTTTTATTGCACTATCATACAAATAGGAAGGATGTTCTTTTCATCTGACATAATGAAAAATGTATACCCTTTTCAAACTCACTGGTATTCATTCTGAAGTTAGCCCTCCCCAAAAAAAAAAAAAAACCCAAAAAATCCCTTGACGTTACCTAGAACTTGACAAGTTCTGATTAATTTAATAGGAAAAAATCTCTTGATATCAAATACCAGCTACTGTTCAGGAGAAGGTGAAGGGAATGTGAATTTTATTTTAAACTCATCCATTACATACAAGTAATAATAAAGAGTGATTTTCAGACTTTTCTCATACTAATATTTTTTGTTCATATTAGATTAATCAAGATAAATATTCTCAGAAGAGTTAGGGATGGCTCATCCCTGAGTAGTTACAGCTCTGAGCATTATCCAATCAGGTAGGCAAAATGAGGTTTTTATACCATGTGAAAAATGTGTTCTGCTTCAAAATTCCAGTGCTTTTGCACTACAGAGGTGTCAAGGTATCTGTGGGGCACTTCAGCAAGACAAACTCCATCCCCCCTGGCTTAAAGTCCAGTTTGGGACCAGAAATGAAATGCTGGTGGTGGAGTGTGACTGGAGACAGACACACACAGTTAAGTGATGTTCCCAAGGTCACAGGGGAAGTCTGGGGCAGAAATAAACCCTGAAATCCAATCTCTGGGGTCCCATCCAGTTCTTAACCAGAAAACACTCTCACCACATCCTGTGCAAGCAAAGTCAAGGCAGCTGTGGCAGCCCCTGCTAAGGTAACAGCAGCTGTGGCTCTCCTTTGGGCTGTGACTCCAGACTTTTTTAAGCTGATGGAGAAACTCCTGCTGAATGGAAGGGCCAAGAGTCCAGCCCTGAGGTGCTTTCATGCTGGTTATTCTTTCATTTGATTCTGCACCATGTCAGGGAAAATGCACTCCCAGCTCAGAGCCCTTTGTGGGTTTGAACCAGGGTGGCCACATCCAGCTCAGGTTTGCAGCATCACCTTTGCTCCAGACCAATGCACCTCTACACCTCCATGAGGAGAGAGAAGCCCTTGCTTTCACTCCAGATTTCATGGCAGCTCGTAAAGGCTGCATTTCAGCTGCTGTTTGTCACAAAGCACGCTAGCAGTCCGTGGAATTCTGAGCTGAAGCTGGGATGCAAAAGAAGATCCTTCCCAAAATATACTTTGGGGATGTATGACTGCATCCACCAAGTACTCCCAAATAAATGGGACAGCTCCTGGCTGTGCCACTGGGTGATGGAGGGGCAGCCAGAGAGATCCTGGAGAAACTCTTGGGCTCTTGGAGCACTTCTGTGTGCTCGAATTGCTGCTCCTCTGCTGCTTTGGAAGGCTAAAAGGTCTGGCTGTTGAAGGTTCTTTTATCAGAAGAGTCTTATTCCATGCTTTTCCTCCCCTTATCTCCACCAGAAGGAGGGAGGTGACAGGACAGCTTTCTAGGAATTGCACTGCACAAACCTTTCCTATCCACAGGCAGTTTTACCAGCAGATCCTTATCCAGCCTCTGGGGTGAAGGTTTTCTGCAGAAACATAATATTTGTATATTTCAAAGACAAGGGGCATTTTTATTTTCTATCAGTTTTCATGCAGAATAATAATCCCCACCACTTTGCAGGATCCTTGTCATAAAATACTTCTGGGATGGATTAAACTCCTTGGCACCTCCTCAGTGATTAATCAATCTCAACAGGCATTTATTGCTTTGTTCACTACAGCACAGGAGAGATTATCCCTTAAATATACTTGACTCTTTTGGTACCATTCAATTACACCAAAAAGAGCCCCAACACATACACAATTATTTTGAACTACTTCTCCAGCGAGGAGCAATTGATCTTTGAGAGTCTCTTCCTCTTCTTGTTATGTTGATTAATAGCCTTGGAGTTAGTCCCTGAGAGGAAAACATTTCCCAAAATAGATGACAGTTTCCATCTTCATATTTTAATTCCTCAATGGCCCTTTGCATCCACAACGAAGCCTGGAGGAATATTCCCATTTCTCCCCATCTTTTTTTACCTTGTCCCCCCCGTGATGGAGCCACCCAGCTCCCAGTGCAGGGGATGGAAATGGGAATTCTTGGTGCCACTTAGAGCCACTCTGTGTGTGCCTGTGACCCATGAAAAGCTGTCAATGTCCTCTGGGGGTGCCTCAGGAACCACTGGAGAGAGCCCAGAGCTTCCTGAGCTCCAGTGCTGAGGGAAGAGGAGCATCACCCTCACACACTGAGGTGGAAATTCCTGTGCAAAAACTGACAGAAATCCTGGGCAGGGGAGAGGGTGGATGGTGAACAGGGGGAGGACAGTGCCATGAGGCAGCACGTGGCCTGGGGAGCCCACCTTGCTGCTGGTGACAGGTTGATGCCTTTTCCTGCTTTTCACCATTTATAGCTGCTCTCGCGGCGAGCACGTGAGCTGCAGTCACTTGGAGATGCCACATGGCACTCTTATCCTTGGAAAAGTTTGCAATGCTATCCCGTCCAAACACAAACAGCCAGAGGGAGGAGGTGACTGTGAACCTCAGACCCATCCCATCAGGTTGGACTGGATGATCTTAGGGGGCTTTTCCAGCCTAAAGGATTCCATGATTGTGTGAAACACCAGGAGAGGAGTGGGGCTCTGTGCCCTGATCCTGCTGCTGGAGCTCCTCGTGGTTTCCCTTTAAAGCAATAACACAGGGTTGGTTTGCAAACAAAATAATGATATTTTTTTACTTTTCAGGAAATGATTTTTAATATAGTTTATTGAAGCAAGGGGAAAACAATTTAATTGTGAGAGCTGCTGTGAACCATATTTAACCCCCGACGCACTAAAAAGAGGGTTTTCAGATAAGTTATGGTTTTTAATCTAAGTTAAACCATTATGTACATAAGCACTATGTTTTTACTATTCTAATAACTGCCAGCTTGGACTTACCAATTCTTTTTTTATCATCTTTTTTGTCTTCCAAGACAGACCACTGCATTTGAACTTTAGGAAATATTTTATATTTTGTCTTCCTTTTTTTTTTACAGAGCAATAGTGAATCCTTAACTCTAAGCATGATTTCCCTCAGCACATGTGTAACTTACTGGCTTTCCTGACAGGATTGAAATGGCTGGATAAAATTCCTGAAGTGCATGGAAATGGTCACATCTCATCTGTCCTGGATGGCATCCAGTGATCTGTTGTTAGTTCAACCTTCTGATTAATAATTTACATACACTTTACTAGCACTTGAAATGAAGTTTCTTCCCTGCAATGATTAATTACCGAATGAACAGTATTGAAAACATATTATTCTCATCATTCATTTGGGGAGATAATCTTGGTAAAACATGTAATTAATTATGTGACAGCCACAGAGAGAGTTTTAAGATTTACACCGATTTTCTGCCCCTTGAATAACAGCCCTTAGGTTGCAACAAAACCCTCTACAATTGTAATTACGTATGTGTAATTTACATGTTAAAAAAAGAGGACATTTTAAGAAAGAAAACTTGACTTTTAAGTTCTTGATTTTTAAGTTCTGTACATAAACACCATGCAATTGTGCTCCTTCCCTGTACTCCATGTGCCTTTCCTGCCCAGCCCCAGCACAGCTTTACAAGCCTGAATTAATCAGAGTTTCCCAACAGCCCTGGCCATAGGTCAGGTCACAGCGCCCGGCTGCAGCAGAGCCAGGTGGGGCAAAACTGGGTGAAGACAAGGAGGGAAAGGGCAAAGACAATAAAAGAGCCCTGGAGATCTTTGCAGCTTCACCCCACTCCCAGCCAGGGCGTCCTGCAAGGATATATTATTAACTCCTGTTCATTCCCACGTCCTTTGTTATTAAAAAAATACATCAGAATCACTCTGTTACCAGCAAATATCAGCTGGTATACCAGCAATAATCCACAGGCTGTAATTTTAGCAAAACTTCTTTTTTAAGGCTTTTTATCCACCTTTCCAGAGAAATGAACATTTCTCCCCACTCTAACCACTTTTATGACCACTTTTCAGGGGCTTTGCTGAGGTGACCACGGTGCTTAGCTCCTGTCCCTCTGCAGCACCAGCAGCTCCTGGCATGGCCCAATAAATGACAAAAAAATAAAAATCTGGTATCACTCCTGAGCCCTCCTCTCTCTGTGGGATTTTGGGGCAATTTCCACCTCCAAGATCCCACCCCTCTCTGCAGTTTTGTCCTATCAGAGGCAGGTAGACAGTGTTTTTCCTTAGGATGAAGTTCCACCTGCTTCAGTTCTCTCCCAAACACATTTTAAGTATTCTTAGTATGTCATGTTTCAGACGTGTTTTCTGAAAAATCCTTTCCTTAGGACTTTTCCTGCTGAGAAGCTGCGAGGCCTCAGGAACAAAATGTAAACATTGATTATCTGCTGCTGTGGAATGCAACAGGTGCATCTGGGATTGGTCTCATGTGGTTGTTTCTAATTAATGGCCAATCACAGTCAGCTGGCTCAGATTCTGTCTGAGACACAAAACTTTGTTATTCCTTCTTTTTCTATTCTTAGCCAGACTTCTGATGAAATCCTTTCTTCTATTCTGTTAGTATAGTTTTAATGTAATATATATCATAAAATAATAAATCAGCCTTCTGAAACATGGAGTCCTTGTCTCTTCCCTCATCCTCAGACCCCTGTGAACACTGTCACATTAGTCCCCAAAAGATCCCAGACATTTTTTTAATCTGTGTCTTTCAGCATCCTTCAGGGGTGTTATTGCAGCCAGTGATGGTTTATTTTGGTTTGAAAGGGTCCTGTGAGCAAGACAGGACAATGGGATGTGCTCCCTGGAAAAACTGGTGCTGCCTAAAAAGATTGCTGCCCACACAGAGATTTATCTCTGGGACATGATCAGTAAAAAATCTATGATGAAAAAAATCCTCTCTTTGGGACTAAACCCACAAGCTTCCAGATCCTGAGGAGGCTGGGGCCCAGGGACACAATCCAAGGGACACAATCCAGTCGTGGTTCTGCTCTGTGAGTCAAGCAGGCTTTGTCCTCCCCAGCCTTTTTCCACCCTGAGGCAGCTCATGACAACAGTTTCCAGCAACACCAGCGTGTGCTGGCAGCCTCCCTGTCTCTGGCTTGCAGATAAAGATTACAATGGCATCTGGGTGGGGGCCTGGCTGAGGAAACCCTTCCCACAGCATCCCTGGGGATGTCTCTGCAGCCCTGGACAAGGAAACCCTTCCCACAGCATCCCTGGGGATGTCTCTGCAGCCCTGGACAAGGAAACCCTTCCCACAGCATCCCTGGGGATTTCTCTGCAGCCTGCAAGGATTCCTGCAGTGCCCAGGTGGTGCTGCTGGGATGGACACAGAGCTCTCCTGGCTCTGGAGAGGGCAGAGCCCATCTAGGGACAGCTGGGTGACCACAGAGACAGGTGGGTGACGCCAGGGGCAGGGAGGTGACCACAGGAACAGCTGGGGACTCCAGGGACAGGTGGGTGTCTCCAAGGGCAGGTGGGTAACTCCAAAGTCAGGGAGTGACCCCAGAGGCAGGTGGGTGACTCCCCAGAGAGGTGGGTGACTCCAGGGGCAGGTGGGTGATTCCAGAGGCAGGTGGGTGACTCCCCAGATAGGTGGGTGACTCTGGGGCAGGTGGGGCACTCCAGGGACAACTGGGGACCCCAGGGGCAGGTGGGGCACTCCAGGGACAGGCAGGTGACTCCCCAGATAGGTGGGTAACCCCAGAGGCAGGTGGGTGATCCCAGAGGCAGATAGGGACTCCAAGGGGCAGGTTAGTGACTCCAGAGTCAGGTGAGCGACTCCAGGGACAGGTGGGTGACCCCAGGAGCAGGTGGGTGACTCCAAGGGCAGGTGGGGACTCCAGGGACAGGTGAGGGACTTCCAGGACAAGTAAGTGACTCCAGGAGCAGGTGGATGATCCCAGAGGCAGATGGGGACTCCACGAGCCCGTGGGTGACCCCAGGGGCAGGTAGGGACTCCAGAGACAGGTGGGTGATCCCAGAGGCAGGTGGGGACTCCAGGGACCAGTGGGTGACCCCAAGGACAGGAGAGGACTCCAGGGGCAGGTGGGTAACCCCAGGAACAGGTTAATGATTCCAGGGACCCATGAGTGACCCCAGGGCAGGTGTTGGCTGCAGGGCTCTGCCACCACACCGCTTGGCACAGGAGCACCGAGGGAACTGTGTCTTGTTGCTGCTGCTCATAGCTGGACAAAACCAGAGATGCTGTGCTGGAGTTTGAAATGCTGGAATTTGAATTCTTAGAACTTTGGGTCTGTAAGTCAAAGTTTAGAATTAAACACAGGATTTGAGCTGAGATCTTGGAAAAGGTTTTAAACTTAGGTGATAGAAGTGAGAATGTGGATTTATAGTTTAAAGTAGAAACACATTGGGAAGATGAAAGTTTAGAGTTTTAGAGTTTAAGATATAGAAAAAATAAAAGTAGTTATAAAGGTACAAAAAGTAAACAAAACGTTTAGAATACAGTACTGTAAGTTTGTGTATTATAACATGATTGGTTAAGAAAGCCTACACTGTAATACGAGTCCATAAGATGAAATATTTAAGGATTGGGTTTAAAAGAAAAATACCTTTGTTGATAGTGTTTTATTAGTCAATAAATCCTTAAAAGGTTTTGGAATTAGAGGCCTTGTGACCTTTTGAGTTATGCAGTGAAGATATAAGTTGAACTCACTCTTTTTACTTATGCAGAAGATAAAAAAAATAAATCATATAATTTAAAGTAATTTAGAATACCTGCTTTTAATTTATTTAAAATTTCTTCATAATTCCTCACAATGCTGAAAGACTGCAAGGCCATGCCCAGCCATGGAGTTCTTGCTCTTGCTTCATGCTGAGCCCTTTTCCCAGCCCCACCAGTCCTAAAGTGTGGGAGCAGCCCCAAGGAAACCAACAGGATTATTCCTGATTACAGCAGAACCACACAGAAGTGCTTTACTGGCCTGGAGCCAGGAGGCTCCGTGCTGTGGGAGCTGGGGAGGAAATGCTGAGCCCCATTCCTGCATCCCCAGGGCTGCTGAGCCCCATTCCTGCATCCCAAGAGATGCTGAGCCCCATTCCAACATCCCCAGGACTGCTGAGCCCCATTCCTGCAGCCCCAGGAATGCTGAGCCCCATTTCTGCATCCCCAGGGATGCTGAGCCCCATTCCAACATCCCCAGGAATGTTGAGCCCCATTTCTGCATCCCCAGGAATGCTGAGCCCCATTCCAACATCCCCAGGAATGCTGAGCCCCATTTCTGCATCCCCAGGGCTGCTGAGCCCCATTCCTGCATCCCCAGGGCTGCTGAGCCCCATTCCAACATCCCCAGGAATGTTGAGCCCCATTTCTGCATCCCCAGGAATGCTGAGCCCCATTCCAACATCCCCAGAGATGCTGAGCCCCATTCCTGCATCCCAAGAGATGCTGAGCCCCATTCCTGCATTCCCAGGGATGCTGAGCCCCATTCCTGCATTCCCAGGGATGCTGAGCCCCATTCCAACATCCCCAGAGATGCTGAGCCCCATTCCTGCATCCCAAGAGATGCTGAGCCCCATTCCTGCATTCCCAGGGATGCTGAGCCCCATTCCAACATCCCCAGAGATGCTGAGCCCCATTCCTGCATCCCCAGAGATGCTGAGCCCCATTCCAACATCCCAAGAGATGCTGAGCCCCATTCCTGCAGCCCCAGGAATGCTGAGCCCCATTCCAACATCCCCAGGGCTGCTGAGCCCCATTCCTGCAGCCCCAGGAATGCTGAGCCCCATTCCTGCATCCCCAGGGCTGCTCAGCCCCACTCCTGCATCCCAAGGGATAAAGCAACATAAAGCAGTGCCTTTCTCAGCCTCCTCTGTCCCAGTGTTCTGCCAGAGTTTGGGAAGTGCCTGGCTGGAGGAGCCACAGGACCCCGTGGTGCCTCCCCCAAAATCCAAAATGCTGTCCAGGCCAGGTGAGTGGCACCCCACACAGGAACTCTCCATGCTCTGCCTGTCACATATGCTCACACTGCACTGTAGTCACATTTTCCCCTCCCTGACCCTCAACATCTCAATTTTCTGTCTGCCTTTGAAATCTTGGCTAATTAGGAGGCTACATGTTCCCTGTGAGACTGGCCTTTTATGCAGAATTTGTAATTAGAGTGACTGTGCAGTGCTCTATTAATTGCAAGAATTGTGATTTTTAGATTAATGAGTTAATTGCTAATATCTGCATACGACATTCCCTCAAGATGTATTACATTACAGTAAATAAACCTTGTGCCTGGAATGGCAGGCATTAAAGGAAACTGCCATGATTAGTTTGAATACTTTAGATAGCTAAAATAATATTTACTCAAAACACAATGTGTGTAAAACTGAATTTTAAAGCTTTTCTTTTTTTTTTTTTATCACTCAGCCTCCCTCACCAGATAACATTTTTATTTGATAGCTTGGATTCTGCTATTTTTGATAGCAGGATTTGCTATCAAAATGTGCTGGATTCTGCTTTTATTGATAGCAGGATTGTGCTCTTCCCACAGAGATCCTCCAGCCCTGCCCAGGTGGAGCTCTCCATCCTGCCCTCCCTTTCCAAGTACACTTTGAAACTCCTTTGGAATTGATCCCAAATGCTGCACCTTGTCCTGAAGGATGCTCCAGGGATGTGCCATCCCTGTGCAATCCCCAGCACGGTGGAGCCAGGGAAAAGCTGAAGCTGCAGAAGTTGCAACAGGATGAGGGGGAATTATCCATATTTAAACTCCCAAGCTGCTCCTGCTTAACTGTTGTAGCAAAATCCCATTGGAAATGTAACAGCCAGAGCTAGCCAAGACCTTGGGAACAGCTGAGTGATTTTCATCAGACAAGGAGCTGTTTGCTGAAAAGTGTAATTTTGGGACAGCTGAAACTATTTGCAAACTCATCACGATTTCAGGAAATAGCCTCCTGTAGAATAAAAGCCCCGAATGGAAAAAGTTTCCCAGTTTCCCAGTTTGATATTTTCTAGATTAAGTGCCTCTTTTTGTTTTGCAAATGAAATTTGATTTAGATATTTATCTAAATTAGATAAAAACCTGCAGAGGATGAATGCCAACGTTGGTTTGCACGACACAATCCCTTTGGGGGTGGCTCTGAGTGGTTCTTTCCTTTTTGTACTTTCTGTTTATTTGTTTAAACAAAACCTAGGCCCTACCCAAAAGGATTTCCCAGGATTTTAGTTTAGGCTGAGCTGTTCACAGGAGTTATTCCCATACTTGCTGCTGCACAGCAATAAAGGCAGGATGAGTTAATTCCAGTAATGAGCAACTGCTTAGCTCAGGATCCATACCCCACAGAGTTCTCAGAGGCGCAGAGGAAAGTTTATCTGGAAATCACAGTGCATTTGTGCTTTATAAAAGTGCTGTTTGCTCACAGTGCTGAGAGCCACAGCAGCTCAGGGGCATTGCTGCTGCTCCCCAGATTCTCAACCAAACCCCCTCCAGATTCAGCCCCTTTAGGCACCTGATTTTTCCATGAGATGCCTCATTACATGAACTAAAACTTCCTTAGAAAACAGCACTAATGGCAATTGGAAAATCCTCTTCACTTGTCAAAGTATTGGAGATTTTTTGAGCTTGGCTAGTGAAGGCTTCTGCTTGCTTTCCCAAGGAGAGCAGCTGTCCCCACTGCTGCCTGTTTGTGGAAATGGTCACACCAAAATGTGTGTTTGGAGAGAGCACTGCATGGAATTCTGGTTTGGGAGATGTGCCTGCAGCTCGGATTCCCACCCAAGCACTGCTGCACCTCCCAGTGCTGTTCATTGTGGTGCTGGATGCACTCATCAAAAATTGGGGATACAAAGGGATTGAGCAGAGCTCACACAGGGAAGCAGGAGGAAAAGAAAGGTGTGTGCCAGACAAGGAAAGATCCCAAACCAGAACAGTCTACACACAGAGTTCGTACCTGCAATATATTGCATTATATATATATATAAAATATATAATATTATATATATATGTCATAAAAATAGTTAATATTTATATTATCTATTAATATAATATAATATAATTAATATAAATTTTGATACCTGCAATATATTGCATTATATATATTATATTGCAATTATATATATATATAAAATGCAATAATATATTTAATGGAATATATATATTATATTATATTATATTATATTATATTTTATTATATTGCATATTATATATTATATATAAATATAATATATTTATATTATTTATATTTATATATAACATATATATTAATAAAAATAAATAATATCTTTATATATTAATTTACCATATAAATATATTTTATAAATATATATAAAATATATATGATACAATATATGTATTACATTATATATCATATTATATTACATTGTATAATATAATATAATATAATATAATATAATATAATATAATATAAGCTGTCATGATGGAATACATAGCGCTTCTCAGAACAGCATCAGTAACTTCTCATCCTGGAATCTCCCCCCAAACCATGAGAGAAGATGTTATGTACTAAAAAAAGGCAGCAGAATGTTGGTTGCATTGTGGGCATTTCAAAAAGATGCTGGAACAAACAGGAGCATCCATCCTATCTCTGTGTTTTGGAGATTTTTTTTTCCTGCCTACAGATCCTGGGACTCGAAGTTTTCTGGGGATTTAATGGCAAAGATTGAAAGCATCTTAGAGGTCTTTTCAAACTTTAATCACTGTCTGATTTCTCTGGCTGCCGTGTTCTTAAGTTTATTCAGGAAATAGGAATGTAAGAGACCAGATCTTCTGTGCCTTTTATCTTTCTCTTTAAAGAATCCAATTCCTACTGCTTGTTTACTGCCAAGTAAGAAGTGAGAATGCTTACTTAGAAACCAAGGACTGGTCTTCACCACAAAAGTCTGTTGCTTTGATAATGCTGCTGTTAAAGCAGCAAAAATCCTCCTGGGGACACAATTCAGTTGCTAAAAGAAATGCAGACACCAGTGCAACTTCTTCCAGTTTGGAAAGGAAAACAGGCAAGATGCTACAGGACATGTTTACATCGGTGTAATTATATCAAAATAGGACTTCCAATGTATAACTGCTTCAGTTTAAAAACTCAAAACCCCTCTCTGTAGCAGCTATGACTGGCTGCTTTCAGGTGGATTGTCCTTTCTCCAATACTCACAACAGCTCAGACTGCTCTGTGATTCTGTGGCTCTGAATTAACCTGGTGATGAGCAGCTTTTGGCAGGGCTGCCTGAGAGGTGGCTACAGGGCTTTGTTTCCCCATAACAAACCCTTCAGTCCAGATGCAGAACTGGAAGGGTGAGTTCAGGTAGCTTTGCTGCCTGTGCATGGGCAGAATCACTCCCAAACACCCAAATGACCTCTGGGACAATGTTCATTTTTTAAATTCCCACCCAGATCCACTGCCAATCCCACCTGGTGGTGGTGCCTGTGCTGGCTGGCCCCGGCTTGTTTGAATGGCAGTACAAGGCCATCCAAACAAGGATGCACAAGGCCAGTTTGGAGGGTACAAGGCCAGTTTGGAGGGTACAAGGCTCACCCAGCTCAGTCCCCTTTGTACTTGTGTACCAACCCTGCCTTATCTGCATTTGCCTCGCTTGCTCCCTCTCTGACACCACGCTCGCTACATCTCTGGTGACCACAGAGATTTAAGACACAATTGTACTATCAATGAAATGCAACTTATGCCTTCCAGGCACTGAAATCCTCGGAGGGCCTTGTGCAGGGCTGCACTGCTTCAGTTTAATGCCAGTGAGTTCCTAATTAGCATAGGAGGCTGCAGGCTCTGCTGAGGAGAATGCTGGCCGGGAAGGAAGCAGCTCCTCCTGCCCTGCCCAGGGACCCTGCACTTCATCTCTGCTCCCCAGGTACCTCTGTGACCCACCAGCCTGCAGGTGCTTTGGGACTGGGGTGATCTTGCCAAGGACAGGCAGCACAAGGAGGACAAGGTTAGAGCTCTGCTCAGCCTCACCCCAGCCCTTTTCTCTGCCCCAGGGCAAAGTCTGAGAAACAGAAATATCCCTTCCAGCTCCCAGCAGCATGAACCCAGGGACTCTGCCTGGATGGCCCCATGCAGTAACCCTGATGGACCTGTATACAAGATTATTTCAGCCCCATGAGCTGATTTGGCTCTGCAGCATTTTGGGTGCACTATTTAATTTTGTACCACGAGAAAAGATGCTCAGATACCTAATGGGGAATTGATATATTCCTGTGTTATGAGAATCTATCCTCGTTCCCTATTCCCTCTCCCACACCCTTGAGGGTTTCAGACATCTGTCATAGCCCCTTTGGCCAGCTCTTTTGCAGACAGATCTCAGATGATGCCCCAGGCGTGACTGTAATTCAAACAGTGAGTGACAGATAGAATAAGGCTCCGTGAGTCAGGGCTGAGGAACACGAGCCCACGTTTCACTCGCTCCAAACACCAGCAGTGCCCAAGCAGGAGCATTCCCAGTGTCTGGAATGCCCAGTCCACCCTTTCATTTTGCAACCAGACTCTTTTCTGTGGACATTAAAACGGTAAATCACCCCATAACTAATTTACAAAACAATAACAACTGTAGAATTAGAGGCTGAGTGCTGTAGAGTTCCCCATTAAGATATTACAGGGTGCTGGAAACAGAGGTCATTGAAACAAGCTGGAGTTTATGGAAGGTAAAGGTTGAGGAAGTCCATGATAAGGGAGAGGGAGCAGGAAGTGTCTTTATCTGATAACTATTTGTTTAGAAACACCTGGCACATAGATCAAATTAGGGCATCCAAATGCCCTTCAAACTTTAAACCAGACAGATTGAGTCAAGCACCTTTCATTAAACTTTCCTGGAAAGATTAAACATCAGCCCTGTGTTCTATCAGCAGAACAATTCTGCTCATGCAGTGATGACATTAAGATGTTTTATGGAAGGGGTGTACAAATGTGCATGCACTCTGCAAGGCTTTTCTCCAGACTTGTAATTCCTCACTTAAGAATATAAACCGAAGAAAACGGGAATAAAAATGCCCCAACAGTTCTGCATAATGATTTCATACACAAGCAGGGGTAAAAAACACCCCACAACAGGATTATGAAAAGAGAATTTTATTGTATGTTGGCATCCTTTTGCTCATGTTTGCAAAGGGAAATGGATTTGAGAATTTCCCACCGATTTGAATTCAGTGGCTGTAGCAGGGCAGAAGTAATATGTATTGCCTCATTCTAATCATCGATTCAATTCAAGAGTTCTCAGCATGGAACTCTTTCTCTTTCTCAATGGGAATAAATTTTCCAAGAAGGGATAACACCAACATATTATATAAAACATCACCCAGCCCCTAAATTTGTGTGACTTTGTGGGAATCAGTCAAAATCTATATTTAATTTGATGTGAGGAAAGCACGATGCTGAGCCCAGATTACAACACCACTGCTGCTATTACGATCAATGTAGTGCTGAACTAAATTGTTTTATATATTGTATTAGGGGATCCCAGGTGTTTTGCTGGTCTTACAGCCCACTTGTTGCTGCAGTCGTAGCTAGGAAAGGATTAATAAATTCTGATACGATGTGTGGGTACCCCATTTCCTGCCAACCCACGCTTGTTGGGTCCCTAATTGTTACCAGGAACTTTTCAGTACAGCTACTGATAAACTAAAATAAATTGAGTAGAGGAACAGCTTGGATTTGCTTTGCAGGCATCCCTCAGCAGCTACGTTTGCAGGACTGTTTTTGTCCTAGCAGGGATTATCAGCACAGCCACCCCCAGTTATTCCATAAGCTTGAGTGCCCCAGAGATGTGTGGAGCCTTTCTTTCCAGTAACAGCCTACTGCCTCAAACATCTGCCCAGAAGTTGGGTAAAACCTAGAAACAAGCTGCAGGAAAGAGGGCAGAAGAGAGGTCTGGTCTGTGCCTGCCCACAGCAGAACAATCCTCCTCCTGGGCTGGTAATTCTTCCACTTGTCCCAAAACTGCTGCTCCCAAGCTCTGGAAAGCCAAAACACGCTTGTGTCCCCACCACAACCACATCCCTGTATTCAAAGGAGAAACGTGAACTCCATGGGAGCCTTTTCTCCCCCAGATCCTGCAGAATGCAGCGTCATGCTTGTGTCACCTCCCCTGCGCGGGGCACGGGCACAGTAATACATTAACACGAGGTCAGAGCCTGGCAAATGCTCCCCAGTGCTGCCACAGGCCCAGCCCTGCTCCTCCCTCCCACCGCGGCCTCTCCTGGCGTGTCCCACGAGGCTGAAGGCAGAACCAGCCTGGGCAGCACATCCAGCTGAAAATGAGCTTTTTTTTTCCTCACTCCCCCCCCTGTTTCCCAGGATTAGTGTTCAGCTGGATCCATTCCCTGATCCACTTCACCTTGCAGCTGCACAAACGCTGGTGCTGGCAGCAGGAGGAGCAGGGAGGGCTGGGAGCGCGTGGCCGGGGCCCAGAGCAGCCAACTGCTCCTGGAGCCACTTGCAGCAGCAGCTGAGCACAAACTGCTATTTTTTTTTAATTTTTTTTTTTTTTTTTTAGTGGGTTTGGTTTTCTTTCAAAATTAGGGAGAGCTGAGAGAGTTTCTGCCCAGGCTGCAAATAACCCACACTTTCCCAAGGCAGGAGCTCCAAGTCCAGCGTGACCCCGCGGCAGGACGTCACCAGGGATGTGAAAGTCCTGCTCCCAGAGGACAGGAAGGGCAGGACTGAGGAAGATTTGGGGTCTCAGGACCCTTATGGAGCACACTGACCACTCACAGCAGTGTGGGATCACAAATGGGAAACCCAGCACCTCAAGCACCAAGAGTACAAATGGGGGTCACCTCCCATAGGGAATCCACTTGAGGTACTCCCATGGAATATTGAGAACTGTTATTCTGGGCAACTTCCACATTGAAACCTGCCTTGGTGGTTTCTTTTTTATGATGACAACCAAGATTCACTGTGCTTTAAAAGCAGAAAGAAAAAAAAAAAAAGATAAATGCATCTACCCTCCTTTTGCTCAGCTCCCACCCAGAGCTTGTGGCATGAATGAGTTCTTTTCACTTGTATTAAGTTACTGTTATGGTATGAAACTCCAAGTCTGGGTTAAAAACCTTTTAAACGTGTAAAAAATAGTGTTACAGTAATTAAATTCTAAAAATTGATCCTAAAATGGAGAGGGAAGCTGCTGATCTAAGATAATACACTGCCTTTAAGAGCAATTTTTTTCTACCAGTGCAATCCCTCACACTGGATGACATCCTTACAGTAAATAATATAAAAAGTGATGTGAACCATCCTCCTAATGAACTTGCTTTCACAAGACTGATACCAAATGGTGGGATTTTGGCTCCCCACTAGAAGTAATTGTTCTTGATGGTGCTTATTCACTCATGTCAGTCTGGTGTGAGATCAAAACTATGAGGAAAACAACCCTTCTTCTAAATTCTCAGGTCCAGAACAGTTTACCAAATATTTTTTGGAACGAATCCATCTCTTGGTTTGCATCAATCACAGGAGTGAAATGAAGGATGTGCTTCTTTCAATGCATTTTCAAGTTAAAACAGGGTGCTGATATTAAAAGTGGAGTATGTGGGAAAATAAATCAGTCCATTTTTCCAAATTTACACCCACAAAAGCCTTTAAGGAAAATGCCCTACTGTATTCATATTCCTGCTTATTGGAGTTGTATTACAGGCAGATGCACCAAACTCTTGACTTACATTTCTAGAAAAGAAGCGTTTCCTGCCACCCACTTGTAAAAAAACCATGAGCACCTTCTCAATTATTGCAATGATTATCCATTATAACCTAGCCAGCATATCTGCTCCAAACCAGTTCCCTTTTTAAAACTGGTAAAAAATAAATGGGTTATTGACATTGGTGCTGGATACTCGGCGTTCCTCACGTCCAAATCTCATTTCCAACCATCAAATGCGGCTCAGAAGGATCCAGGCAGGATTTGTGTCTGCCTGTTCCTGCCTAGCACCGAGTAACTAAGTTGCACAAACACTTGGAGCAGTAAAATAACTGGTCTATTCTAGTCAACAGATACTCTAAATCTGCGGGGAGAGAGATGAAATTTATGCACTGAGAGTAATCCAGCTGAAGTCACCGCGGCTCCTCGCGCTGCACAAAAGCGACGCAGGAGCGTTGTCTTTGCAGGATCGAGGCCCGCATTTGCATCTGCAAATCAACCCTTTCATGAAAAGCAGGCTGTAAATTTTATTTATTATTATTATTATTATTATTTTAGTTCCTTGAGCCGTAGCAGTGCAGCAGGAGGTGCTGCTGTGTAGAGGCAAAGTGTGATTGTGCTCCTGCCCAAAGTGTGATGGGTGCTCAGCTGCTTGGAGTGGGTCAGGAGAAAATATCCCAACATCACCACTCCCCTGAATCCCCTGCTCAAGGAAAACAAGTCATCCACAAGAGAAGCATGTCATCTTTCACTAAAAAAAAAAAAAAATTCAAATTCATCAAATGGAACCAGTACAGACACAGGGGCTGCAAACTTTCTGTTATGTTTTAGTGAGTGAAGCTGCAACACTGGGCCAGCAGCATTGTCCCAGCAAGGGAGGTGAGCCCTGGCTGGCAGGGAAAAGGGGCAAATTCTGCACCCCAAACACCCAGTTCTCATACTGGAGGGAACTGTATGAAGTGCATCTTTAAAAGTTCATTTGATTTCACAAAAAATGAAATGCTGGAAGAGTTTGGTTCCTAATTGTTACCAGGAACTTTTCAGTACAGCTACTGATAAATTAAAATAAATAGAATAGAGGAACAGCTTGGATTTGCTTTGCAGGCATCCCTCAGCAGCTACGTTTGCAGGACTGTTTTTGTCCTAGCAGGGATTATCAGCACAGCCACCCCCAGTTATTCCATAAGCTTGAGTGCCCCAGAGATGTGTGGAGCCTTTCTTTCCAGTAACAGCCTACTGCCTCAAACATCTGCCCAGAAGTTGGGTAAAACCTAGAAACAAGCTGCAGGAAAGAGGGCAGAAGAGAGGTCTGGTCTGTGCCTGCCCACAGCAGAACAATCCTCCTCCTGGGCTGGTAATTCTTCCACTTGTCCCAGAACTGCTGCTCCCAAGCTCTGGGAAGCCAAAACACCCCACTCTGAGCACACACTAAATTTTACACAAACCGGTGAGGCACTGGAGGAGCTGAAACTCCTTCAAGGTTGGACAGCAGCTGAATGGAAGTTTTAAAAGCTGCAATTTGAAGTTAAACCCCCGTCGTTCCAGGCCTCCCACTGAACCCACTGTGTATCTTCTTTCCGAGCATCTCATTACAAAGGCTATTTCACACTTGATGAATGTTCGATCGCAATCCAAATAGTTTGAAGAAAAATCCACATGCCTGAGGATTGCCCCCTGCTAAACTCCAAGATGCGTAGCTTAAGAGCTTTCTCCTTTACAACCTGTAACCTAATTGCTCTGGTAATGAAATAATTATTTGTGTCTTTGGCCTCAACTTATGTCACTGCCTTTGTTTACATCATGAACCCAGGGTTATTTATTGGAAGCAATTGCTGTGTTCCTGCCTGGCACCCCCATACATTGTGTGTGGAATGTTTAACACAGCAAAATGGGTAAAGCAAAGAGAGAGTGGGGTAGTGGTGTAAAAAAATCCCCACTGCAATGCCAGGAGCAAGGCCTTGGTCAGTGCAATTCCCTCCATCCAGTGCAGCCCACGTCCCACATGCAAAGGAGCTGCCCACAATATTTTGACAGTTAGCAGTGCTGCCGATGAAGGAAATTCAAGAAGTCCCAGCAATACGGAAATTGTGATTTCCACGTTGAGGTTTCCTCTAGGCAAGCAGAGTTTTCCCTTTGCAGGGACTTTTGCCAAAGGGAAAAGTGCATAATCAGATGCATCTTCCAACTGAAAGCCGCTGAATTTTGCTAAAACCTACATGGAGGTGCCTGGCTGTACCCACACCATGCAGAGCCTGGGCATCACAGGGTGGGCACAGCTGTGGCATCTCTGCAGTGACACCATGGGGAATCCTGGTGAGCCGAGGCCACGGGAGGCTCCAGCTTCTGCGGGACAGCAGCAGCAGCCGCCGGCAGCAGGTGCTGGGAGGACAAATGATGGACGTGGTGTAAACATCCACTGAGGACATACAACGTGCTCACAAGAATCAAGATCTTTAGGCCCTTAACCGTGTAATTCCACGCACAAAAACTGAAGCTCGCTTATTTATTGTGATGGACAATTGAGCTGGTTCAAGGGTTTTATTTGAGTAGAAAAGGAATGTACTGTTTCCCAGGCTGATTGAGAAGCACGGGATATATATATAATGCAGGGAGGCTCGATGATTATACAACAAAAAGATGGGATCACCACCTGCCCACATTCTTCTGATAAGCAGATGAAGAACGTCTGTCAAAACACTAATTCCCAAATCTAGGGGGGGTAACACGGCACAGAAATACAAACAGATGCGCGGCGAGCGCGCTCTCGCTATCTCGCACCCAGCCGAACGGCGCTCGCAGCGAGCCGGGCTCCGCGCAGCCCCTCGGCCCCGGGGATGCCAAAGCTGCATCCCCGCCGGCCCCGATCCCCGCTGGGCTCTATCCGCCGGCCGCGCTGCCGGGATGGGGCCGGGATGTGCGAGAGCCGGGCCGGGCGTCCCCCGGGGCCGCTGGCGGTGCCCGCGCTGCTGCCGCTGCTGCGGGGCCGGGCCGGGCGCGCTGAGCGCGGGTGGCCGAACAAAGGCGGCGGCAGCGGCCGCTGCTGCCCGCCCTCCCCGCCCCTCCGCCGGCCGCCGCCGAGCGCAACAGGCGCCGCGCCCCGCGGAGCCCCCGGAGCCCCGGCGAGCCCCTGCCCTGCCCCGCACGGTCCCGGTGCCGCTCCCCACCCGCGGCGCCTCCCGCCGGCCCCCCCGCCCCTTCCTCACTGCGTCTGTTTGTACTTTAGCTGATCCACTAATCCCCCGAGAGAGCCTATTTGTAGTGAAGAGTATCTATAGGGGGCGAGGCTGGTCCATGTGGGTTTGTGTCATTGGTTTGCAAGGAGAGACCCCGCCTATTGCCAAAAAAAAAAAAAAAAAAAAAAAAAAAAAAAAAAAAAAAAAAAAAAAAAAAAAGAGAGAGAAAAAGAAGAAGGGAAAAAAAAAAAAAAAAAAGCGAGGCAGTGAGAGCCTCTACCTCCTTTCGCTCACCCAGCGTGGCGAGGGGGAGCGGCCGCTCCGCCCAACGCCGCCCGGGCACTTTCTGGCTTAAAAAAAAAAAAAAAAAAAAAAAAAAACCCCAAACAAAAAAGGAAAAAAAAAAAAAAAGCAGGAAAAAAAAAGAGGAAGAAGGAAAGGGGGGGGGGGGCGGGGAAGAGCGGCCCTCCCCCCCAAGTTGCAATTAGCATCCTCTCCGCTGCTGCTGCGGGGCTCCGGTGCCCCCGTCCGCTCCCGGCGCGGCGGCGGGCGGAGCAGGAGAGCGGGGAAAGGGGGGAGGTGGGGGGGAAGGATTAAGTTGGTGTTTTTTTTTTTTTTTTTTTTTTTTTGTGCGGTGTGCGAGCGGGTGGCGTTTTTAAGGTGGATCTCCGGCAAGCAGAGCCCGGCGGTGGATGCGGGAAGGGATGCGGCGGTGAAGAGCGGCGCGGGGCTGGCGGCGGCCGGGAGCAGGTAAGGGAGCGGCGGCGGCTGCGCTTCCCGGCGAGAAGGACAAGGGAAAAGCGAGGACATCTTTGCTTTAGTCAACCTCACCGGCGAGGGGGACAGAGCAGGCAAAAAAAAAAAACAATCCCGAGGAGGGGAGGGTAGGTGGAAATGTGATGGTGGTGGGAGGCGGCCGCGCAAGTTGCGCGGGTGGGCGCGGAGCGGCGGGGTGAAGTGGGAAATCTTTTGTTGTGCCGGGCCCCGCATTGTTTACTTAGTGCCGAGAGCCGCCGACAACATCTGCCGGGGGATTAACGGGGCGGCGGCGGCAGGAAAGTTTGGGCAAGGGGGGAACCCCGCGGTGCGGCGCGGCCGATGCTCCGGGGGACGCGGAGCAGCCGCCGCCTTGCGCTGCCTTTATAATTTATATTTTTTTTCGGGGGGGCATAGTGTATTTAGTTATTGCCTTTTTTTTTTTTTTTAATCTTAATTTTAGGTAGATTACGGGAGGGAAAAAAAATTGGTGTAGCATTTCAATATTTTTTTAATTTTAATTTTTTAAAAATATTTTTATTGCTGCTGAATAACCGCGCTCGCCCCTCAGTCACTTAGCAACTCTGCACGCTCCTAACCCGCGGAGGTGCGCGGTGTCCGCGGGGCCGCGCCTCGCTCCTTCCCTCCCACCTTGTACCCCTCCGCCAGAAATCAGAATCATTTCCCCACTATTTATTTATTACGTCTATTTCCCTCCCTCGATCTGGACATTTTAAGCCTTTCCCTGGTATCACCAGAATGAAAAATCAGAGGGGGTGCGTGGATTTTGGCGCTGAGATTGTTCTTTTCGCACCCCTCCGCTCCACCATAAAAAAAAAAAAAAAAAAAAATTTCACCCCCCAAACTTGCAGGACTTGCTGAGGGGGAAAGAATAGGCTTTTGTCCTGCCGAGGGACGTGCCCCCAAGGTAAATCCCGGCTGGAGCTTAGAGCCTGGTACTTCTCCGGGTCTCAGGGCTCCGGCTGTGCTGGGGAGGAGGAAAGTAGGAGATGGAGATCTCAAAGTAGTAGAAGTAATTTCTTCTTTCAGCTGCACTTCTCCTCTGCCTTTGAATTGCCTGCAATGAATGTACGTAGCTCTAATTGAAGTACTTTAATCATTCACACTTGATTAAGTGCACCGTGACCGGAGGAGAGGAATACACACGGTTCCCCAGAACGGGAGGGGTGGGATGACATTTTAATCCTGTGTTTTAAAAAACATTAGTGGAGCAGGAGGAAAAAGCGATCGGCGGTGAGGGCTCGGTGTAACGGTCCCTTGTTCCCGTACAGATGGTGGCTTTCCTTCGGGAGGAAATCCCCGTTTTGCCGATATTTGGGCACGGGGGAGGAAGAAGAGGCACGTACTTTTAGGTTTGTTTAAGTGGAGTGAGGGAAATAATGATAGACGAGATGCGTGGTGACAAAATGCTTTTGTTCCTGTTTCCATCAGTGCATAAGGGCGCCGACCTGCTTTAGCATTCTTTAAAGGTCTCTCTTTTACCAAGGAAAATTGAAGACGGTCTCATTATAGGAGAGTGTGTTTGGAATACTATGAGGTATTTATGAATTCTGAGGTGACTGTTGGATCTCAGACATTTCAATTACGCATCCTCTAGTAAAAAAAAAAAAAAATTATTTGTAGCGGTGTGTTCTGTAATGTGTTACTTCCATAAAGCTGATTTGTGCTCCAGCTCCGGAGCTGGCGGAGGGAATGAGTCCGTCCACGGGGCTCGAATCTTAAACAAGGATTTCTGTTCTTTGCCTGGCAAAACTTTCTGCTGCAGGGGCAGCCCCGAGTTCCTATGAAAGCGATTGTTTGGGAAACGTCAGCTATCGTCAGTATTTTTCTGGAAAATCTGGCATCGTGAATGCAGGGTGGTATTTTTAGAAATGAGCTTTTTATTTTTGGAGGCGTTTTGTGAAACCCACCTGTTAGCCATTAGGGGGGACAGAGGTTGGCTTTCATCCTTAGCAAACGTGGGGGGGCTCAGGGCCGTTCCTCACTTGATCCAAGCTCTCCCCAGTCATGGGCAATCAAAATATCTTTCCTTTTCGAAGTTACAACCAAGTGTTTCTGAAGCTAAGCAGAAAATAAGGTAGTTCAGTCAGAGTGGTGGCACTCTCCTGTGTTTAGGAGCACGGATTGCAGGAGCATTTGGCTTTTCCTTTCTCTCCTAGAATTTCAGACTGAGATGCTTCCCCGGTCCAGGGTTTTATTGTCAATTTTATAGTGTACAAATCACAGGTGATGTTTCCTTGCTGTCAGCTTTACCTGTTTCTGAGGCAGTTTTCCAGCCCATGTGGATGTGGGGTTTGGCTGCCCCTTTGCTGACAGCTCCCTCTCATCCCCCCACTCCTCCGAGGGCAAAGCTGTGCCCTTTTCCCACTCCTGCTTTTCCTGGGTGGAAAACACTCACAGGAGTTTCCCCACAGCAAGAACTGCAGCACAAACTGTCATCTTCAACTCTGTCGTTTCAGCGCACAGATTTGTCACTGGGGTCTGGTGATAATATTCCTTGTATCAGAAAAAACATCAGTCTCAAAGTATGAGGTCCCAGGCATGAGCTGGTAGTAACACACTGAAGCCTTTGGCCAGAAAAGTTGATTTATCCATCAGGCTGGCTGCAGTTCAAATAAAACTTCTTCAGTTCAGCTGACTCTGGCAAGAATGAAATACACTAATAAAAAAAACCCCTGCATCTGGGTTTGCCCAACCATTTGGAAAAGGTAGGTTAATTTTCCCTGGGTGTTTACTAGCTGTGGGAATTGACAGGGGCTTCATGTTTAAAGCAGAAGAAATGGAAAAGCTGCTGGGAACACAGCGCTGGCAATTGACAAGTGTTTTGTTAAGATCTGGTGGATGAAGCTGTCTCATAAACCTGATGGGTGTCACATTTGCTCCTCACATATATCTAGGGAGGGTTCCTGCCTTTGCTTTGCATTTTGGTTGTAGTAAGTTAAAGGAGTAAAGAGTGAAGCTTCTGGTGAGCAATTCAATTTGGGCTGATGACTTACACCTGCCCTAGAAATTGGGTTTTTTTCAGGTCCCTCTGTCCAGCTGTAAGGGTATTTAGATTATGGGCTCTGAAAGGAGGAATGGTCAGGGCTCACAGCTGAATTAAAGACCAGGAGGAATGGCTGCAAGATGATTTTTGGGGTCCTCTCTTGCAGGGAGCACTCAAACTTTGGAGAGGAGGTTTTGGCAAGTCACTGCTGGTTTTGCTCTGGTTACTGGGATAGCAGAATTGTTTTAGGCAGAAATTGGTGTTTTCTCCATTGCTGTTTGTGGTGCTGGAAGATGTAACTTCAAATGCAGTTTGTCACACCCAGTATGAGGATGGAATTCTAGAATGCAGTTTGTCATGGTCAGATATGCCTGGGCCACCTCCCATTCCTTATGCCACGTTCCCATGGTTGGGGTTTTTTCCCTCCTTCTCCTTTGCCAAAGGAAACAAGATAAGATTTAGGTGAAAGGATGAAAAACATCATGACCATCCTCTGCAGCAACAAGGTCTTGGAAACCAAATCTCTCATTGTACCACCCACGTGTTTTCTGCTTCTGCTCTGCCCCGTCGTGGTGAGGAGTCTGGGATTTTGGCATTTCACCAGGGAGTCACCACATAACACTCTGTGTGAAGTCAGCAGGAGTTTTGGTGACAGAGCACAGAGGAGTCAGTGTCACTTGTTCAGTTCTACAATGGTGCTTTATAAGTGCGCTCTCCCCTTTCTTGCACCAGAGATTTTTTTAAGAACCAGCAATAAACATCTGGAGCTTTTTAGTTTTTGTTTCTCCTCTCTGAGGTGATAATGCAGGTGGGACATTGGAGTTTGCTTTTTGTTGGACTTGATCTGGGTGAGGGGGGAACATGGTGGTGCTGTGTGGGAAGGTCATGGGGACCCTCCTGACAAAGTTTGGGTTTATGTTTTTCCTCTGTAATGTTTTTATAGAATCACAGAATGGTTTGATTTGGAAGGAACCTTAAAGCTCATCCAATTCCAACCCCCTGCCACGGACAGAGACACTTTCCATTACACCAGGTAGCTCAAAGCTCCACCCAGCTTTGCCTTAAACACTTCCTGGGATGTGCTGTGATTTATTGGAGCCTGGTTATGTGATTTGGAACTTCCATGGAATTATCAGAAAGAACTACAGCTGTAGTTGAGGGGAGAAACACGTGGTGGAAGCAGAGTTTTGCACCTGCATGATGTGGAAGTCAATGTGGGTGGGATGGAGTTTGCTTTGCCTGTCTGAGGTCTGTAATTGTGTCCTGTGGCAGGAGGAGTGTGGTGAAGAGCAAGAACAGTGTTTTGGGGTGAAACATCAAAGCTGTGCTGCTGCAGAGGATGCCCCAATGTGCTCTGTGTGTGTGTCACTGCCTCTGTTCCCACTGGTGGTGTGATTCTGGGTGTTTCACGTGTTTTATCCAGCGGGGAGATGAGTGTAGCTCCCAGGGTGTTGATGTCAGACCTCTGCAGCAGCTCAGGCAAGGCTCAGCATGGTTGGAACCAGCTCTGATGGACCCACCAACCCTTCCCGGAGATCATCAGTGCTGCTGCCTGGTGGGGTTGCCGATTTTGGGGGTTTTATGGGATTTTTTGCCCATCCTGGAATGCCAGCCAGGAGCAGAGCATGCTCTGGGGGATCCTGGATTTTCCCAGGGGAGGGCAGTCCCTAGAATCCCTCTTAGGGTCCCTGTGCTCCACAGCTGGCAGGAGCTGTGTGTCCATGCATGCCAGGCTTATTTTGGATAATTCAGCCTTGTTTTTCACATACATGGTTCTTCCAGGGTGGATCAAGGTAGGCATCTTGATAGGCATCCATAAAGTCCCATCTGTTCTGAGACTTTAGGTAAGATTCAAATAAAACCTGAATTACTCGAATGCATCAGTTGTAGATTTTAATTATTAATGATTTGCTCCTTTAGCCATATCTGGCAGTGATTTCACCTGTCCTTTAAGCCAATAAAAAAACAGTGGTCGTGCTGAAAGTAACTGCCCTGGGCTCCTTTCCATCCCTCCTGATGGAAGTAGGTTTTATATAGTTTAAATAAACCTGGTTGTTGAATTTTGGGCTCTGCTTCACCCAACAGCTGGATCAGGGTGGGATTAGGAAGGATCTTTGCCACCACACTGGCCAAACCAAGATTAACCAAATCCCACCATTTTTTTGGCCCAGGTGTAGAGTTCAGGTTCCTTGGCTGGGAGTTTTTTGAGGAGGTGCTGTAGGGACCTGGTGGAGCTGATTTCCACAGCAGTTGTGCTGCAGTTGCTCCTGTGTACATTCACTTGTGCAGTGTTGACAGACACTCAGCCACTGTTTCTGTGCAACAACACACACCAATTATTACAGAAATAGACCCCTGAAGCAGGCTCAGAGGGAAAACGTGGGGATTACAGACACAATATTTACAAGGAGCCAAGTCTTTAATGAGACCAGGAATAATGCAGATGGATTCTCTGTTGCTAAATATAACAGATATGTAATGGATGCTGTCTATCTTCTTTTTTTTTTTTCTTTTAGTGATCCATTCACACTGAAAAAAGAGAAGCTTGTGTGCTGAAGAGGTTGGCACAAAATTGTGGGATATTCCAAAATTAGCCTGGCTTTTGGTTGTTGCTGTAATGACTATAAATGTGTGGCTCTGCAAGGTGTGAGTGACCCTGGCTGGGAGCGTGATGAGCCCCTCTGAAATGCTGATGGCCTTTGGGATAGTAACAGGTGCACAAGGAGTGCAGGATTGGCCCCAAAAGAGGCAGAGGGAGGAGATGGGAATCTGTAAATCCTGTGGTTTCCATGCAGCTGGAGCTGGTAACATCATTGTTGGGGTAGAAAATGAGAAAAATCATCAATGAGTCCCTGTGCAGGCAGTGGGTGTCACACCCTGGGGTGTGGGGAGTGTCCTTTGTTGGTGTTAGTGGACAGAAAACCCTGCAAATAAATTCCCTTTTAAAAAACAGCTGAGGCCAAATATAAGAGATGCTGGTGGTACCTGGAGAGTTGTCAGGTTTTTTCTCATTTTGATGTTGAAAACCAAGTTTTCTATGAGAGGGGATGTTGGAAGGACCGAGTAAATTAAGCAAAGTAATTAAGCTAAATAGTAGATGTTACATTTAAAAGTTGAGAGCCTTAAGCTTTGCTGTGATTAGTTGTGGATGAAATTAATTTCAATTCCATACGTGGAAAAAACCCTTTTTCAGTAGTTTTCATGTTCTCATGGTTCTTAGAGGTTTCATGATCCTGCAGCACAAGCTCATGTAGGTTTTATATTTGCCAGTTGTTTGAGCTTTTCCCTTTTTTCCTACAAAAATGGTACAGTGAAACATCAAACCTGAAATTGGGATGTCCCAAAGCTTAAAACTGGAATAGCTGTGCCAACTTTAGCTTCACCCTTTGCTGGGGTGAGATTTCATTCTGGTCTAGCCACAAGCAGTGAGGTTGTGGCCACTGGTTTTTGTTGTGGTTGTTTCTGAAAAAAACTCCATTGAATGATGTGTCAGGAGGGAGAATGGGTTTTTTAAGGTGCTCTGGGTTTTTTAAGGTGCTGGCTGCCGAATTGGGGTGCTCCAGCTCAGTCCATGTCTGCACATCCAGGTGCCTGAGAGGGGAATCAGTGGCAAAAATCAGAAATCAGAGCTTGAGGGAAAGGGAAGGGGATGCAGAGAGAAACTCTGCCTGGTAGTGATGAGAGCAACAAACAGTCCTGAAAGATATTAGAAATAAAAACTGGGTAGAAAAATCATAAATATTGCACTTTTTTGATGGGGAAAAGTAATGTTATGTTTAGTCCCTGTGAATGTTGTGGTAGAAGTGAGTGTTGAGCAGTCACTGCTGTAGTCAGACGTTTGTGCTCCTGGTGCCTCTCACTGAAGAGGTTTACAGAGCTAACTGAGCCAGTAATGTGTATTTTTTACTGAATCTTGAACTACTGAAGAGTTCCTGTGAACTGTGGCAATGCTCACCTTGTGTTATTGTAGAAAAGCAGGAAATGGGCTGGGCTGAACAGCGCAGACCTGTCAGCTCCATGTGAGCCCTGGGCAAGCATCCTGAGGATTTATTTGAGGATGGAGGCAGGATGGTGATGCCCTGGATGGTGATGCTCTCACCTCCCATTGGTATGGGTTTAGGGGCAGCACATCCTTGAGAACCAACTTTTCTTTTTCCACCTAAAGAGCTGGTGAATGGGATTGATAAAAGTAACTGAGGAGGATTTGTTTCTTAAAATTCAGCAAGAAATGCAGCTTGGTACAGAAGCTCTCTTTGGACTGGGGATGTGCAGGACAACTGGCTGAGCTCTCAAAATCCAGCGGTAAAACCAGGAATAATTCCCAAACAACCCTTTCCAGCAGCCTCCCTGAACATTCATTTTTGTCCTCACGCTGCTTAATGTTTGAGCAAGCTGTGATAAGGCAGAGAGTCACCGCAGCTGGAGCTTGAAATGTCACCAGGGCTGGCAGAGTGGTAAATAACAAACAGGAGTGACTGCTGCTGCTGGTGACAGCAATTTGTATTGCTTGGCTACAAGCAGGTAATATTTCTCAGATGGCCAACTGTAAATTCCTCTATCTCAGGGCAAACAAGCCGGGCTGTAGCTCCAGGATGCTGCCTGCAGAAATCACGCCCTGCTGGGGCAGTGGGGAGGCACAACCAGCAGCACTGAGATGATATCGTGGCCAAAGGTCCTGTGTGCTCCTGTCTGTGCTGGCTGCCAGGCTGGGGAGGGACGTGGCAGCCTCCCTGTCCCTGCTGCCTGCCCAGGAGGGGCTGTGGGAATGCCAGAGGAGCCAGGAAGGGGCGCAGGGGAAGGGGCCAGAACCTCTGTCTGCCTGGCTTATCCAGGAGAATGCTGGAAGGTGAATTAATTAAGGGGATTAGTGTTGTCACAGGGAAAATAAATTGGGTAATAAAGAGTTCTTGGGTCTGGCAGGCGGAGTTTTAACAAGACCTGAAAGCTGGAAGGTGAAGCCAGAAGAACAGAGCTGAGGTCTGTGGTTTCAGCACTGATGATGGTGGAAGAGGCTGCTGGAGGTGCTGGTGATTTCTCCACCTCTGGAAATGCCAAGTTCAGGCATGTTTGCTCATTGGAGTGAGTGAGGCTCAAGCAGGGATTGATTTAGGTAAGTTAGTGTGCAGCATGTCAGGCTGGAAAATCACAGGGGTCTCTTCTGACCTCAGAATCCACAAAAGCCCATCTTTAAATGAGAACATCTAGGGATTTGCAGATCCCAAGCTTCAGCATGACAGATTTTTCTTCCAGAGAGTGACTTGCAGAAAGGAAACCTCTGTCTGGAGGGGGAGATTGCAGGGTGGGACCTTGAGCACTCAGGAAAGATCACAGGTTCTTCATTTCCCATCGTTTCCTTAAAGAATGCCTTGTGTCTGTCACAGGGATGAGTTACCTCTGGGCCAGCACCAGGAACCTGGCATGGGGCGAGAAGTTCACAGGGACAGCGTTGGTCCATTTTGTGGCTAATGCCTGGCTCAGGTGAGAGTTAATTGAGGTGCAGGATTCCTTTTTCTGATAGTCATTTGCTGTATCTAATTGTGCAGAATTTAGTCAAGCTCCCAGCCCGTTCTTGGTGACCATGGTACAACAGAAATAACTCCGTCCCTGGTGAGAAACCTACGAGCAGAAGAGTGAAGACTGATCCAAACAGATCAAATTCAGATTTAGCATTAATTGTACATTGCTGGGGTAGTGGTAGGTATGAAAGCAATGTGTTTGTGTGCATGTTTATTTGTATTTTGAAGTGGGAATATCCAGCTGGATGTTTGCAGGTTTACTCTGCTTTTAGGTGAGTTTGCAGGTGGGTCTGCCCATCTCATCCATCATTCATGGATGGGGTCTGTGGGATTGCTGGGCTCTGGTCTGTGTGGTGCTTGAGTGTGCAGGAGCTGCTATGGCAGGAACATTGTTTCATATCCCCTTAGTATGTGTATATATCTATATATATCTATATCCACCTGTATATCTGTTTATCTACCCCTGTATCTATGCACAGAGGTCTACCATGTCTATCTCAGTTTAAATATATATATATATATATATATATATATACAGAGGTCTGTATCTGCTAGGTTTACACTGGTTTTTTAGGTCTAGAAGTTAAATATGTTAAAAACCAGTGGCAAAGAAAACAAGGAGTGGAAAAATGTCAAATGACAATGTTGTTTGGTTTATTTGGCTTCTCGAGGTGTCCCTGTGCTGTGTGATCTCTGGGAGAGGAGCTGGAGCAAAGCAGGAATTGGTTGGTGCAATTAAAAGCAGGGCAGTGAGATGGGCTCTCATGGTAACACAGCCTGGGCTAATGCTGTGAATTAAGGACATTTAGATGTTTGCCTTTGTATGATTTAGCTTAAACAAACAAACATTAATCTCATTACTCAAGCAAATGAAATAAACCTTTAAGGCACTTAAACCGTGCCGATGGTAGGTGTGTGTCAGAGCAGTGAGACCCGTCTCTGCTCAGGGCATCTCCTCCTGAGAGTAACTTACTCCTGGGTGTAAGTGTTCCCAGCAGGGGCTGCTGGAGGGGTCCCACAGCTGCTTCTGAGCTGGACCCACAGGGATGGATCATCAGTCCAGCTCCTGGCCCTGCAGACACCCCAACATTCCCACCTTGTCCAAATGCATCCCTGGGGCCGTGCCCATTCCCTGGGGAGCCTGTTCAGTGCTCACCACCCTCTGGGGGAAGAACCTTCTACTGATACCCAACCCAAACCTCTCCAACACATCCTGCTGCAGTTTGGGAATGGCAGATCCTCCAGTTTGGGAATGGCAAATCCTCCTGCACTTTGAGAATGGCATTGTCCTGGCTGCAGAGCCAGGGGCACAGGAGGTGAGAGGCTCTGCTGCCAAGCACCAGGCACTGCTCCCCGTGCTGCCATGAGTCAGGCACTGTGATGCTTCTTCATCCTTTCATTGTAAGAGATGGGATTGCAGAGGTCCTTGTGGGGATGTAATGAACCCCCCTGCTGCTGTCACACACAGCCACGTTTTCCTGTGTGCCACGTCCTTCCATCGCTCTCAGGCTGAAATGGATGTGACAAACCTCAGCCTGGAGACGCTGGGGATTTTCTTTTTAAGTGTCCTGTGGACTGCACTTTCTTTAGAGGAGAATATGAGAATTTTATTAGCTTGGACGTGCCAAGCTAGCCCAGGAATTTTCTGTTGTCCTTCAATTGGATTTGTTTGGGCTTTGGTTAGGCAGGGAAATGACTGAACTCCATGTCATGTTTATAAGATCAAGAGTACCTTGCTATTTTCACACAGATCTCTTAATAGAGATTAAACACAAAATAAAGCAGAATGCATCAACAGTGTTATTCCCATAAGCAATATTGTAACTTGTATGCAGTGTAATTATATTTTGTACACTTGCCAATTAAGCAGTTACGCTTTAGAGAAAAATTACTTTCAAGAGATGGAGGAAAAGTATTGCAGTAAATCAAATAAAATATACATGTGTTAGAGGAGTTTGTGCATGCAGCTGAAATGTTAAAATTTCCTGCTGTGTTCAGGTTGTGGTGTGCATAATGATTCTCCGTGTCCAGTAGCTTTTTTGGGACTTGAAAATAGCAGATAAAAGAAAAAAAAAAGGCATGAAAACCACATTTCTTCCTGGGATAGATACACACCATGTAAAGCTGAGGTGTTCAGTGGGTCCTGGCCTCCATCCTCTCTCCTGCTGAACTCCTGCACAGGTCTGTGCTCCTCAAGACCCCTCCCAACCCAAACCAGTCTGTAATTCTGTGTTGTGTGTCTAAAATGGACAAGAGCACTGTGGCTCTTGCTACCCTTTAGCTCTGTGAGCCTCTGTTTTTTTAATATCTCTTGTGGTTTTTTCCTCTGAGCCACTAAATGAGCATTTTCTGGGGCAGCCACCCCACAGCTCATGGCCACGGCAGGGTCACTGCTGCTTCACAGGCTCAGGGAATCCCAGAATGGTTTGGGAGGGAAGGGAACTTAAAGATTATCCCTGCAATGGGCAGGGACACCTTGCACTGTCCCAGAGTGCTCCAAACCCCAGTGTCCAGCCTGGCCTTGGGCACTGCCAGGGATCCAGGGGCAGCCACAGCTGCTCTGGGCACCTGTGCCAGGGCCTCAGTACCCTCCTAGAGAACAATTCCTGCCCAAAATCCCATATAAATGTCTCATGATCACCCTCATCTGCACCAGTGCTGTGGGCTTACCAGGATGCTCCAGGTTTCTGGCTGAGGTTGGAGCTCAGCAGCCCCAAAACCTGAAGGCCTTTTGTGGGGCCTCCCAGCCCCAGAGCCTGAAGGCCTTTTGTGTTCTGCTTTGTCCCTTCCCAATCCCACCTAACCCTGCTGTACACCACGTTGGCTGGTGCAGGAGGAAGGGGCACTTGGAACAGCATTTCCCTCACAAATTGATGTTTTTCTGTGAATTCAGTGTCTATCCCTTGGAATCTCAGCCTCAGCACTTAATAATATCTGCTCTAGGGAGTCGTGCAGGTGTTGGCTTGTGTGAGTGATGCCATGTTCATGTGCCACAAGCTAAGTCCCAAAACCCTGAAATAACCTGAAAGTGTACCCAGAAACTCTGGTAATCCCCTGGGAATTACAGGAAGCTTTGTAAAGTCATAAGGAAATTACCAAGGTACTGATACTTGCTGAGCAGGCACAGAATCAGCCCAATAGCTGTTTAATTATTTTTCCTAATGTAAACTTTGTGCAAGGGAGTGTTAGGGAGTTTGAGCTGCTGACAGAAATGATACAAGATTTTTTATTGCACTAAGAGGTCTTTATTTGAGGGTTTCAGAATATTTTGAAGAGCATCAGGTTAAATGCGCTGGTCAGCTTGGATGGGGCTTGGAGCAGCCTGGTCTAGTGGAAGCTGGCCCTGACCCTGGAAAGGGGTTGGAAGATGATCTTTAGACCTCTCCCAACCCAAAACATTCTGTAATTCTGTGTTGTGTGTCTAAAATGATGAGAGCCCTGTGACTCTTGCTCCCCATCACCTCTGGGAGCCTCTGTTCGTGTAAGATCTCGTGTTTTTTTTTCCTCTGAACCACTAAATGAATATTTTCATCTGGAAATCAAATAATTTATTTAAAAATCACTTTCCATTGTATAGAATTAGGAGTATCTCACTTGAAATGCATCAAAAAATATATCAAAGTAAAAAAACAACCCTCAGAAAACTCAAGTGAGGTCTGCTGGGAGGGAAGTGCTGCAGACCCTTCCTAAGTTGTGCTGGTGGCCTGGTGATCATCCCTCTCTCACTGAAATCCATGGGATGGGTCAGGCTCTGGGGTCTGTGCTGCTCCTGCCTCCATAAACCAGCACACACAAGCAGCCTGGGCTTGGGAGGGTTTCCTGACCTTTTAAAGTGTGCTGTGTGGGGAATCATCTGTCAGCAGTTCAGTGGTGGTCCTGCTTGAAGGATGCATCAGTGTTTGCAGTATAATCCCCTTTTACCTGGAGGGTTTAACTAGCCACAGCATTGTCTCCTGTGATGTGCATCTTTCCCAAAACTAGCTAGTTTAAAATAAAACAAACCACTTTCCAAGCGGCTCTGCTGCCCCTTCCTGAACTCTGTACCGCACAGGCAGTCCCATAGGTCGGATGAGGGAATCCAGGTGTTTGTTTTTGAGGTGTGGCTGCCTTGGTGAGGCACAGGGCTGGCCAGGGGGTGCTGCTGGAGCTGTGTGAGAGGGCTCTGCTCAGCACCCCTGGCTCCCTCTCCTGCAGCCTTTGGAATGAGCTGGGTGTCCTCTGAAATGCTCACGTCCTGACTGGGAATGGCTCAGCCTGACTGGCTTCTGCTTTCTGTGTTTCAAACCTGCACATTTTCAAAGGCTTACCAAAGGTGTTTGCATGGAAAAGCTTGTCATGGGGGTTTTGTTTAAAGATGACAAAATAAAGCAGTGAAATAAAAGAAAATGATGTAGAGTAGGGTCACCAGCTGCCCTCCAGCTCTGCTTTCCTGGACCCTGCCTGGCAGCATCACATCCCCACATGGGCTGTGGCAGCTTCTGCCTTCCCCAGCTGTGCTCTGGGGAGGATGAGGATGTGCTTGGGCAGGCTAACACTCACCTGCTGGGATCCTATTCCCACTCCCACTGCATTTCCACTCCTGTGCTGGGTCCCTACCTCCTCCCCTCTCACCCTGTCCATTCGCTGGATCCACACGGATGGTGTCAGGCCTGTTGTTGCTCCCCTCCAGCCCTGAGCCTTTGCATCCTCAGGAGGCTGGCAGCCAAGGCAAGGTTATTTCTGGGGGTTTATTTTTAGCCTGATGCTGCTGGCCCTGCTGTTGGTGCTGGCCATCACTTTGTGATCTAGTGGTGATGCAGTGGGGCCGTGGCTGTGGGTGGGATTGTTCCCCTGGGGCATCATCCCTGACCTCCATCCCAGTGGGAATGCCCACCAGGCTCTGTCACTGCCCACAGCAAGCAGAATGTTTTGGAAATGCTGAGGTTTGGAAGTGCTGAGGGCTAGTCACAGGGCAAACTGCAAATTTTGTGTAAGGTTAAATAAATGTTCACCCCACGTTGTCCTGTGTGTTTACATTTTGTGAAGGTTTCTTGCCTTTCTACTGACTTTGTCACAGATTAATTCCTGGATTTATTTGTAGCTACATTGCTTCCAGCAAGTTTAGGGGAATTGTCCTGCTTCTAAAATCATCTATTTTTCTTTATATCGTGCACTTCATTGCCTTGAAAACTGTACTATGAGTCATACTAATAAAAAGTGAGGCTAAATTGGATTTGGCATCACTTTTTTTTTACCAACCTAGCACAAAAAGACCAACTTTCTGCTCAAGATGCAGGACTTTGGTCAAGTTGAAGATTTTCCTTGTTGTACTATGGGTTTATCAATGGCTCATAACCTTTCCTCCTCTCTCCCACCATCCCAAGCCTCTCTGATAGTTTTAATTTGAGAAGAAATAAGCCAAGGTGTGCTCTAAGGAGATGATTATCACAACAGAATAATTACGTTTGGGCACTTGATTTGATTTGTTAGCTGGAAGATTAGTTGGAAGGCAGAGAAGAAAATGAATGCATTGTTGACTGCAGGAAGTTATTTATAAGTTTTTACTTATGTTTAAAGGAATTCCCCCTGTGACTTAAGTAGCAGTGCGATTTATGGCCTATCACATTGGCTAGCTGAATAAATAAATAGAATAAAGACAGGAAGAATAAAATGAAATGGTACCAGCTTTGGTGGGTGTAAAGTTTCTGTTGTGGAATGCAGGAAGCCATGGCTTTCAAAAACCCAGATCAACAAAAATAATGCCCATGTGAATGAAATCCTAGCATGTTTTACATTAATTATGTTGTGGCAGGAGAAATGCTTGTGCACTCGCACACTCTGTGTGGAGTTTGTGTTATGGTTCTATAATTTCTTCCATAACTATCTTAAGGTGTTATTCCTTATGTTATGGTTCTGTAATTCCTTCCATAACTGTCTTAAAGTATTATTCCTTCCCTGGGTGCTTCTCCCATTCCTGCTTCCACAAATCAAGCAAATGGCATGATCCAGCAGGGAGGAATGGTGTGCTGTACACCTAACACTGAGAGCTGCTGGTGCCATTCACTGTGGTTGGACTTGATGATCTTAGAGGTCTCTCCCAACCTCATTACTCTGTGGTTCTGTGGGTCTGCTGGCTTAGGAAACCCTCAGGAAGTGAAGGGGCTGCTTGGAAGTGGGGACAGGTTTGGACAGGACTGACTCCTGCAGAGGGGACTCTGCAGTTGTCATTGGAAAGCTCCTGCTGGGAATTCACAGAAAGCACTCTGAGAGGGGTCAGTGTGTGTCCTGCTGCTGTCACAGCAGACGTGGGGCTGGGCTGTCCCTCCATGGGCTGCTCTCCCAAGATGTGTCCGTGTTGCTCTCATGGCAGAGCAGAGCTGTCCAAGGAGGCTTTTAGCACCCAGCGTGGTTATCACTTGACTGTTAAATCTTGTCACTCCATCCCTGGTGTTTTTGAGTCATGTCCTGGGTCAGCAGGGTGCAGTAAAGTGGAAATAAAGGCCAACCTCCTGCTCTGGCTCAGGAGAGGGCTGGTGACGAGTGCGCTGATTCTGTCAGAGGAAATCAGGGATGCTCCTGCAGGGATGGGAGGCCAGGCTCAGCTCCTGCCGCGCTGCTGGGCTGATGCTGATCTCCACCAGCTGCTGGCAGGCTCCAAAACTGTGCTCCACAGTAGCTCACATGTGGGTCAGACTGGCTGTGCTTTTGGGAAGCCCACCGGACAAATCTCCTGCCTTTTCCAGGTGGCACTGGAAAAGTGGCACGTGCCCTGCACTGGCAGTGCTTGGGGACAATGCCAGGCAGAAATGCCAGGCAGAAATGCCAGACAGAAAGCAGCCTGCTGGCATCTCCCAAGGCTGCCACTCATGAGTGTTAAACCTTCAGGGACTGAAGGTGCTCCCCTCAGGGCAATGGCCTTGCCTTCAGATGCTGCATGTACAGGGTTTGGTGATTGGTTCCTCCAATTATTCCTTGGAAAGGGAAGGGAGTCCTGCCTGAAGTCCAGACCATTTGTTTTTATGGACAAAACCTGTAGGAAGACCTTATGGAGGTTTGGAAAGTAGTGTAAAGTGGCTGAACTTGATTTAAACATTAAGAAAGATTAACTCTTGTGCTCCCCAGCAATCCAAAGGGATTGGTGGGACTGGACTCCACAAACCAAAGGGGATGGACACAACCAATGCTGAGCTGTCCCATTTACACCTCAGCTGTTTGGTTTTCTTGTGTTTGTGTGTTACGATGAATAAAAGCAGCTGGGTAAACTGAGAAGCAGAAACAGAACACAAATTCCTTACTGTGCCTACCCTGCAGATGAGTGTTGGTCAAGGACCACTTGCCAAGTGCAAGGAATGGGAATAACACTGCCTCAGCTAGCCAGAAGACTCCTTGGTTTTTGTGGGGGCAGGAAAAATGGTTTGGATGGGATAGAGAAGGTGCTGAGTGCCCTCACCTGGGAAGTGATGCTGTGTCCTTCAAGGGGCTCAGGGCAGAAATGAGCTTCCCCATGTGATGTGAATTTGTCCAGGTGTGGTAGATGTCAGGCAGGATCTTCTCTGGTGGCCCAGCTCTCCTGGCTTCTGCAGGAGATGTGATTTAGGGGAGCCAAGGAGGAGCTCTGAGGGGCAGCTTCTCATCATTGAGAAACCCATGAAAATGGATGTGCTTTCCTACAGTGTTCAGCTTTCCCTGGCTGCATTTAAGGGATGTTTCTGACACTGATCATCAGTGTTGTGTCAGCAGAAGGTATTGACAGAGCCATGAACCAGAGAGCAGCTGCTCACTGAGGGATTGGGTATTGATATTTATGTCATGAGTTCCACAGCTCATCTTTGGGAATCCCCAGAAATCTTGGTCACCCTTTACAGTGGTTGGTGGAGGGAAGGAAGTGGTGGAAAATTACTTTGTTCCCCCTCACAACTGAACCCACCAGTGTGTTTCTTTCCATGGTGGATGGGTAGGAATTGGAGGATTTTTAAGCACTGGGTATAAGCTTGAAGACAGCCAGATTTGGTGGTGATGGTGATTTATGTCACAGTGACTGTGCTGTAATTGTCTGTTATGCACCAGAAAGTTGAGAGAGCATTAGAATAAAATCTTTCAATAATGTGCAACAAATTCTCATCATTAAGGAGTAACTATTGTGTATGTTGTGTTGAGTAATTATAGAGTACAAGGAAGATTTGATACAGGAATTGTAGCTTAATCTCCTGCTCTCCATTACATTTTCCCTTTGGAGGTAGCAAGAAATGGGAGGTATATTTTTATTTTCCAGTTTGAGTGTGCTTGGTCAGGATGGCCTTGCTTTTAATGTTGCTTCACGGGGGAGAATTTACAGTGGGGATTTCCATTAATGCTAATGAGAGTTATGCCTGAGCACTTCACTGACCTGATGACAGAGGGGAAGAAATAATCATTAAATTCTTTGTCTTTTAAAAAAAATAAAATGACCCTAAAATGTCCAATATGTCAGTGGGGAGCGACTGGGAATGGGAGCTGCCATCATTGCTGCACTTGATCGTTCACTGGTAGAAAAGGGAAAGGAAAAACAGTCCAGAAATGCATTCTAGGTGGGGTAAATATCTATAAGGATAGATATTGTGATTATAAAACAAAACATACAGATTGCTCCTGTAAAGTTGTTGGAATGAGTTGCAGTGGGTTTTCTTTATGGGTGTGATTAACACACTCTCCCATTTAAAGCCATTAGGGGTAGTGCTGCACTTGATTTAAAGTAAGTGCAGTTAATATTTTTGGTTATAAATTTCAGGCATGCTGGTAAGAAATCATCAGAAAAATACAATTCTTCATGGAGAGGGAGTACAAATCCATATTATTGCCCCTGGAGAAGAGGAGGTTCTTCTCCTGCAGCTGGGTTTTGCTGGTTGTGTGCTGGGGAATTGGAGCGAGCACAGAGTTAATGGGAGCTGTTGTGACACATCTTTTGTACGGGAGTCTATCGAAAGGGAGTGAGGAAAGGGCTATACCTAATCAGTATAAATGTCAGTAGCATATTTTAATAAATTCTTGATTTTGCTTGGACTGTTTGCAATTGCATATTTAAAAGGAATCTGCCATCCCCTTTCGAAGGTATGTGACATTTAAAAGATCTGTAAAGAAGATTGGTTTGACAGCTTCAAATTACATTTGAAAGAGTTTTTTCCTTTCAAAACAGAAAATGAATACTTCCTATTCTAAATGTCACTGCCGAGACATAAACATGTTTAATCAAATTATATATTTAATTTATGTAAAACGTAATTTTTTATTCATGCAAGAGACTCACTTGTTACATTTATACCGTCTCCGAAGCCTCGGAAAGTTGGTGAACTGATGAATCTCTTGAATAAATCACCGCTCAGCAGTTTTTCACATCCTTCCAAAATAGTCTTTGGCTTCTTGTTGGCTCTGCCACATCCAGCTGGGGTTGCCATTCTGCCCCGATGAGCAGAGCTGAGGGGTTGGATGGGTTTTTGCAGGGTGAAGGGAGCAGTTCCCACAGAGGAGCTGGTGTGGTTGGAGGGTGCTGGTGATGGACTCGTGTCCTCTTGTCCATGGTGATAGTGGTGAACCAAAGTGATGAAGCTGCTGGGGCAAAGTGTGATGGTGTTCACAGGGGTTTTGGATGAGGGAAGAGACGAGGGTCTGATTCTATGTTTTAGAAGGCTTGATTTATTATTTTATGATGTATATTACATTAAAACTATGCTAAAAGAATAGAAGAAAGGATTTCATCAGAAGGCTGGCTAAGAATAGAATAGCAAAGAATGATAATAAAGGCTTGTGGCTCGGCTCTCTGTCCGAGCCAGCTGACTGTGATTATCCATTAATTACAAACATCCAACATGGGCCAATCCCAGATGCACCTGTTGCATTCCACAGCAGCAGATAATCAATGTTTACATTTTGTTCCTGAGGCCTCCAGCTTCTCAAGAGGAAAAATCCTAAAGAAGGAATTTTTCATAGAAAATGTATGCGACACCAAAGCTTCTCCCAGGGGAAAGGAGAAGCTGTGGGATGTGGTGCTCTGTGTCAAGGGCAGATCTTGAATCAGGTCTCCAGGAGATGAGGAGCTCTGGCTGCTGGCAGAGCAGGGTGAGGAGCAGGATGCTGCCCAGGCTGTGCTGGAGATCTCTGCAGCTGCTCCCTGCCGTCACTGTCATATTTTCTGAACAATCCCTTCACCCAGGATTTTTCTCCTGGGAAGCTGAGAAGCCTCAGAGAAAAAGGGAAACAATAATTATCTGATTTGCTTCTCCTGTGTTTTGCTCATGTGGAATGTGTTTGGAGATTGTTCACCCACAGGTGATTGTTCCATTGGATTCATGTGAGTTGTTTTCACTCTTTGGCCAATCAGTGCCAAGCTGTGTTGTGACTCTGGAAAGAGTCACAAGTTTTCATTATTGTCTTTTTAGTCTTCTGTAGGAGGGGTGTGTCCCCTCCTATGGGCATGTCCCCAGAGTGTTACCCCCTCCCAATGCCCATTTTTGGGATGGTAGGTGTGTGTCCTACTTACTTCTGTAAGTATCCTTTCTGTATTCTTTAGTATAGTTTAGTTTAATATTATTTTATATAATATAGTATCATAAAATAATAAATTAGCCTTCCAAGAATGTGGAGTCAGATTCATCATTCCTTCCATCATCTGGGGACCCTGCAAATCAATACCCTGCTCATCTCTGCCCCTGCCAGCAGAGCCCCCTGGGCTGGGAGAGCATCCTGGTGCTTCCAGGGCAGACTGCTTCTCAAGGACAGACCTTGAGCAGCAATCCTGGGCAGAAACAAAACAAAGGGGACTGTTGTCTGCAGGTATAAGCTTGAAGAGAGCCAGATTTGGTGGTAGTGGTGATTTATGTCACAATGGCCATGCTTGGTGTGACATAGAGCGGGGCGTCCTGGTCCTTGATCATCTTGGTGTGAACAGAGCAGGGCTTGGCAAAGCTTTGGGGATGCCCTGTTGTGTTGGTGCTGTGTCTCAGTGACCAGGCAGCCCCTGGGTGAGCTGGAGGCTGCTGTGCAGGCTCTGAAAGCCAAGAGGGAGCTCAGAGTGCAGTCTTGTTTCTGGAAACCTCCTCTGGTGGGGGTCAGAGCAGGTCCTGCAGGCTCCTCTGCCGAGACCTGAGCTGGCACTGGAGCACTTTGCTGGGACTCTGGAGCACATTGGTTTATCCAGCTCCAGTGGTGCCATCCTCTTCCATTTTTTGAGCTCATCAAGAACTACAGGTAGTGATTCTGGTTTAACTGTTCCCTGATCAGGGAGAAGTCACAGCCCTGGGAGTTACTGCAGCTCTCAGGCCGTGCACCACTGCCAGGCAGGTCCTGCTGGAGGGCAGACCTAGACTGACATAAAACCTTGGCATACATCTTAAAGCAGAGTCTGATGGTTAATTTGGTACATTCCTGTGTACTCTGAAAGGTGCACAGGGCAGAACAAGTACACTCAGCATGGATGCTGGAGGGGAAAGCTCAGAAGCCTGATGGTCCTCAGGTAAATCCATCCTCCAGCAGGAAAACTTGCTGAGCATCATTCACCTAAGATACTTCATGTTCTCAACACCTAAAACTTCTCTGTCCTCTTCATGCTCCTGCAGTGTATTTGTATGTAATTATTCATGTAGGACATGGCCAAGCCAGGGGACCTTAAATGAGAGTGGTAAATGAGTCCTGGAGACTGCTCCATGTAGCTGTTGTGGCTGTCACAGCTCTGCCCACCAGGCCTCCCTTGAAAAGGGACACTTTTCTTGGGTAAACACAAACATGTGAAAGAGTTTGCATCTTTCAGCTCCTTCTTTTTTTTTTTTTTTTTTTTTTTTTAATAGCAAGAGGGGTTGAGTGCGTGAAGTGATATTGACAAAGCTATAATTTCACTAATTAGCCAGCTGTCATCTGTATGGAAAAATGACAGGGAATATTTCTTTCCTGGTCTGTAGTTTACTTAGAAGGGGAAGTGTATCTCTCTGAAGATACAGGGGAGCTTTCAGTTTGCTGAAAGCTTTACTGAAAACGTGTCAGACAGGGGGAGGCATTTGGGCCTCATCCCTCAGAGTGTCCAAGGCCAGGGTGGATGGGCAGGGATGGGCTGGACTAAACAGCTTTTAAAGATGCCTTCCAACCCAAACTCTTCTGTAATTTTATGTGCATTTTTTGAGATTCCAGCAGCACCCCCAGCACTGGCCTGATACCAGAATGATGCAGGAGATGAGAGAGGGGTTTTGCTTTGCACCTCCTGATGTAAAATTTCCTGGTCCTGATTTTCTCCTTCCCTGGAGCACCTCACTGCAGGGTGAGGGACACCAGGCTGGGGTCAGAGTGGGCTCTGAAGGGTTTGTGCTCTGTCTCTGTCCTTACATCAGTCTGGAATGAAACTGGCCACGTGGATCCGGAACTGAGGCTGGCCAGGTGGATTCAGAGCATATTTTGTATTTATATTTTGTTTCATTAAAAAGATAAAAACAAAAGCCTTGAAAATAGCCATGTTTATAGTTCAGACACTGTAGATTGGTGTGGAGATTTTGGACAACAAAGAGTAGCAAACAGAGGTTTTCAGTGTATCCCTCCTTTATGTTGTAGGGGAAGTGCACAGTCTATAGTTTTTTTATTACCCATTTCACCATGAAATATGTCACAACATTAAGTTGTATATTTCCATTGAAATATATGGCAGGAATAAAATTCCAGATAAAAGGTAACTATTTGACATTCTGCATAGTTGTTGTCGTGCTGTTAAAATAACACATTGACTACTAAGTTGATATGAGGCAGAGATGAAGAGGAAGCTGTGTCAGCAGGAATTTCTGAGGCGCTCTGTGGCACCAGCAGTGCTGCCTTCCCTCGCTGTCCCCTTCCCTTGGAACTGCCAAAGCAGAGCTTGCCCTCAAATATTAACATCCTGAGAGCTTCAGTCAAGTGATCCACCCCGCTTCTTTCAAAAGAAAATACACTTGCAGTACATTTCAGCAAAGCGTAATGTTTAAAATTTGTTTTTACCCTGCATGGGCTCTGCTGTAGAGAGTTTCAGTCTAAAATTAGAAGAAAGTGGAGGCAAAGTGCAGTTAGCTGAGTTAATAAGATTTCAGGAGATTGCAGTGCCTCACTGGCCAAAGCCCTAATGCTGTAGAGGGTAGGATTATCCCAACTGAGTCAGCTAAATTAAAATAATTTTAATTTAATTTTTCGTTTAATTTTGATGCTGCAGTATATATTTTATCCGTCTGATGTAATTGCTGTCTTTAAAGCTTTTGATGACCCTGTGGTCATCAAAATGGTCTTTTGTGCCTTGTCAGGGCATGTCCTGCAGTTGCTGTACTCAGGTGTCACCCCCTGTCACTGCCCATTTATGGGATTTTAGGAGCTGTGTGTTCTATGGGCATGTCCCCAAAATGTCACCCCTTCCTAGTGTCCATTTCTGGGATTTTAGGAGGTGTGTCACCCCCCTCTCAGTTCCATTTCTGGGATTTTAGGAGGTGTATCCCCTCCTATGGTCATGTCCCCAGGGTGTCACCCCCTGTCACTGCCCATTTCTGGGATTTTGCATCCCAGAGTGGAGGCCTTGTGGAGTGTTATTTCAGAAGCACACACAATAATATGAAGTTATTTCTGGGATTTCAGAAGTACACACAATAATATTATTTCTGGGATTTTAGGAGCTGTGTGTGTCCTATGGCCATGTCTCAGAGTGTCACCCCCTCTCTGTGCCCTTTTCTGGGATTTTAGGAGCTGTGTGTCCTATGGCCATGTCCCCAGGGTGTCACCCCCTCCCAGTGCCATTTCTGGGATTTCAGGAGCTGTGTGTCCTATGGCCATGTCCCCAGGGTGTCACCCCCTCCCAGTGCCATTTCTGGGATTTCAGGAGCTGTGTGTCCTATGGCCATGTCCCCAGGGTGTCACCCCCTCCCAGTGCCATTTCTGGGATTTTAGGATCAAGCCCAGCACTGTGGGGTTCCTGGCTGAACATCAATGTGCTGCAGAGCATTTTAACCCCTGGGTTTTGCTGTTTCTGTGTGCTTTGATGTTGCTGGGCTGCTCTGAGCTCCTGTTGGCGTGCCCAGGTGTGGTCCCAAAGCAAGGAGCAGTGTCCCAGCTCTGCCCCTGGGGAAGTCACTGGCAGGGTTAAACCCACCCTGCTGGCGCAGAACCTGCTCAGGCCTGGTATTAAAAACTCCTGGAGATAACACTCGTGGCAATCTAGCAGCGAAAATGGAATGGCTTGGTAGCAAATTAGATTTTTAGTCAAATAGAAAAAAAAAAAAAGGTTCGTTTTCCATTGTAATGACAAACTTGGGTTTTTTGCACAATGTGTTATTTCTTCCCTTTTCATACACACTTTCCCTGCACTATTTATAGATTTACATGTGTGCAACTTGAAACCAGGCAGTTTGAAATGTTCTAATCTCAGATTTTCCATAAACATTCCTGCCTGTACTGAGACCCCTGTGCACCGAGTTTATGAAAACAATCCCCTCTGGGCAGAGATTTTTCTGATTCCCTGAATATAAGGGGAGAAATTTATAATGAAGTGTTGGTAGGACCTTTGGTATAATGTTGTGAATATTCCTGTCTACAGACACGGGAGGGATTTGCTCTCAAGCCTTTTGCTGCATAAAGGATAATTTCACATTCATATTATTGTTTTTGTAACTAAATTTCATGGAAAACGTGCTTTTAAATATGTGAAGAGTTCTGCTGTGACAACATATACTTAAAATGCCTCATTCAATGTGAAGAATTACTGCAAAATAATTGATTCTGCTCAAATGTCTTCTCTTAAGCAGGTTTAATGTTCGGCATAAGAGGCCTTGTGGAGTGTTATTTCAGAAGCACACACAATAATATTAAGTTATTTGGCTTTCTCCCCATATGTTAATACTTTAAAGTCTGGCCTGACAGACATTAATGTTATTAAAGGACTTTGCAGAGGAGGCCAGTGCATCATTGCTGCTGCTGCTGTAATCATGACAAGTGTGGGATGTGCAGGTTGGGAGCACCAGGGGCTCTCACAGAATCACAGGAGGGTTTAGGTTGGAAGGGACCTTAAAGATGATTTTAAAGATGATTTTCACACCCCCTGCCACGAGCACAGAAGCCTTGCTGTGGGTCAGGCTGCTCAGAGCCCAGTCCAGCCTGACCTTGGGTGTTTCCAGGAAGAAGCAGCCACAGCATCTGGTCCTGCAGCCTGGCAGATCACGAGAAATCAGCTCATGTCCTCGGGTGCAGAAGCACTGTTTTCCAGGCTGCTGGTCAGGTAAATAATGAAAAAAAAAAATCCAGCCTGTGTCCTGGGTTGTCCTTATGAATCAGCTGTGGGTTTATTCCAAAGTCCTTGGTGGCTTCCAGGTATTTTGTTGTGTGGAGTTTCCTCTTTCTCCTGGTGTTTTTTCCATCTCTGACAGTATGCTAACAAGTTTTACTGTCCCTCTGAAATGTTGAATGTAACAGAGGCAGTGAGCAGAGTGTCTGGTCCCCAGAGCCTCTCTGGAGGCTGCTGGCATTCCCATCATCTGTGATGTGTGCCTGCAGTGTCTGCAGAGCTCAGAGTGCCCTTGGCAGCTCTGGGCCCATGGAAAGGGGTGATTTGTGAAAGTGAGGAGAGCCTGAGCATCCTGGCAAAGCACCGGCAGTGAATAATCCATGGGAGAGCTGGGCTGCAGCCTGCACAGGGCTGGTCCCACCATGGGTTTGGCTCTGGGTGAGGTGGTGGTGATCTAATTCCTTCTTTTAGTGGGAGCCCTTGTGGCTCTGATGCATCAGATTTGAGCTTCCTTGGGAGTCCCAGTGGATAGAAAACCTAAATGCGCCAAAATGCAGTCGTGATGCTATTCCCACCTTTCTGGAGTCAGCTTCAGAAGATTTTGGCTGCATCTGGCTGGAACAGGACCATGGCTCGGTCCCTTCAGCACCTCTTCAGTCTGCTTTCAACAGCACTTAGGAAATGTTAATTGAAAACAGCATCTGTGCATCTTTACCCCAGGCTCCACTTGTGCACTCCCTGAGTGCTCCAAATTACTGCTCCTGTCTCCAGGGGCTGCTGCTTGTGCAGGGATGCTGCAGGAGGCTGTGCTCAGAGAACCTTTACAGTAATTCAGCTCCACAATCATGGGAAGAGGTCAGACTGGGATCTCTGGAGCTGCAGCTGTGAGTTGGTGCTGCCAGTGCCCAAAGCAGATTCTTTCTGTTGCTTCCAGGGTTATTTTTTAGCTGTCACTTATTGCTCTCCTCAGGGACTTTTCACAAGGGCATGTAGTGATAGGACCAGGGGGAATGGCTTCAAGCTGAATGAGGGTAGATTTTGATTAGAAATAAGGAATAAATTGTTCCCTGTGAGGGAGGTGAGGCCCTGGCACAGGGTGCCCAGAGCAGCTGTGGCTGCCCCTGGATCCCTGAAGGACTGTGAGCACCAGGACTGTCCAAGGACAGGGCTTGGAGCAGCCTGGGGTGATGGGAGATGTCCCTGCCCATCCAGGGGGCTGTAGGTGATCTCTAAGGTCCCTTCCAACCCAAACCAATCTGTGATTTTGTATTTCTATGATTTTTAGGGTGACCTAAAGGAAAGGGTCTGTAGTTTTGGTTCTAAAGCATATCTCCCTTGGCAAAGAGAACGTCAGAATTGCTTTCCTGCCTTTACCTGTTCAGAAAACATCTCCTTCATCTAAGCTGAGTCTGAGGACAGCTTTTAAAAGGTATTTCTCTCATGACAAATTATTTTCTTGGCACCGAGCGTTCTTCCCTTCCGCACTGATGCTGCCTCCTCGGTTTCCTTCTCCAGCATCCCCGCTCGCTGCCAGGCTCCAGGTGCAGCCCAAAACCTGATTTTTTTGGATGCTAAAACCCTTGCCTCAGGTGTTTGAAGTGTCCATGGCAAAGGGCCCCTGGAAGGGAAGGTTTGCAGCCGGAGCTGGGAGAGCTCCGTGGCCATGGCACTGCTGCTGTACCGTGGTGTGAAATCCTGTACCCCCACGTGGCATTTGGGGAAAAACAAGTGATGCAGCAAACTGACATTTCCCCCTTGGTGTTTGCCGAGTCCCTTCTGTACACACTGAAGCGTGGCTGCTGCTGGGAAGGCAAACGGGGTGGGAAAATAATAATAATAATAAGGATGGAAATTGTGGCTTGGGAAAGGTAGAAAAACACAGGGTGGTGTTGAGGGGGAACAGGAGGAGTTGGGAAGATCCTGTCAGACCCTTCTGTGGAAGGAGACCCTGTCTGCAATACCCAGCCTGGGGGGATTGTGCTTCCCAGGGGCGCATCCCAGCCCAAGGTGCTGCCCAGGTGGGTTCCCCAAAATACTGAACTCCTGAATTTCCACCTCAGACAGCAGATCTGCAGAGATGGATGTGCCAGCCAGGAGTGGCACTGGGAATGGCACCCTGCTCCTCCTCTGCTCTGCCCCTCCTCGGGCATGGCAGTGCTGCATCCTCTCCTTCCCTCTTTGCAGGGAAAGTGCAGTTTTATTGAGCATCAGGATTGAATTCTTAACTGACTAATCAATTTTAGTAGTAAGTTAAAACGCCTGGTATTAATGGACAACTGCAACCATTAATCAGGGTTACAGCAGATTAACAGTTGTCAGCATTTATGCTGATGCTGGACGGATTGCACTCGCCAATTCCATATTTTTCTGAACGTGGAACACTCCAGCTTTGCTCCTATTGATTATTTTCTCCCTTCCTGAGCTCTCCTTTGGAATCACGAGCCTAACCCACATCGGTATATGCCTGTTTTGCACACTTGGTTTCATGTCAAAAGAGATGAAAAAGGTTCATTTGTTCAACTATTTGACTGTTTAATTTGATGGAGGATGTGGCTACACCAAGACAGAGTGTGTTTAATGAAACTATTTAACCATCTCTGTCAGCTCCAGGAATCGCAAGGCGTTAGTAAAATATGATTCAAGGAGTTTGGGGGAGGTAAATAAGAAATACTCTTATGATTCACTTACCAAATCCATCTTGTCTTCTGTGTTTTATCACAGTAAGCAGTTTTTTTTAAGTCAGTGCAGCAATTTCTTTTTGTTTAAAACCAACCAAAATAGAAACTGGTCTTAAACCTTCCTTGGTTTTGTGAGCATTCTTCCTTCATCCATTTTCTTGGGATATTTTTCAGATTGAAGCTCGGATTTCCTAAAATCTTTTTAGTCCACAGTCTTCAATTAGCTGATTACTATAGATTATATTCATACACTGGATACCTCATCAAGCTGTCTAATAGCTGGATCATATTGATTGTCCTTCAATTAATCACAGACCCTATTTTCATTTATCAAACCTAAAATACATGTAATTAACTCTGAAGTGATATAGCTCACCGTAAAGTGATTTTGCTACTGCTGTGGAGATAACTCAGTAGATTATACTAATAGGAAATGCAGGTTGAAATTAAATTAATGGTATCGTGTCCATCACAGAAGAATAATTAAAAAACTAAAAGTGAATGACTTTTAGTGAGGAATCCTTTGTAACAGCAGATGCAGATGTTTGTTTTTCTTATTTACACCTTGGGGTCTTGCCATCCTTGAGCTTTTGAGCAATTGCCATCAAGTTTCCCAGAGGAGATGCCAGAAATGTCCCTGGTTTTGCAGCAGGAAGGGAGAGGGGACAGGAAAGGTGCAGAGTGAGTAACTGCAGGTTATTTTTTTTCCTATTAATGAGGGAGTTCATGGGGGGGAAAAAAAAAGCTACCAGATGACATTGTTTTGTTTTCAAAGCAACTTTATTCATTTGAATGTAATCTCTTCTTCCCCCTGTGCTCATATTGAAATTGGCTCAATGTGCTTAATTCCATGACAGACTGAATTGTAATAAATAATATACACTATCCCCAGCCCAGCTTGCTGCAATTGGCATGGTATTGATAACAGCCAGGCTCCCAATTGCTCATCATGGCTGAGGCTTGAAGCTGCAATTTTATTCATAAACACAATGTGTGTGTAAACTCAGGGAGGGCTGAGTGTTCCTGCATGTCATCGCTCCTGCTTCCAACCACAATGGACATGCTCTGGGAATGCAGGTTTTTGGGGATGCAGTGGCACTAATCACTGAGAACTCAGGTATTTCAAAATCTTTTTTTTCCCTTATGGGTGGAAATGTGTTTGTTTCTAGAGCAGAGGGGTTACCCAGCATACTTTAGGACTTACGCTGATTCTTTGATATCCCTCAGAATGCTGGGGTATTCTGAACTCTGAAGAGTCCTTGAAATATCTCAGTTGGGTTTTTTGGAGGGTTTCATAGCCAGAATTAAGAGATGTGCATTTAAAAAATGTATTTTAGAAAAGTTTTCCTCTGAATTTGCAATATGCATCATTCAACTAATGCCTGTGAAGATACAAATTAAAAATTACTATTTTCTTTCAGTTGGTTTGGTTACTTCTCGGAGAACAGGAATTTGAGGTTTGTCACTGGTGCTGTTTCACTACCACTTCAGCTTTCCTGCCTTAGGCACTTTGTTATCAGACATTAATATCTGCAACAGCAACCAATTATCTTGTAATTTTAACAAAGGCATCAGAAAAGAGAAAGTGCTAGTTGGTTCCGTGGTCGTAAATACATAGATCACAAGCAAAGAGCCTTTACTTTTATTATGCAAAATAATGACTGTGTTGCCGTTAATGGAATTTACTTTATACTATGACAATTTATACTTGTACATGTCTGGGGAAGAGCTTTCCCACCAGGCTGTTTTGACAGCTCTCTGTAATAATATAGGAGAGTGATGTGTCTAACGAAGTCTCCGAGAAAAATATCTGGTTTGCATTTCAGGACGTGTCACTCAGCGTGCTCTGCAGTGGGGGATAGCATGGCAGAGCTGCCTTGCATCCCGTGCAATCCCTGCAAGCTGCCTCCGCCTCCCCTGGGCAGGGCAGGGCAGGTCCTGCTCCAGACTTTGGGGAAAAGTTGTGTATGTCTGAATCTGTGAGTGCTGCTGTGTTTTGTTGGTCTGGAATCCCAGCATATGCTGTGGTTCTTGGGGCTGTCCTGTGCAGGGCCAGGAGTTGGATTGGATGATCCTTGGGGATCTCTTCCAGCTCAGATTCTGTGATGTTGGACTGCACAGCTGAGATTTGTGATTTTGTTTTGTCGTAAAACCTTTTGAGAGCTGAGTGACGGTCTCAGGTGCCATCTGCAAGCTCTGTGCTGAGCCTGTGATGCCATGTGCAGGCTGCCCTAGAACAGAGGCTGGACAGAGTTCCAGAACAAAGCAGGGATTGATTCCAAGGATCTCCTCCATGGATCCACCTTGGGCAGCACCAGAGCCCAGCCAGGGCTACACCAAATATGAACCAAAATGGTCACAAAATGAACAAAATACACCCAATATGAGCGAAAACGGTCCCAAAATGCACCCAAGATGAACCAAAATGGCCCCAAAATGCACGGCCGGGCACGGGCTCTGTCCCTGGGATCAGCTCTGCTCCATTTGCACCTTGCAGTTCATTGTCCCATTCCAGCTTTAGCCCCTGCAGTCCCACCCTGCTTGTTTTTCTCTCTGCAGCCCACGGTGTTTGTGCTCCTGGGCTGAGATTTGGGTCATTTGTCCTTGGTGCCCAGCTGGAGCAGGAATTGTTTTGTCTCCCTGCTCTGTGCACAGAGCTCAGCATGCCCTGATGTGAGCCCAGCCCCACACACTAAAGCAGCACAGAATGTGAAAAACATAAAAGTTAAACCTGAGGCATCAAATGGGGGATTCAAGCTGTGGTTTCATGGGCTGGAAAGGAGGGACCTGTTTGAGCCCATGCATAGGAAAGTGCTGGGGATAAGAGTCTGCTCTCATTACATGTGTATGAAAAGGTGACTGTGGAAAAATCCATAAATAATGTGTATGTATCAAAACAACACCATCAGAATGGTAAATGCAGTGTAGTCCGTGGAGTTTCCCATATTCAGGGGCCGGGAATGTGGCTGAATTTAAGTGTTAAGTTGGGCTTTGTTATTGTTTGTCTCTTCTTTTCCTCAGCAAGCTTTTCTTCTCTGCTAATCCTCAGAAGCAGCCCAAGAAATGACATTTATGCATATTTCATAATGTGATTTCTGTAGGCACACAGAGCAAACAAATCAATTTCTCAGCAGCACGCTGTTTAAAAGAAACAGCAACAACCTGTGGGATAAGTTGCAGAAGCTGTTAAAATTAATTATAAATGGCAGAAGATATAACATTTGGGGGAAAAAGTGCTAATGTGTGAAGAATAATAAACATTCAGGAGATGAAAAGGAACTCTCTGTCATCTGATTATTTAAACTTCATATATTTATAAATATCACAACACGTTAAAACAATGTACCGCTCGCTACCAACAGCACATTACCATTTTATTCTGGAATTGCAGCAGCCTCATCTGCTCTCACAAATAATCACTTTCACCTTTCTGGGCTCGGAGTTCTGCTGCAGATTTGTGTCTGTGTGACTGGCAGGGCACTGTACTGTTTTTCAAACGAGAGCAGCAGTGGGTTGGTGGTGGCTGTGGGTGGGGTTTTGCTGCTCTGTGGGTTTAAGCTGCTCACTTAGGAGATGCTTTTCTCCTAGGCGAGGTCTTGGGCAATGTGGATCTGACTTGCGTTAGAGTAATCCAGTGTGGCTGCTGTCAGTGGTGGATGTTTCACTTGTATCCACCAAAGGAGGAAGGAAATGGAAAAGGATCTCTGTTTGAAGTGTGAATTGTGCAGAATAAGCCAAGTCTGTGCAAAATGATGCTGATACAGAGGCGTTTCCTGGGTACAGTGATTTCTTTTCAGCAGCAGGTACAGCCGTGGAAGGGCTTGTGACAAGGGGCAAGAGGGGTGGCTTCAAGCTGCAGGAGGGTAGATTGAGATTAGATATTAAGAGGAAAATCGTGGCTGTGAGGATGGGCAGGCCCTGGCACAGGGTGCCCAGAGCAGCTGTGGCTGCCCCTGCATCCCTGGCAGTGCCCAAGGCCAGGCTGGACAGGGCTTGGAGCAGCCTGGGATAGCGGAAGGTGTCCCTGCCATGGCAGGGGGTGGAACTAAATGAGCCTTAAGGTCCCTTCCAACACAAACCATCCCCTGAGTCCATGCTGAAGTGCCTTATTTCTATGGGGGAATTAATATAAATTTGTCTAACCAAAATGGTTTTTCAATGCTACAGGCTTTGGTGAGAGAAGAGTAGGACCTGTGGGTGATGGACGCACTCTGCAGCCTTGGGCTTTGGATCAGATGGTCTTTAAATGTCATTTCCAAGCCAAACCATTTTGTCAGTCTGTGATATGTAGGGTGTTGAAGATGCCTCTGGATCACAGCAGTGTGGTTGCTTCAAACCCCACCTGAGCTGTGGAGGGGAAAATCACTGCAATTTTTACAGATATTGAGAAATGTGGTAACATAATGAGATCTTCTCTGGTAACCAGGACTGATGCCACTGAAGTTGGCTGGGATTCTGTTCCTGTACAGCACCTGTACCCTTTGTACAAGCACTGTTAGGAACTTTCCTCAGCTTGCTTGTTTGGTGAAGAGGTGAGGGTATTGGTGAGCAAAATATGGTCTAATTGGAATTAAATTGTTACTTTTATTATGATTTTATGGATGAGGTCAATGGAAAATTCTTGGGAGACAGGATGTTCCTGCTTGGGACTTCTCACATTCCTGTGTTTGGGAGCATTTTGGTGGGAGGCTGCTCCTGGCTGGGTGTAAAAGCTGCTGGGTGTGCAACAAAGGATGGAGAGCATCTCTCAGCCACAGAAGGGGCTCTGGGAGGTGGGTGTGATATGGAAACTTGCTGACACACTGACCATCCTCACAGCAAGGGCTTTGCTAAACTGGCTGGATTTTACACCAGTGAGCTTGGCAGGGCTTTGCTGTTGTCCCCTGTGGCACAACAAGGTTGGGGTTCCACCGTACCCACAAACCTCCCTGTGATTTTAGCAGCCTCTCACTGCAGCTACCTCAAAATCCCATTTACCTCAAAATCCACTCTTCTAATAATTATTTTTCCCCCTGAAGGTGCTGACCCGATAGCACAGCCCCCAAGCCCTGTGTGGCCGTCACCCCGCGGGCTGCCCGATGGGATGTGACGCCTCAGCCCTGACAGATGTCCCTGGTGCTGGCGCCCCGGGAGGGGACAGCCCCTCGTTTTGGGGGAGCCACCCCGGGATGTCCCCCCAAAGCCAGGATGCTGCCCTGGCAGGGAGGGCGCCCCAAGCCCCGTGAGCTGGCCGGTGGCTTTGTCCCAGCACAGGAAGGGAGCAGGGCTGGGCAGCCGGGCCCTCTGTGCTGAAAGGATGTTAGATCCAGGTCACTGAGTTCGGGCTGCTGCCTTTTCTGACAAAGTCTGGAAAATGCAGATTTGTAGCAGCCCTGTGTTAATGAATTCCGACTGCTTGGATTTCGCGCTGAATAATGGCCGGAATTACCAGAGATAGTGACTTATGAGATGTGATTGAATATCATCCCTTTTCTGGAGATTAAATTGATAAAATGATGTAATATCACATTATTTTTATTAGCAGGCTTTGATACAAAATTCTCTGTAGAGCAGAAGATTTTGTTATAATAAAACAAAGGTACTGAAATGAGAAAAAAATTCAATAAATTTTTAAAGCATAGTATCACATTTTAAATGCAATTTTGTGCATATGGTGAGTGAATGCAATACCTCTTTACCCTCAGGCCGCCCACTTTCATACATTAAAAATATTCTATTTAAATGCAGATTTTGATTTGCTATCTGGCGTGGCATTCAAGGAGAAGAGACAGGAGAAAAGGAAGAGTGTGTGCATCTCTTAATTTAATTACATGTTTCTTTTGACGCACAAAGGTGTGAGCAGTTGTTAAGTGTAAGGACATGCCTGTGTAAAAAAAAAAAAGTGCGTGGTTGATTTTTTAAAATCTGTAAAGGAAAAGGTAATCTCAGCCTCAGCAGAGAGTCCAGTGAGTTCTTGTGGATATAAATATGTAAATATTCATCATCACGTGTGTGTTACAGACTGGACCACTGGTTCCCAGCGTCGTGACTGTGTCAGGACAGCGCTGCTGAAAATCAGATCCCAGATGAAAATAGCTGCCTGCTAAACCAGAAAGATTGTTTTTAGCCAAAATCTGTGCAATAATCCTTTTCTTTTTTGGTGTGGCCCCATCCAGTGTGGCAGCAAGGTGCAGGTTGAGGGGTTCTCATGAGCCAGGGGTGGATGTCCCTTTTTTTGTTTGCTTGGTGTCATCTGGATGGCTGCGATTTTCTAGAATTAAAACCCAAATATTTCTTTTTAGAGCTACCTTAGAAATGCAGGAGGTGGACTGCAAGGGGCAAAAGCCATATTGGTAAAATGCCTTGAACACCATGGATTTTGCCATTTGATGGTGTGAAAACCAGGGAGGTGGCGTTTGGGCTAAGGACTCTTTGTCTTCATTTGTCTGTCGTGTGGGTGAAAGTCTGTTTTCAGAACTGGAGAATATTTCAATTTCAGTGCCCTGGAGCAAATAGGTTGAGTGGTATCAGAGATTATCAGATTTAATTCATTTATTTTAAATGTAAATTGATTTGAAGCCACTGGGAGCTGTTAGAAGTGTGCAGTCGTTGGCCTCCACACTTTATATTATTTCTCCTGCCGTCCACTTCCGTCCATCCCTTCTCCCAGTCTTTTATCTGACTTATTTGTTCCTGCTGTCTCAGAGAGACCTGAGTTTTGGGGCTCTGTGCATCACGTAGAGGATGTGAGGCTGCTTCTCCTGACAAGTGCTGGAACATTCTGGGTTTGCTGTGTCTATGTCCCAAAACATCATCTCCTAGAGCCATGATTCTTCCCTGCATCCAGCAGTTTCTCTCCTGTGCTTGAAACACAGAAATAATGCAGGTGTTGATGGTGCAAGGGGATGGTTTAATTGGGATGAGTGCTGGGTTGCAGTGGGGCTGAGTGTAAAAGCCACTGGGCTCCCATTTCCAGGCTGTGCCAGCTTCTTGGGCACAGCTTCCCTGCTCCTGCCACTTCGGTGCAAAATCCATGTTTTCAGGGACTCTGTGACTCACCGCGAGCAGTTTATAATTTCCTGTAAATATAAATTCAGGGCTGTACCAAAGAGTGCCAAATGAGTGTTTTTAAGTCTATATATAAAAGTATTTGATCTCGCAGGGCATCGCATTTGCCAATTTTTCTCTTGGGCACGTAGATATTAAAATCATATTATGCCCAATATGTGGTTGTAAATTGAAGTCGCAGTGGAAAGGAATATTACAATTTTTCCCCTTTAATGTTAGTCTCAAAGAATGTGTCCTTCTGAAGAAAAGGTTATTTGTCTAATATGCTGGAGAACAGTTCATAAAATTAACTGAAGAGTTATCCCCATAAAATGAGCTGCAAAGAGAAAGCAACCAAGGAAACTCTTGGGAAGCAAATCCCCCTTGGTTTTCCAGCACCAGTGCCAACTTGCTAGCTCTTGATTTTTCAAGCATTGTGTTAGGGTGGCATTGAGGGGGATTTAAAATATGCTCTTCTTTTTGGGGAGAAATAAATCCCAACACAGAATCACAGAATGGTTTGGGCTGAAAGAGACCTTGAAGCTCATCTTGTTCCTGGGCAGGGAACATGGGCAGGGACACCTTCCACTAGACCAGGTTGCTCCAAACCCCAGCCAACCTGGCCTTGATGTCCCTCTCCTCCTTAAGCATTCAAAAGTAAAAGCGTTTTGAAATAAGTGTACTCTTAAAATAAATGTTAATAGGTGAGAAATAAATTTAAAACATCCAGGGAAGCACTGGTTATGTTACCTGCCTCATGAGTGCCTAACTCAAGGCTCTGCAATTTCAGACTGATAATTTTAGCTGGTTTTGGGGGTATTTTTTATAGCAGACGTGGTGGGAGGAGAAGGAAAATCAGTGGAATTGGTTTACATATTGCCTTAACTACTCTCACAATAGTGGAAAGCTCTCATCAAGTATGTATCAGATTATTTTATGCCAACATTAATATTGGAAGCACACATGTAATCTGGAGTCAGCAGGTTCATACACTACTATCTCATTAAATTTTCAGGCAAAAGCTGCAAAAATTAATTGGAGGCGTGTAATAGTTTAGAATGTGAGCTGGCTTATGGTAATATAAATTACATGAGGAGAAGACAGTTTTATATACTGAGAGAGGGAAAACTGGTTTACTTTAATGAGAAGAGATAGAAATGTGGAGCTATTTTTTCATTACAGATGCACTCTAAACTGTTTGGACTTACTTGATGAATAGAGTTAATTCTCTGCTACAGTTCCAATAATTCATGTTGCACAGTTTAATGACTTCTAGATAAAAACAGGATTGAAATGTTAATTTCTATGAAGAAATTGGAGCACTCTCATACATCAAGCTTTTTTTCTATTAAACTACTAGTTAATTTCACTAAACAAGTCTCTTAGAGATATTTCATGCTACATAGATTTTTGTATTTCTTACCTGCTTTGTTTTATTCCGTTGGCCCTGAGCGTTGGCTAACACAAAGCGCTGCTGGGATGCAGAAAAATTTCAGTTGTACTTAACTTATCCTTAGGATAATTAATTTTTTTTTTTCTGCAGCTCACCCTGTGATGTTTAGGCCTGTTGGTGCTTTCTCCTGTATTTCCCAGCTGATCCATCTGGTGAGGGGCTGAAGCTGTCTGCTGCCTGTGCCATCCAGGCATAGCTGAACCTCCTCCTTTATTCAATTTGACTGCTGGTCTTCTGTGTGCTGCCTAGAGGTTGGGTACTGCTGGTTGATGCTGCGTAGAGAGGACAAAATTGGGTTTTTTAGTTTTGCATATTCTTTGTTTCAGGAGTTTCTCTGCTAAGTTGGATTTGTTTCTGTTGTTCCAGCCCAATTTTCATCATCAGAGACGAACAGTTCTCCCATCAGCCTTGCATTTCCCCTGTTTGGTGCTATCCCACTCACTCTTGCATGTCCATTGCCCTTCTGTCCCTTTGATATTTGCAGTTTCATGTGTGTAGTTTGATATTTCTGGTGTTTTGCAACATCTGCCCAGGGCAGTGCTGGAGTCACCATCCCTGGAAGTGTTTAAAAAACATCAAGATGGAGCATTCAGGAATACGATTTAATATTGAATTGGTAGTGTTGAATTAACTGTTGGACTTTATGATCTTAGAGGGCTTTTCCAACTTACACAATTCTATGATTCCGTGACCTTAACATGGGAACTTCATTATACAACCTCCCTTAGTAGAAACCAAGGGTCCCTAGGTTCTTCTAGGCATGGAAATTTCCTCTTCCATGGGATTGCAGAACTTATTCTCCTGCTGGAGGTACCTCCTGCCCATTCACCTCTAAACCACGTCCTCAAGTGCCTCCTCCAGACATTTTTTAGACATTTCCAGGGATGATGACTCCACCTCTTGGACTGTAAAAGGGCAGGGAGATGGAGAGCCAAGAGTCACTGATGGGGGAGCTTCAGTTCCCACAACATGACCTAGAGCAGGGAGGTGAAGGCATGGGCTGCCCAGCACTGGTGGCATTCCCTTGGGCTGTTGTGCTTTTCGGGAACAGGATTTCACCTGTTAAATTCAAAAAAGCCTGAATTTTGTTGCAAACAAGAGAATTTTCTAACCTCGTGCTTTAGATGCACAATTTCTTGGGGTTTTGTGTATGTGTTGAAGAAGGAAACATCCAGGTGCAGGTTTTTGCAAATTTAGCAAGACAGAGGTGAGCTTGGCCAGTGAGACGGTGGCTGTGGGGACACCACAGTGGAGCTGTGGGTGGTCTCTCCTTTGGGGACACTGCATTGGAGCTGCAGATGGACTCTGCTTTGGGGACACCACAGTGAAGCTGTGGGTGATCTCCCCTTTGGGGACACCACAGTAGAGCTGGGGATGGTTTCTCCTTTGGGGACACTGCATTGGAGCTGGGGATGGGCTCTGCTTTGGGGCCCAGAGTGCTCACACCACCTCCCACCTGCTGGAACATGGCCAGTGCCTCCTGCTACCCAAAAAAGGAGGAATTTTGGGGGGTGGTGACATCAGCCAAGTCCCTGTCCAGGTGGGAAGGTGAGGGACTGGATGGGGGTGGGAGAGAGCCGTGTTTCTCAGCCTGGTTCCCCCATTCCATGCCATGGGCTGTTGATCCTGAAAGGCACTTTTATCCATGGACCTTTTTCTGCATTGTACATCCCTGGTGTCCGACACAGGATTAAATAAAGCGTCACGCGTGCGAGGTGTACGGGGCAATTATTTTAACCCATTTCGCCTTCTAGTGTGGAAAATCTGCTTAAAATAGGACTTGCTAAAGTCATTGTACCATATACAAAGGGGTTATTAAAATGCACTCTCGAAATAGAAAATAGGATTAGAAGAGACACTTTGGCTTTGAGGCCTTCTCCAGCCGAAAGAAGGCCTTGTGGCCAAAATGTCTCCTTTAATCTCATTTTCTGTTTTGTGGTAGGAATTTTAACTCTCCTCACCCCCTCCCAGCCCCCCTGTGTCTCTCTGCCCACATGCTGGTCTGGCACAGCTCAGCTCCCTTCCCACAACTGGGGGATATTTTTCTCTTGTCATAATATCAAGACATTTTATTTTCTAGTCCATACAAATCGCCCCCCCCCCCCCAAAACCCACAACCTGTTTCCATCAGCCCACTTTTGGTTGTTTGCTAAGGCTCCCGTCTATCAGGAATCCTTGGTCTTCAGCCCTGGTGGAGGTTTGTTGTGCTTCTAAGTCCTTGGGACAAAAAACACCTGGAAATTTTAATTATTTAGTGTGGAATGCTGAATTTTCCATCTCTGAAGGTAATTTGGTAGGGAACACCTGTGATATGGATACCTCTATATGTCTATGTGCTCTTATATCTGTATATTAGTTGAAATGCAAAAGCTGCAAGCTACACCAACAACTTAATGTTTTAAACATGTCCTATAATTTAAATTTGACCTTTCCTGGATAATATCAAACTGATATCTAGTTGCTTCACCGCCTTCTAACATTTTGATTCCTAAATGGAGTTTTTAATTTAACATGCAAAAATTTATGCTCCAGATTAGGGGCAAAAAACCCTCCAAATCTTGCTGCAACTCTTAATTACAGTTAATTACTGTATTTCTTAATTAGATTCTTAATTTCCAACTATTTAACTTCAGTGAAACAAATGGAAAAGCAGCAGTCCAGAGAGAGCTTGAAAGAAGGAGTCTGAAGATCCGAAAGCAGTCGTGTTGTTTTTATATTTTTGTATTTTGAAGGAATCCTGAAGGCACTGAATTTTATTTCCATAACTGGGAAGGGCAGCAATCTGTGTTTATACTTGTGGCAGAAAAATTCTGAGGGGAAAATTACTCCTTTTGAAAGGGTTTGCATCCATGTTGCAGGTTGGAGGAGGAAGAGAGAGGTGCCAGAACGAAATGCAGGGAAATATTCAGGTTACTCATCATTTGGAGTAATAAGTATTTAAAGAGCTTGATGTTGGCTGGACTTTTAAATGTGAAAACCTTTTGGATGTTTACAGTTGGAGTCTCAAAATTCCTCTCAGCTGGGTCACATCAGTGTGTACCCATACATTCAACACCTGGAAGTGTCTAAGATGAGGATGGATGGGGCTTGAAGGAACCTGGTCTAGTGGAAGGTGTCCCTGCCCATGGCAGGGGGTGGAATTACATGAGCTTTCAGGTCCCTGCCAACCAAACCTTTCTGGAATTCTCTGAGTGTCATGGGGAGGTCCAGCTCCAGCATTTGGGTTTCCTCAGAAGATGCTTCACCTGCCCAGATGCCCCAAGTCAGAGCCTCCCCGAGCACCCAGCTCTCAGCATTTTTATGTTTTTCCTCACAAAACAAAAATAACCATTAAACCCCCCAAACCATGTTGTTTGAATGCAGAGCAGCGCCAGACAGGAGCGTGCTTCTCCCTCAGGCAGGCTGATTCTCCCTCGGAGGTGGATACGAGCGGTCAGCTTTAAACCTTATAACAAAAGGTTAATTTTTCTTCCTTGACGTCTTGCTGACTAAGTCAAACCCCGAACATAAGGTCGATGGCTGTTTCCTACGTTCCCAAAGACAGCTTTGCTCACCAGCGATATCAGTTTTGTGTCTCTTGGCAACAGATTGGTTCTGGCACCCCGAGGACGGGGCGCCCTGGCATTCTTGAGCTGCCAAGAGGCACAGAGTGGATACTGAGGGGATTTGGTGCCTTGCTGAAAATACCTTAAAATATGTTTTGTGCCATAATAACGTGTTTTGAAAAATGAGCTTTTTTGTTGTTGAGTAGTTTGTTTTTTTCTGGAACCAGTCCTCCCCCAGACTCATTTATGGGTATGTTTGTAATGCCTTGGCTCCCACTCCCTTTGTGGATGGATGTGTCCTCGCTGGAATGCTGCTTGCCCTCGCCCAGGGGTGATGCCTCCATTGCAAAGCTGTTTTATTTCACTTTTTCCTACACACAGGAAAAGGAAAGAAAAACCTGATAGAGCCATAAGATGAAAACATTAATTTATGGTTTTTTTCCTTCTGTCCCATCTTTGAAAGAGGTGTGAATCCAGCATTATGTTAAGGTGCTTATCTCAAAACTAGAAGAAAAAATACGCATCAAAGGAGGTGATTTTTTTTTAATATATATTATAGGGCTAATTATGATGTGTCTATTAGATATCTTGGCAAAATCTTTAGTGCCTTATGTGCATAACCAGGACAAGTGCTGAAACTGCGTAGAATAATTTATAATGCACGTCACAGCCAAAAATTTACTGTCATTCAATCAGTGAATTAAATAAGCGTCATCTTACCAAGCTTTGAAATCACCCATTTCATTATTGCAGATTTCATTTACAGTGGTGAGGAAGGACAGCAGCTGGGAGGTGCTGCACAGGCTGGGCTGGGAGGATGAGGATGCACCTGGGGATTCCTGGAGATTCCTTGCCAGGTAGCCGTGGCCGCTCTGATGGGGTGCAGAAGCCACAACAATCAGAGAGCAGATTCCTGTTTTTGTTGGATCTAGAGATGATGTGCTCTTGGCTTGTGGAGGGCCAGGCTGAGGTGGTGCATCAGGGCAAAATGTGGAAGATCCAGCTCAGAGGAGGCCAGTGTGGGAAAGAGGAGCTGGAGGGAAGAGACAGAATGTGAAATGTGGGGGTTTCAAATGCGGTATGGATGTTCTTGGGGAAGCTGAGGGAGAAGCAGACAGCAGGGCAGAGGGTTTGGGGGGTTGGCCTGTGAGTGGCTCTGATTGGAGGGGCTTGGGCAGATGCAGTCACTTTGCCTCTGAGCTGGGTGGTGCAGAGTTTTCTGGGGCACGTGTGATGGTCACCTGAGAGCTGCAGAAATACCCCTCTGTTTATACCCAAGGGTAGATTCTCTTCTCCTTGGTGCTTGTTCCACTAGAGACCTCTTAGCTGCTGCTAGGGGGATGCTCATCTGGGTTTGCAAACACCAGAGAGAGATGTCTGAGGAGTTCTGTAGTGGCCTTCAGCTAAGGAGGCAGTTCTTTGAGACTCAGAACAAGTGGTGATCTCGGCATTGCTTCCTTTCATCCTAAATGACACCATCCTCTTTCTTGTTATTGTCACAAATCTTAAGATTGTTCTTCTTCCCATTTTAAATAGAGCATGTGGGAAGATCTAAATAGGCAACTTACTCTAGTGGGAAGTTGTTACACGTGCCATCACGTACTCTGGTATTTATTCTTCTCCATTAAATTATATTCTCCAGACCAATTTTAAATGTGTTAATTTCAAGGAGACAGATTTTTAAAAATACATATACTCAAACAGTGTTGGAACCCATTAAAAAAATCTATTTAAAATCAATTGTGTGCGAGAAGAAGTCTACAAACAAAAGGGCAGAGACAGGCATACCAGCTTTAATTTAGCACTGGATTCCCTTTGACAGGAGCCATTTAGATAGAGGGCAAAAAATTATCTCACTGAAAAAGGCAGTGATTGATCACATGTTGGTAAGTGAATCAAGTCTGCAAAAAACAGAGGCGATTAAGGGACAAAGAGGAATTATCATATTACAATGTTGCTGCCTGTCAAAGCTCCGTCTTGTTGTGCATTCATGTGTCACGTTGTGACATTCGATCAGCGCTTAACTCCCTGGGACAAAGGGATGGTCGTTAAAAATCTTTAAATGCTGCTCAGAATTGTGCTGGGGGTGTAAATCCGTGTTTTGACTGCTGACAGAGATCTTTATGCCCGCAAGAATAGATACACAGGACCTGGCTGACAACTTATTAAGTGGATCTTAGCACCAGGGCGTTTCCAGCTCTTTCTCGTCTTTGGTCTTGCTTTGCTGTGATGGGATGGGTTGGGAGGTGCCAGGGAGAGCAGGCTGGCACTGCTCATGGGCAGGCAAAACAGCTGGAAATTGGTGAAACCAAACCAAAACAGCTGAAAATCTGGTGAAACCAAAGGTATTGATCTCCAGAAAATGGAAACTGTGGAGGCAGGAGGTGGGCTGGTAAAACCTGCAGTGAAATGGGAAGGATGAGGATGTAATGGAAGGAGGTTTGTGGGAAAAATGAAAGAAAACCCATGGGTGGCAGAGCTGTGGGGAGAGTCTGTGTGCTGGATGGACTCTGGGGTTAACAGAGTGAGTCTGGAGACAGAGGAGACAGGACGTGCAGGTTCTGTGTCAGCATTTTCCCCAGCCTACATCCAGTTAATGCCTCGCCCAGCTCAGCTGCTTCCTGATGGCCGTGCTGGAGAGGAGCAAGTGGGATGTGGGCAGTGAAGAGCAGTGACAGGTACAGGGGAGCATGGCAGCTCCATGGCTCAGCATGGTCCCTGCTGAGGTGCTGGTATCCTGCTCCTGGGGCACAGAAACCTCTGGAGAACATGGCATGCTCATAAACCTTCTCTAGAAACATGTGCAGAAATGTGCTAAATCTTTAAAATAACGGACTGCAGTTTAAAAAGTAAGAGGTCTTTAGTTTTTCTGCATTTTGTGGCCTTGGCAGTTGCTCTCAGGGTGCTGCTGCTGTGGCTCTCTCTGTCCTTTGCCACCCGTGTGGGTCCTCCTCTGGACACACACGCACGGATGTGCAGGAGCTCTGTTGGAGAATCCACTTTGCTCTGCTGAGTTTCAGGGTCATGCTGATTTGTGGGCTGGAACCAGATCATCTTCAAGCTCCCTTTCTAAGCCAGACAATTCCATGATTCTGTGGCATGTCATTTTCTTGGATTTTGTGTCTTCAGTACATGTAGTTAAGCAGGGTCTTGCCTGCCTGGCTCTGTACACAAGATTCACCTGCTTGGTGTTTTTTTTAAGGAAAAAGGAATGGAAAACAGCTGTGTGCCTCATCTAAGTGCTACACCAAAAAAGCAGAGTTAAAGATGCCTACATGACAAAGATCAGATAAAAGCAAAACAAAAACCACAAACCAGCAAAGTGGTAGCTCTCTGAGAACCAGCCTTTGTGATTTTCAAAGAGCCTCTGTTAAAGCAAATGTCTAGCTTGGATGAGAACAGAAAACAAGTAAAGCATCAGCTTTTTGTCAGGGAATAGGTGTATACTAGTTTGCTCTAAGTATCTGCATCATGACTGTGTCTGAATATAATAATCTGGAAAAAAGGGGGGGACAGGGAATGGTGGCACTGAGGCCATTAGGGATTCTGTGGCATCTCTGGTGGGAGGCAGCCCTATGCAGTAGGAGGCAGAGCTGAAATTAAGGAGGATCACACGATCAGAGGAAAGCCACCACTACCAAACCCAAGGCTGGGTGCCCAGGAAGGAGCACTCTCAGTTCCTTGCACACATTGCTGTGCTTTCAATGAACTGGAACCACTGGGGAAAAAGACTGGAGGGTCCACTTAATAAGGTCCATGAAGACATCTTCTTCTCAGTGTGCAGCCAGTCACAAGAGATCAAGCAGGGTGTGAGACCATGGGAAGAATGGGTGAGAAAATATGGAAAATATGATAATGCTGTTATGAGGGTGCTCAGAGTGTCCCAGAGAGTGTGTGCTGGGGAGGTTAGGGAGGTGATGGCTGGAATTATAGAATGATTGGGTTGGAAGGGACCTTAAAGACCATTTCCACCCCTCCTTCCACTAGACCAGATTGCTCCAAGCTCTGTCCAAGCTGGCCTTGGTCACTTCCAGGGATGGGGCAGCCACAGCTTTTCAGGACAATCTGTGCCAGGGCCTCACCCCCTTCACAGGGAAGAATTTCTTCCCAATATCCCATCCAACCCTCCTCTCTTTGAGCTGAAAGCCATTCACCCTTGTCCTATCAATAGTCACAGCTTGTAGCCATGTCTGCGTGGTTGAAGAGATTGGGGCTGTTTAGAAAGATCATGTGAGTAAGAGGATTTGTGTGAGAGGTTTTGTAGACTAATGTTTGACATATTTAACCTTTCTCAAAATACGAGAGCAAAGGAAAATCCAATAAAACCAGGGGCGTGCACGGGGCACTCTGCAATTGATGTTTCCCCCCAATGCCTGCTGAAACACTGGGAGTGTTGGGCAGCCCCACAGTGCCCCTCATCCTGACCTGTTCCCTCCTCCCTGCTCCTGCCTTTGGAAGTTTCCCCTTCTCTGTGGACAAGCATATTTTAGCCTGTTTGGCACTGTTTGGCAGCGTGTACTGAAACTGCTTTTCATACTGCGTTAGAAATACGGTCGGTCACAGCGTGTTCTCCTCTGCTACCAAATCCTTGCTGAGAATCTGAAATATTTTGAAGCCGCATTCAATTAAAGTGACTTCTTTGGGAGCACAGGACTTCTCTCAGTGGTGTTCTCAGCAGCCTCGGCGTTGCCTTTGTCAGACAGAAATGCTTCTTACACTCCAGTCTTGATGGAAGCAATGGGGAAACTCATAGATCCTGTGGGGGGTCCCTGGTTGGGGATGGGGTATGTGGTAAGGGCTGGGATACAGGGTGGTTTGGCTGCAGATTTTGTGGAGGGAAGCTCCACACACATTCCTCTTCCTTACACTTCTTCCTTTGAGCTCAAGAATAATTCTTGAACTGGCAGGGATGATTAATGCATAGATACTGAAAAACATAGTTGACTTTTTAAAACTGTAGTTACTTGGAAATATGGGCTGGCTGCCATGGATGAGGGTGCTGTAGGAGTTTATCTGAACACAAAATACTGGAAAGTCAAATTTTACAGTCGTTTAATTTGTCCAGTGTTTTCAAATAAGGATACTAAATGAATATATTTAAAACAGTGTTATTTGGGAAAAATATTTATTTGACAGGGTCACTGTGAGTTCACTGGTACAATGCTGGAACAGCACAATATTGTTCAAAGTGGAGATGGAGAGGAATGCCTGCTCAGTTAAAGCCCTGGCAGTGCTGCCCCAAATGTGAGCTTGCAGATGGCAGCAAGTGGCCCTGTCCCTGGGGTGTGTCCCTCAAAGGTGGCTTTTTCTGCAGGGACAGCTTCAGTGGCTCTGTGTTAGAATCACAGAATGGTTTGGGTTGGAAGGAACCTTAAAGACCATCTAGTTTCAATCCCCTGCTGGCAGAGATGACTTCCACTAGACCAGGTTACTGAGAGCCCCATCCAACCTGGCTTTGAACACATCCAAGGATGGGGAATCAACCATAAGGGATTAATCATCTAATCTGTTTGAAATCTGTGGAAGCAGAACTCTCTGGTGCGCTTTGTTTGGGACACTGGTGATGGAACAAGGGTGGGTGCTGTCCCACGTGGGCCACATCTCATGGCCACAGCTCTTCCTGTGGTCTGGGTTAGTGAGTGCACATCTGGCCAGAAGAAACAAAGGAGGATCCCTGTCCTGATGGGCAGTAGTTGTGTGTTAACGAGCCCTCACCACGGAGCGGGACACTGCTCTGAGCTTTGTGCCTGGCAGGGAAGATGGTGGGACACGAGCACTGCTGGCCATCGCTGAGACCATTAAAAGGATTCAGAAATTATTTCAGAAACCCTACTTCTGCTAGGAGTCAGGAGCAGCTCCAGCCAAGGCAGCTCGGTGCCAGGAACAGCTCGGATGGTGGAGTCTCCTGCCGGCAGCACCGCTCTGCCAAGAGCTAATCCCCTGTGAGAGCACGGGAACAAAACAGCGCCGCTCGCACAGCTCCTCCTTGGGCACGGGGAATCGATATTAACCCTGGATCAACGTGAAATTCCCGCTCTGTTTTCCGTGGCTTGCGCTGCAGGCACACCTCCTTGCCAAGGATCAGCCGCCCCAACACGGAGCGCAGGAGTGAGCTTGGCCGCGCTGCCAGGTTTGCTCGCAGGCAAACAAAACCCTGGCACCTCTGCAGATGCCAGCCTGCCTTCCTTTCTGCTCCTTTGGAAGCACTGGTTCTCCTTGGGAGCAGGCTGGCCAGGCTGGAGAGCTGTGGGGACCCACTCCACAGCTCTTGGGCTGTGTGCAGAGCCAGGCTTTGGAGCTGCAGCCCTTATTTTGGTGCCAAACCCAAAGCTTTTGTGCCCAGAGGGTGGATGCGATGCTTGCTTAGTGAAACGGGTTAATGCTTCGCTGGACTCCAACACGTCAATGGCTTGGACAGCTCAAAGCAAACAAAATTCCAGTTTGGATTGAGCTGGCCCAAAATTAAAATCCTTGTTTTCTTTTTTCCTCCTGGAGTTTTGGGCACATTGTCCCCACATGAAGCTCTGTAGTTGGCTGGAGTGGCATGTTGGTGATGTGAAATGATTCCACAGGAAGAGTGGATAAACATTTTTATATTGATGTGTCTAGTGAGGGAAAGTTTGCATGTAGACAGCCTTTAAATTAGGGTTTTAGGTGATCTCTTCATCTCTGTCCAGGATTTTTTCCTGTTTCCAGCTTGTAATCTGTGGGCCAGGTTTGTAAAAGCTTTTCGAAATTAATCCATTCGAAAAATGCAAATAAGAGGGCAGCTGAAGGCAGGTCTGCTGCCTCGGGCAGTGAATTTGGCTCTCGCTTCCAGTGTTCCCACTCAGTTCCCCGAAGAAGGATTTGAAAAGGAGAAGGAAAAAACCCCACAACAGAGGAATTGCTGCAGGTGATTCAGAGGGGGATGCTGCTGTTCCATCACTTGTGCTCTGCTCTCTCGGTGGCACGCTGTATCCTTGCCCATGGACACAGCTCCTCCCTTGGCTCTTCTCATCATCTGTAAAGATGCTGCGATGTTTTTACAAGAGCAGAAAGGCATGAAACCATCCTTCCTGCTGTCTCATTCCTCAGAGGTTCCCATTCTCCAGTGATGGACCACGGGAATGGTTCTGTGAGCAATCGTGGGGTCCTTGAGGAGGAAAATACAGTAACTATATGGATATTTTGCTTTAGTTATTCAAAGATTGCTTTTCAGTTTTACAGCTTTTAGGTATAAAATGCAGATGCTGAAAGGAAATTTAGAGACCAGACAGGTTTAGCCAGTGCCTTCTTCATTCACAACTGGTAAATCCTCAGAGTAATTTTTAGCAGACCTAAAGCGTTGGAAGGGATAATCTTTGAAAACAGGCAGAAGAAAACAACCCTAGTTTGCACTGAATAAAAAACTAAAAGACGAAAATCCAGTGGGCAAAGGGAGCTTTAAAATGTCCCAGTTTTGGACAGGCTTTAGTCAGCATTTTTGTGGTCCACATGTAGGAAACCAGGTTTCAGGAGCTCCTGTGCTTGAAGAAGGGCTTGGTGTTGAGCACAGCTCCCATTTCACATCTTTTGGCGTTCCTTGGGTACGTGTTGCTGCAGTGTGTGTTCTCCTAGGTGATGTGTACATGGACAGCCTGCTCCTAGGCGTATTCCATGTGCATGAAGCCTGTCTCAGAGCCCTCAGCCTGTTTGTTCCTGTGTGTTTGTAGCCACAGGGAGAAAATTCCCGCTAGCGTTGTTCTGTCAAATGCTCTTTGTTTAAGTCTCCTAAGTTTTCTAATCACTTTGTCTCTTTGTTTTCGAGTCAGTAGTTTTTATTGTGAAAGCCATGGCGTATTGATAACTATTGGGGAAATTCCCTGAGGCTGCTGAGCAGGAATCTGCCTTGATGACAGAGATGCTTCCAATTTTTAAGCAAAACAGCCTGTAAATTGTGCCATCAACTAACAAGTATGGGATCCCTGCTGTGTAATGTGTGGGATCCTGGAGTATTTTTATTTCCAGGGTGATACCCTCATGGTAGCATGTGGAGCTACAGCTGGGCCGCCAAGGAGCATCCTGCTTTGGGAAGACGAACAGAGAATATGTTCCTCAGGATTGCCATGCCTAATTAGCCTCAAGTTCTGGTATTAGGAGATGTTAATGAGCTGCAGCATATAAACTAACCGCAGGAAAAAACCTTTTTAATGGCTCTGCCAGCGGTAGGAAGAGGAGTGCTGCTGGGGGAGCTGACTCACAGCCCAGGACTGGTGGCACTGGGCAGGGGGTGGCCGTGCCCAGCTTGGCCACAGGGACCTGATGGCACCCGTGGGCATGGCCCGTGTTGTCCCAGAGGTACCTCAGAAGTGAGTTTCTCTGAGCTTTGCAATTGCAGGGAAGTCTGGTCATTTTCTGTGGAACAGTTTAATTAGCAGAAAGGTGGCCTCTGTTAGTCCTTATTTTTGTTGGTTTTGAGGATGGATCCCTGGAAATGACCAGTGTATCCAGCAGTGCAGGCTGACAGTGCACTGCCTGCTCCTGTTTGAATGTTATACTGCATTTAACCTTAGTTTTCCCTTTTTTTTCCTATAGTGAAGATAAAGGTTTAAAAACAGAGATAGGAGATTTAATTTATTTGTGCTTCTGTATCAAAATTAAAGAGACTTTCAGAGAAGTTCATTCTTTCTGATCCATTTTGACACCTTTCTTAAGATACAGGTGAGGAAGTTGCATTTCCATTCTCTCTCCACAGACCTCCACTGTGCACTGTTTTACCATACCAGCTATTCTGTTCATTATTTCAAAAAGTGCCCTATTCATGGGTGAGCTGAGCTGCTGCAGTGTGAGGTTGTTATTCATCATACTGGAAAATATGCCTTCTTTTTTTTTTTTTTTTTTTTGTTCCATTGCTTTGAAATTGTGTAAAACAGACATGGGGGAAAAAAAAACAAACCAGCTTGCCAGGCTCTTAAGTGAAATGATTGCATTGAAGAGCAGAGTTGGAGAGGAGCCAGCGCAGAACCTCTGATCAGGCAAGAAGGGAAAGGATAACGTGGCCACAGCAAGGGTGTGGGGCTGGAGAAAAGCTCTGAGAGGAAGAGCTAATTGAGGAGGGTATTCAAACAAGAAATGTTTAATAAAAGGGTGTTGGTTAGTTAGTCATGAAGAAAAGTTGTGTGTGTCAGGTGGGAATTGGCAGAGGGAGGTGTTAAGAATGCCTCTGCGGAGCATCTGGTGGACCCTGCTGGGGATGCTGCCTGTACTGCTAACCATGACACTGAGAAATTTAGGCTGAATGTAAAAGAAATTGTATTTTATTTAAAGAGAAAAATTTCTCTAACTTCGTGACCCAAAGGTGTCAGTCAGTGTGGTCCCTTCCAGCCATGGAGCCATGGGTTGCTGTTGGGAAGTTGCCTTGGGTGAGTGGATCCTTTGTGCTATTTCAGCTGTAAACTCAGAGTGTGTGTGCTGGAGCTCTGGATTATCCTGCTGGACCTGGAGGAGCTCATCTGTGTGTGCTGCAGAGCTAGCCCCTGGTCCTGCAGGGATGAGCTGCCCGTGTCATCCTCTGCCAGCAAGGGGGACAGCTCCTGATGGCCACTTGCTCCAGCCCGTGGCCATTCCAGATAGGCTTCAGATCAGAGTTCTGCCAGAGCCTGAGACATGCACGTGTTTCCAGAATGGATGATAAACTTCTGAGTGCTCAGTTCTGATGGCAGTAAAACTGCTGCAGGATGCTCTGCTTGGTCGTTGTGTGGGCAACACAAAGAGGTTCTCCTTGGAAGGTGCTTTCCAAGCCTGACTTTGCACTCTACAGCTGCCACTGGAGATTCCAGAGGCACAAAAAAGTTTGGGACCTTAAAGGGCATCCAGTGTCACCCTTGTCATGGGCAGGAACACCTTCCACCATCCCAGGTTGCTCTGAGCCCTATCCAGCCTGATCTTAAACACTGTCAAGGATGAGGCATCCCCAGCTGGTATGGAAAAGGCCATGGGACAAATGGGATCCTGCTGAAAATGCCTCTTCTGGAGGCTGAGGGGTGGTGGGACTCAGCTGTGCCTGCAGCAGGGGAGAGCACTGAGGAGTGGGAGCACTTGCACTCCCACCAGAGCAGCCACTGGTGGATGGAACATCTCTCAGAGCTGGCAGCCAGCATGGAAGAAAGCAAAATAAACAAAAGCCATCCCTATTTCAAGCTGTGATATTTTGACTTAGTTAAAATATTTATCTAAGAAATCTAATGGGGTAATGTAAAAACGTAAGTTTATTAAAGTTCCAAAGAACAGGAAGAACAGACAAAAGGCCTGGGAGGAATACAGTATTGTTTTCATTCTTTTAATGATTATCTGTTGGGTTTTTTTAAGTGCTTGGGGATGAAGGACTTACTATATTGGTCTGACTACAAAGTACTCACAGAGCCCAAGTGTAACTGTTCTGGGCAGGGCTCATTTTCTGATATTCAGGATTCTTGAGCTCTGTCAGTGTAATACCAGCCATTTCCCATCCTATTTATTGCATCCAGCTTTTTAAGTAATGGGCCAAGTAATGATGGCAGATGCTATAATATTTTTTTTGTTAATGATTTAAAGCTCTATTTGCACAATAATTAATTCTGCACAGTTCCCTGGCACAATACAAGAGGAATGCTCTCCTAACTTTTTACTCCACATGTTAAATGAGAGTACTGAGCCTGGAGGGTGCAAGGCAGTCCAAGGGTGAGCCTGGGAGCTTCAGACCCAGGATTGTTGTAGCCTCATGGGTGTCAGATGAGCTTAAATGTTCTCTGTGGACTGTACTGGATGCTTGGAAGAGCCCACTTGGTTCCTGATGGCAGCACAGCTGGGTTGTAGCTGCTTACAGCAGCAAATGCAGACAGTGCCTGACAATCCCAAACATTTGACCCACCCTTACTGAGGGGCAGATGGATCCTGAGAGCTCTAAAAGCCACTTGAAAGAATCAGCTCTTGGCGTAGAAAAAAAATAAATTATATTCTCTGTGTACTTCCAGGATGACCAAAGTGGTGTTTGCGTGGGTTCTGTTGCTGCTGCAGCTCCTGGTCACTCCAGGCTGGATGGTTTTGTTCCTTGCTCAGTTTTCCCTTTTGTCTGTTTGGATTTTCAGCTGATGAGCAGAAAGGTCTTGATTCACACTTGGCACAACACAGCTCTGATCTCAGCAGCAGATGCCAGATGCTGCCGGAATACAAAGAAATAATGAAAGTAACCCGAAATGTGAGTCAGCTGTAGGTGTGATGGGGGTGCCTCCTCTGCTTTGTCTTCCTCTGGCTTTTCTTGCTCCATCCACTCTGCCTTCAGCTTTAGTCTCAGCCCCTCGTTTCTCCCCTTTATTCTTCCTCCAGCTTCATTCCCTTTTGTCTCTCTTTCCTGCCTTTTGCCATTCTCTTACTGCCCACTCCTGTGCCATGACCACGTGGTGGGGGAGTGATGTTCCCCACAATGATAATGAAAAACCTATTTCCCTTCCACTTCAGTTCCCTGGCACCCCCCAGTACCATTTTTAGTGCCATCTCAGCAGCAGACATTTCATTTATGGAAATTCAGAGCGTTTGTTCCTTCTCTAGGCACGACCCTGAGTACTGGTGTCATTGCAGAAGTGCTAACTGCAGCCAGTACCTCTTGGTAAAGCACTGAATCACTTTATTTCTTCATTGTGAATCACTAATTTTATTTTCTCCTAATGCTGCGTGGAGTTTCTCTGGTTCTGGAGGTCACTGGAGCCTTGTAGCTGCAGCCAAAAGCATTTTAAATGGTCATTGTGCAGTGTAGCAATGCCATCAATCTCCTGGGCCATTATTTTATCTAAAAAGCTGGATTTGATATCCATTTTCATGTTTAAAGCAAAATTACTGGCAGGCTGCCATATCGTGTGAGGCACAGAGAGTGGGAACTTGTTCATAAAGCTTTAGTGTGAGTGTGACTGTTACCTACTGCTTTGGGATATTTTTCAGCAAATCAAGACCTGCTGGTAGCCAGGTGGGTTCTGAATGGGGTCTTTCCTTCTGAATTGGTCTTGTTTTATTCTTTCATTTCCAATCCAATCTGCAGTCTGGCTCAGATAATGATTAGATCTTTTTAATTGAAGTCTCATCAGCATCAAATGCTGGCTTTACTGGAAATACCTGACTTTTGGGCTTCTATATGTATATGAAAAAAGGAAAAAGAAGAAAAAACTCTGAAAATAATAGTGGAATGTAAGTCTGGGGCATATTGAATTAATTTCCTGTTCCACTTCTGCATCAGCTAACCAGACAAATAACCAATTTGTTAAGGGCTCTGCTACTTCCTTCAATCACTTGCTCACAATGCACTTTTTACATTTTATTTCCTGGTTTTTCCATTTCAATTCCTTACATTCCCTGCAGATCTCTCTGTTTTGGTGCCAACAGCAACATGGCCAGTGAGGGAGGGCAGGGTGTGATCCTGTACCTCCCAGCTGCCCCATCCACCCTCTGGATGAGGGTTTTCTGCAGGGACAGCGAGCTCTTGGATGCACATCCCTTGGAGAATCCAAATTAAGGATCTTCCTGGTGCTGTGTCTTCATTGCCTTGTTGGTGGCAGCAGGAATTGCAGCTGTTGTAGGTGGGTTCCCAGTTTATGGAGCTGTTTCTGAGAGCAGTGGAGTGAAATACCACTGTGGCATGGTGAGGGGAGGGAGGGAGGTATCGTGGAACCCCAGAATGGTTTGGGTTGGAAAGGATCTTAAAGCCCATCCAGTGCCCCTCCTGCCATGGCAGGGACACCTTCACTGTCCCAGATTTCTCCAAGCCCCATCCAGCCTGGCCTTGGACACTTCCAGGGATGCAGGGGCAGCCCCAGCTGCTCTGGGCACCCTGTGCCAGGGCCTGCCCACCCTCTGTGTAAAGAATTTCTTCCCACCATCACATGTCATGGTCTGTACTGGGAGCAGGATTAAGCAATCTTAACACAAGGCTTTCATTATTTTCCTCTCCTGGTGCATGATGGATTCCTTTGGAGACTGGTACAGTGCTGGTTAACAAAGTATGGTGTGGGTTTTTGCTCCATTCAGTGCATTTTGTGGGCTTATAGTTGTGTTTAGGAAATTGATTCTGGACACTCTGCCAGGGGTGTCATTCCAGAGAGATGGAGGCAACGAGGAGAAAAAACCAAACAGCACTCTGGGTTTCTGGGTAAACTGCCTTAACTGCCAAATGGCTCCTTGCAGAGACACAATCCTATAGGAAAATCTGTAAGAAAAATAAAGATATGTAACCTGAGAAGTCTTGAGCAGAAGTTGCAGAGGGCTCCAGTGTTCTCTGATGGAGAGGGGAGGAAGTACAGCCAGTCAGTTGCAGTGCTGTGGAGCATAATAAATAATTTACCACACACTGTCATTGGTTCCTGAACAGTGTGGGACAGACTCTGCTTTCAGATGGTGTCCCCACATTTGTGGCTCTGTGAATATCTGTGATTGAGGACAGAATTTGGGTCACACCATGCAAAGTCTGCATGTAAAATATTCCAGAGCCACCCCAGAAAACTCTCCAGGCTGGCCCTGTGCTGGTGGATGTGAGGGTGGCAATTATTATCAATCCAATGGTATTTTGGGGTTGACCATAAAAAAACTTTGGTCTAAGGCTGGAATTTGATAAATAAGATTAATTGGACCTTTTCAGTGCTGATACAGTTTTGATGTATAGAAACACACTACAGCCTTGGCTGTCCAAAAAGGGTGGATAGAAAATGCTGATTTATAGGGTGAGCTCAGTAGGTGCAGTGGGTTTAAAAATCCTTGTCAAGGGGAAATAACTTGGGCAACTTTTTACCATTTGAGTTTCTTTTTTGCAACAAAGCCAGAAAGTCAGTGGGAAACTGGGGAGGGAATAAGTGTGAAAAGCAGCAGCAGAAATCTCCTCATTTTCTGGTAATTGTGAGCTTTCAGACCAGCTACCACAGTAACTTTTACTTTCTGGTTTTCCAGAAAGTAATAATTTGTCATACAGTAATAATTTTAAATTTGTCATGCTGGAGGGAGATGCCAATATCAAACTAAATGAACTAAATGCTTTTTGATTGGAATTGAAAAGGAAGTGTTTCCTGCTTTAAGCTAAGTTTTAATTTAACCTAATTACACAATAAGGCAGTCGGTGTTTAGTTAATCATGAAAGGTGAAAATTCAGCAGCAAGGCAGGAGGCACATCCTCACCCAGCACATGGTGTGAGCTCTGTGGGTTGGCAGGGAAATATGGAATTCCTGGCTTTACAGGTTTACATCTGAGTGACTCTCCATGTCCCTTCATGTGCTTTTCCCTCTGGGACTTTTCCAGAGCTGTGTTTAATACAGAACTGCTAGGACACCCGTGAGTTATGGGATAATAATTCCGTGTCAGATACTGGGAGAGTGAAGCTTATTTTACAAGAATGCCCTTTGATGGAAGTAGGGCCCCTAATTCAAACTTGAGTGCGTTCTGAGAGACATCTACATGCACACAATAAAATCCAGGGAGAACAATTTGCATAGAAAAGCCAGGAAACAGCTGGGCTTGCACACAGCTCAGATTTTAGGGGTGGTTTTCTGGGGGAACAAGGGAAGAGTCAAGCAAAAGAATTTAAAACCAGAACATTTTTGAGGATTTTTTATAATATTACATATGTTAGAATAATTTTTAAAAACACAGCTGTGTGCTGGCTGCCTAAACCAGGTGGTTTTACCTTACATTAATATTTAGATTGTTGTTCTTTGTAATTATCAGCCAACAGTAATGGTAACAGAGACTTACTTGTCTGGCTCATATATGTCTGTATTTGCTCTTACTTTAAATTCTTTCCCATAGATACAATTCAGCACAATCAATGCCAACAAAATTATTTTGAAAGCAGATTAGATTAAATATCTCATCCCTTACTGAGCTTCCCATTGGCATGTGAGATGATCCTTAGAGAATTAAGATCTGTTTCAGGGACAGAAATGTTCACATGAGATTGCACAGCCTCTTGCTGGCCATTTTTTCTTTAAGTATTTGACAGAAGTGCCTGGCCAGGCTAAATTCAGCTGTTTTTATATTTGGGAAGGTTGAAGACTAACACCAGAGAGGGGGGGAAAAACTATCTGGGAAGTGTTTTTCTGTACAAGCTTGTAGGTGGTTTTATTCCAGGTTGTCTTGCTGGGGGGGTGACTTGGGGCTTTCCTAGAAGGATGTCACGGGATCATGGGAGTCACAGATTGGTTTGGGTTGGTGGCAACCATAAAACCCATCTAGTTCCAATCCCCTGCCATGGACAGGAAACCAGGCTGGACCAGGCTGCAGGTCAGGGAAGTGTTGGGGTGGGACAGTTGTGTGAGCTGGACCATTCCCAATCCCTGCTGACTGGATTCTGCATTGGGAATATCTCAGATTTGGGGTTGATTTTAAGTGGAGGTGTGCTACTCTTTGGTGCTGATTTAAGCCAAATCCTTGCCCTTACAGAGCCAGGAGGGTGTTTTGAACTGGGAGATGAAAGGATGATGTGGGATTTGCACTCTGGGCTGCTCCCCAAAATTGCAGTGCAGGGAAGGCAGAACAGCCTCATCCCCTTGTTCTTCCTCATCTCCTGGATACCTTGAAGCATCAACCCCATCATCCAGAGACACACCCACACCTGCTGATGAAACTGTGGCAGCACTAATGGGTTCAGTGATGGCACTTGGAAAGGAGCCCTTCTTCCCTGGGTTTTGGTGTCCATCCCACACCCCTTTCTGCAGAGGTGGAGCCAGGTCTGGTCATGCACACCAGGTGTCTGTGGGATTTGGACCTCAGAGTCCTGGAAGCAGGATCCTACCTGGCCTTTACATTGTGTTAAAGCAGGCTGGTGCAGATTTGTGCCTAATAAACATAAAGTCTCAGCTTCCCCCTGCTCTGCCTGTGACCAATCCGTGGTTTTTATAATCAAGAATAAGTCCCAAGACTGGAAAGCTGCCCACCAGAGCACTGTGATTCCAGATGGTTTAGGGTGATAATTTTGTATAGGTTTATTAGGGTGATTTGGTATCTTTGCTACTTCATGTACTTACTGTAGCAAATAATTTAATGGAAAACAAGCAATTGCTGTGAGTCTGGAAATAAAGTTTGGGAGTTTCCTATTGTTACTGCTTTTGTTGGGTTTATTTAAACCTCAAGTCACTCTTCTTAGCCCAGCAAAAAAGGGAAGGGGGACGACATAGTCAGCAGTGATTTATTTCTTTAATGCATTTTTAATAAGCAGACCCCCAAGAATGAAGCAGTGGTGCATAATTACATTACCCTGGCCACAAAACTTGGGCTGTTCCCACTGTGAGCGGGTTATTTAACACCTGGTGAGCAAAAAGTGAGTGCCCTGCTGGGCTTGGAAGCTGGCACTGACTCTGGGGCTCACATCTATTCTCTAGCAGCAGTTTCTCGCTGCTGAAATGTTTTTGCCTGGACTTTGCACCAGGGGTTCCTGCAGCTCTGCTGCCTCTCCTGTGTCCCTGCCCTCCCTCTCCTGTGCCCTTCGTGCACTTCCTTCAGAGGAGAGGCTGTGTGGAGAGGCAGGAGCTCCTTTCCAGATTGCAGTCTCCTAAATTAAAGCAAGCCAAATCGATTTGAATATTACGTTTGCCTACAAGGACCTCCTGCTAACTCCTGTGTTTTTCACAATTGCATTTTCCTGGTTTTGTTTAGTTTTTTTCATCTTTATCACTTCCCTGCTGCTGACTAAAGGAGCTACACAACAGGGGAAAGTGTGACTAACTCACTGCCTGCACAGGGGAAAGAGTGAGCCTGCTTCTACACATGCTGGTGATAAATGCACAGAGTAAACAGAATAGAAAAGTGGAGAAAAACAGTGCTTTTTTTCTACAATCTCTTTTTTTTTTTTTTTTTATAGCAATGTTAGTCATTCCTTCCAGCAAGTACAGGTTAAAACAGTTTCCATCATGAGATTTCTTGCAGGAGAAGCAGTATCAGCTGAAAATTTGTGCTTCCTTCTGAAATTGTTTTTCATGTCTCTTGTTGTGAGAAAGTCCAAAAAATGTTTTTCCTCTTATTTTCGATGTCTCCTTTGGTTTGACAGCAAGTCATAGAGATGCAATTTTCCTCTTTCTCCCATGTCCTGTGTCATCTTGGCAGCTATTTCCTATCTCAATTGGGAAGAGAAGCATTTAGTCAACGGGAAAAGGGCAGGGGGATTCACCCAGGAATAGGTTTGAAACTGGTTTTAACTTTGGTTTAAATGGAGTAGATTCCAGATGACGTGGTCCCTTTAATTAAGGGACATCGTGCCCTTGTTTTAAAGCCTGCTGAAATCAGTGGAAAGATGCCACGGACTTCAACGGGCTCTGGAGCAGGTCCAGTCTCCTTTTGTGGTATAGAAATGCTTCTTCAACAATTTAAGAGCTTGGAGGGGCTGAATCAGAAGCCAGCAAGTGACCTGCTCATGTATTAGGTCAGGAAACAGGTCTGAGCTCAGCCCCCACTGATTCAGGTGCTAATGAACTGCCCTGTTTTCCCTTCATGTCGTGTTACAGCAGACCTTCTTTCCTATTTTTCCTTCAAGTATCCCAGCATGGCTTTGGAAGGGGAAGGGAAATCTAATTTGTGTGTAAATACAGTATTGTGGTGTTTGTTTAATGCCTTTGTTTGCTTTGAAAGTTCGTCCTGTACTAATGAATTTACAAAACCTACATTATCCATAAAACTGTCGCTGGTGCAGAATCCTGTAATAACTCAGATAAAGTATTTAAACCACGAGTGAGTTTGCTCTATCCTTGAGTTGATAAATTGTGTGGCTTCATTTGGTAGGAATCAGCAATTTTATGTGGCAATTAATTTTAATGGCAGTAGGGAGCCAAAGGACTGAATTTTTATCCTTGGTTTTCTGCACATGTAGGGGAATATCCTCGTGTTTACTGTTCAGGTTGGTGCCCTGGGATACAGTGTGTGTGTGTGCAGGGAATGGCACTTTACAGCCATTATGGCCCCACTGCTCCAGTTCATGGTCCAACCCTCAGGATAAATCATTTTGGGGATTTCTCATCTCTTAAAATATGTCAGGAAGAGGGCAGATGGCCAAAAAATCCCTTCCCAGAATCTGTGTTGCTTTTCCCCTCTCTACTGCATGAACTTGCTGGTTGCCTTTTTTATTGTTTAAGTCACCACCATCAGGGATGATGCCAAAATCATGAACTTGGAGTCGGAGAGGAAGAGATCAAGTTTTTCTGAAGTGATTCCCATTGTTTGTTTTCCCTTTGCTGGTCTCTGATATCCAGCCTGGAAACATCCCGTTTGTACAGTTGGCTGCAAAACTGTAATTGTGTAGGATCTGACCTGGGAACCAGGAAAGCCTTGATTCCAATCTCAGCTCCTGCCACCAGAGATACATAGTGGACCAAGTCATTTGACTTGATAATTTATGTGTGTGACACTGGCTGCATCCTCAGCAGTGTGCACCAAGCACCGGAGTTCCCTAAAGCTAAAATCTGTCTTGAGGCAATAAAAAATACCATGGGAGATAATTTGAAAGGGATTTATTTAGGATGCTCTTAAGTAGCATCCACATTTTGGGCTTCTGCTGTTTGTGAAACAGGCTGGAGAGATTTGGGGGCATTTCTGCGAAAAACCTGACAGACATCATGGGATAAATAAAGGTTTTATCATAGAAACAAAGGAGTTGGTCTCCTCTCCATGAGCGTGGAGCTGTTGGTGACTCTGTGGGTGCCACCAGGGGTTTGTCCATGGCTGGGTGTGGATTTCCAACATCATTTGTGTTACAGCGGTTCCCAGAGTGGAGTGATGGCTCCAGAATGAGGTTTGGGGAAGTTATGAACAAGGTCGTGAGCCTGATGGAAATTTCATTTTGTTCCATATTTATTCTGCTGTTTGGGGTTGCACAGAGCTACTGGTCTGTAAAATGAGGTCACAGCCAGGAAAGAAAGTTTGGGAGCTGTTGCTTTAGAGCTTGGGTTGAAATTAATTATTTGTGTACCTCAGAGAGTTGTACTTATTTTTAAACAAGGCAGCTGGGTTAGAAAGCAGTGGGAATTCATTGTGAAACACTTTGTGTGATGGCCAGCCCTTGAACCTTGCACTCCCTTGGTGCACCACCAACCAGAAATTTAAAATTGGCTGCCCAAAGTTGGCTGTGTAGTCACCCAGATATTTCATCGTGTTATTTCAGAAATCCCAGTGGCTCCAGATGCTCCAGAGCCATGGAGGAGTTCATTGTAGTCACAGTTGGAAAGGTCTGGTGTAGCTTGTGTTAAACTCCCACATGTTTAGACAGGTGAAAGGTGGATACAGAAAGGAAGGCCAGAATAATACCGGTTTGAGAAGGAAAAGTCTAACCATTGTGGAATTGGATGTGAAAAATGCAAAACCAAAGGTGTCAGCTTAGTGTCTTCAAAGGAAAATATTATCTTATTTTTTCTAAGATGAAAACACCTATGAAGTAATAATCTTTAAAAAGCTGAGTCCTCCTCACACACCAACTCAAAATGCTGATAATTTGCAGAAAGAAAAATCTTTATTTTCATGCACAAAACCTGTGGGCTGTGTGGAAAGCAAAAATCTGATAAAATAGCTGAGGCAGGTGCTTGAAAGTGCTTTTCAAGGAGATTTTTCTGTCCAGGTGCTTACATATGCTTTCCAAGGGGGATTTCTCATTTGGGTCCCTCTTCCTGACAGCTTCCCCATCACCCATTCCCTCTTTTATCTGAGCTCTGTCATGTCCCCACCACCCTCCTGTTCTCCTGGTTCAGTGTTGCAGGATTATTTTCAAGGTGAATGTTTATATGCAGGCCATGTTCATGAGAAGTGACTCATCTGTGTAGCTTTTGAGTCGTGCAGTGCTGACTCTGGACATATATTTGTTTTTGTATTTGTTGCTCCCTTCTGAAAAAATCCCAAACAAATATTGAAAGGTGTTCTGCTTAGGCTGGAATGGCTAATTCATCTTTAAATCGCTGTGCTTTGGGAATATTTGGTGGAGGGAGGAAGAGCAGCCCTCCCTCATCATGCCTGCCCCAGGGATGCCACATGGGAAGCTGTAGGTTGCTTTTGCTCCTCCAGCTGCAGACTCAGCATTTGAAGGAGAAATTCTGCTTCATTTTTATGGTTTGACTCGTGACTTTGTTGTTGCATGTTCTGAGTTCCAAGGAGGAAAATAAATGGCAGGAAAGGAAAGGAGAGTAGGATATCCATATGCTTCCTGCATGTTGGGGACTCGTGCTCCATGTTAGCTGCTGATAAGGAGGTTTTAAACCCATACGTATTAAAATGTGGCACATGGGTAAGCACTGGGAAAAATAGATGCATTTTTTGTCTTTAAAATTGCCATTCCCTGGCAAAGACTGTGCCATTTGGGACACCTCTGCTCTGGAGGCTGGCTGAGAGGGCTGGTGTTGTTCAACTTAAAGAGAAGAAGGCTCTGAGGAGACCTTGGAGTCCCTTCCAGTACCTTAAAGTGCTCCAAGAGAGCTGGAGAGGGGCTTTGGGTGAGGGCCCAGAATGACAGGACAAGGGGGAATGGCTTCAAACTGACAGAGGGCAGGATAAGATCAAGTATTAGTAAGAAATTCTTCCTTGTGAGAGTAGTGAGACTCTTGAAGCCCAGAGAAGCTGTGGCTGCTTCATCCTTAGAAGTGTTCAAGGCCACACTGGACAGGGCTTGGAGCAGCCTGGGACAGTGGAAGGTGTCGCTGCCCGTGGCAGGGAGTGGGAATGAGATAAGCTTTGAGGTCCCTTCCAGCTCAAACCAGTCTGTGGTTATGCTGCAGCTCTGTGTATGTGCATTGCTGCTGGTCAAGGTTTGGAGGCAACCACTTCATCCATCTCTCACTTCAGTCAATAAAATATGTTTTAATTAGGAAAGCCTTATGTCCATCCTGTTCTCTGTCAGATGCACCTTCCTGGTCCTCAGGAAGGGCAGTGTTCATGGCTCAGTCCCCACTCAGCTTTAAAATGCTGAAGCTTCCATATTGCTCCTTCCTGCACTCTCCTCTTCATTCCCCAGCTTCAGCCTACTCTTGAGAACTTTGCATTTTTGGGGAGCTGAAGAAATTCATCTCCTGGGTTCCTTTGGTGACTCTGTAACCATGGGTGGAGATGTTTATGTTCAGGAGTCCCTGAGCTCCTCCCTGCCTGCAGTAGGTCCATGTTCACATTGATATTGTACAAACCCCAGCCTGTGTGACCGTTTTCCCTGCTGGCACTTCAGATGGTGCCTACGAGTGCTGGCAGCCACGGCAGCGGCGTTGCTGCGGGCTGCCCCAGAGCAGGGATTGTGTTCTCTTGCTCCCTAGCAACTTGGTGTGCTGGTTCAATTACAAAGGGCTCGGGAAAACACGCTCCATCTGGTTTTCCAACCCCAGATGCGACCACCCCAAAGAGTGATCTAATTCTTCTCTATATAGACTTGAAAACTTCTCACCAGTTGGTGGTGCGGGAAATCAAATGAGAGTCCTTAGGAGCAATAAGATCCACATGCTGGCCTAATTGCACATGGAGCTACACTGCTGCTCCTGCTCCAGTGTGTTTGCAAGGCTGCTCTCAAAGGCGTATTGTTAGGCGAGGGGAAAACCCACAAATCTTAATTTGAGAAATAATTTCATGTGGGCCAATAATTAGCTATTCACCATTGGGGCCCCGTCGTGTCTGGTGTGGTGTGTGAGGAGAAGGCGGGCAGGGCTCACAGGCAGCCTTGGTCTGTAGGCCAGGGGATGTGGAAAGGGGTGATATCTCATCCTGCTTTTCAGTACAGTCCTTTTAGTCTACACTGGATCATCTGAGAGGGTTATTCTTGCTTTAATGTGGTTCAGGTTTTATTTTAAATAAGACCAAAAAAATGGTGCTGCTTTCCACCTCTGCAGACTGAATCAGGATGGGACAAAGGGGAATGGTATTAAACTAAAAAGGGGAGATGTAGGTTAGATATTGGGCAGGAATTATTGCCTGTGAGGGTGCTGAGGCCTTGGCACAGGGTGCCCAGAGAATCTGTGGCTGCCCTTGGATCCCTGAAGTGTCCAAGGCCAGATTGGACAGGGTTCAAAGCAACCTGGAAGGTGTGGAAGGGTGGAGCTGCATTATTTTTAGGGACCTTTCAAACCAAACCCCTCTATAGTTTTGTGGTTGTGGGGAAGGAGAGGCAGAACCCCATCTGAGGAGTTACTGAGGAATGGAAGAGTATCACACAACCTTGATGGAATGCTGAAGCATAAAATTTCCTTCCTCCTCTTTTCTGCAGAAGATGCCATCCTGAAGTTCCTGGTTTGGGAATTTTTGTTGGCTCTAGGGCTTGGGATCAGACCATTATCATTTTAAGCTTGTCCTGAGATGCCAGCAGCTCGTCCTGCCTGGCCGGCCTTGCGCTCTTCTACGCATGAAGAGCAAGGCCGGGAAAGTCTGCAACCAGCACTAGTCCTACACACTTAGACCTTCAGACTGAGCTTTATCGGGGGTGTGCCAGCCTTGAACACTGTCTCTACCTGTTGGAGCGAGCCCTGGTTCGCAGCGGGGCTGTTTTCCGTCGGGGTTTCCTGTGGGAGCCCCGAGCTGCGCACAGGAAGCGCGGCCGGGCCTGCGGCCATTGGCCTCCCGGGCGGGCACAGGGAGCCATGCCAGGCCCCGGCCGAGGGCACCAGAGCACCGGGCAGCCACAGAGGTGCTCCTGGCAGCCCTCAGGAAAAATAAAAACCTACAGAAAGTCACGACCCCTTGGGACCCGTGTTTTGTCAACAAATCGAGCGGGCGCTATTTTAAGCCGCTATGTACCTCACGCTTCCTGTTTTTCAGAAGAAACTTCTTGTTTTTTTGCTTTTATGTTGACGGATTTATTTTAACGGCTTGTTCCTGAGCCGGTGTGAAGGACTTTTCCCTCCCACGAGGAGGGAGGGAGGGAGGCTCCCTGGGGTCTGCCAGGGGGAAGGACAGCCTCATCCCCCTCACAGGGGCTGCTCAGGGGGTTCCTGGTGCACCAGGGGGACTTGAAGGTGGGCAGCTGTGGGGCGGCTGTCGAGGGGACAGCGCTAAGCTGAGCCATGTGTGCTTCTCTTTCGAGGAGCAGTGGCCCAACCAGTAAGGACAAAGTAAATAGTGTTCATTTCCTGCTGACCTTTTAACACCAACAGATGTTTTCTCTTACAAGTACCATAGGCCACTTCAGTCCCTGACCTCATCAAGTGGGCTGCTGCCGTTTTCATGCTTGGCAGTCTATAAAACTCCTTATTTAAACTGTTTTGTTGAGACCTGCCTGCAGAAGTGGATCTCCTACCTTGGGCAGGACCTGTGTGCTCCTAATTAGAAATGTAGTATTTCTGACTTTCTTTTCTCTGGATGGACCAAGCACTTCCTCCTGATTTTTGTCCTCACTGGAGGATGGCAGATGTTTCCTGTGATGGGCTCTATCAGGCAGCTGGGGGAAGTGAGTTTCCCTTTATGACATTTTCCCTAGCATTCTTTGCACAGGTTGGGTTTGAAACCCTGTGGCTGGAGCAGTAACTCCATCACCTTTATCCCTGTTTGTGATGGTTGAGCAGGATGAATGGAATCTTGGAATCCCCTCCAAGCTTAAAAAGTGAAAGAATGGCAGTGCTGGGTCTTTCATCTGTGTGGAGCCATCCCAGGACCCGTTGGTGCCTTCTCCTCTCTTCCCCATGGGTCTTGGTCCTGCCCAAGGGAATCAAGAGGATTTCTGCTCCATCCTGGTCTGCTCTGCTTGGAGATCACATTGGTGTTTCTTTTTTACCATGGTGTCTTCCTCCCTCCCACACCACCTGTGGATGGTGATGGGTGGGGATCTCTGCAGGAGTTGAAGCAATTTGGAATGCAAATGTGGTGGGAAGAGCAGTTAAGCTCTCATTCCTGACAAGGGCCTAGGAACATGCAAGTCTGGCCATGACTTCTGTGCCCAGGAGCATCAGAGATGCCTAGTTCATCCAGGAGACATTTAAAGGTGATTTCTCTGGTGGATTTCCTGGCCAGAGCCTGTGTTCTTCTGCCAGTCCTGCCTGGAGACCATGGGAGCAAGCTCTGCAGTGAGGTAATGGAGGAGGGAAATGTGGGGGCTGACTGGTGTGTGTACCATCCGTTCTTTGGAGACCTTTCCCTGTTGGTGAAGAGCCTGTTTCCAAAACTGATGTGGCAGTAGTGTCTCATGGGATGTCATCAAGCAGGATAAGATGTCTCTGTGATGAAAAAAGCTCTGTGTGGTGCGTGTGGGCCAGTTTATTTGCTGTGCTGTGCAGTGCAAAATTTGTCCTGGGTTCAGAGAGCAAATCACAGAATCCTACATTGGTTTGGAAGAGAACTTAAACCCCATCCAGGCATGGGCAGGGACACCTTCCACTGTCCCGGGCTGCTCCAAGCCCTTGGATATATAACCTTGGACACTTCCAGGTATCCAGGGGCAGTCACAGCTGCTCTGGGCACCTTGTGCCAGGGCCTCCCCATCCTCACAGGGAAAAATTTCCTCATAATATTTTTGGTCTCCTTTACCTTTCCTTTGGGGGACATGTGAGGTATGAATAATTAGCAGTGTGATTTTCAGTTACTGTGTTATGCATCTGGAAAGGGATGTATGTTATTCCAAAGTTCACAGATTTATCTTTAAAAAAGATAAATCTTTAAATCTTTACTCTTTTTTAATAGCATACTGAACATAAGTTGATAGATACTCCCAGGTTGTCACTTGTTGGGTTTTTTGTCTTTCTCTAAGGAGATACTTTGTTTTGTATTTGTTTTTTCAGTACTCTTTGTTTGTACTTGGTGAAAGATGTTCCAAAGTTTTATTTCATGAGTTGAGATTCTATCCAAGAGCAGCATTTCTATGCAGGACAAGGGGAAACAAACCCTCTGTGAGTCAGGTTACCTCCTTTTCCTGTTAAATCAAAAAGAGAAGAATGCAAATTCTTAAAAATTCCTGACTACTACCCAAACATTACCATTTTTAGAGTTTCAAGTTTAGAGAAAATGACTCACAGGCACTTTTAATAAAGGATTGCTCAAAATAGAGTGGAGTGTGATTCACATTAAAGAATGAAGACCCAAGAGAAGCAACAAAGAAGCCTTAACCTGATGCTCCCTCATCCCCATGAGGATATTGGGAAGGGGATGGTTGGGATTCTCCTCACGGCACCTGGTGTTGGGGGAGCAGCATGCAGGGATCCTGCCCATCTTGTTCGTTGGGTTTTATTGGTCACTGTAATTAGGCAATGCCTAATTGTTGAAGGCAGCCCTGAGGATGACACCTTTGAGGCTGAGGTAGAAGCAGATCTGCAATCACAAACCACCCCTGCCTTTTGTTCCCCAGCACTGAGCGTGTGTCCAGCGCCACACTGGGCTATTCTGAGTTTTAGGGTCACCGTGGCAAGAGAGATGTCTCATCCACAGCAGTGTGCTTCCTAGAGGGACCTGAAGTGAGGAGCCAGAGCTGGCTCTACCTGAAAGTGAGGAGCACTCACAAAAAGCTTGTAACACAAGCCTTGTGAGAAGAATTGTTTAACAAATAGCCAGATAATCTAGTTTGCCTTTTCCACAGTCAGCCTTTCCCAGGTTTAGCCTTGCAGAGATTTTATCTTGCCAGTCTGCAGAGGTGGTTGCTGGTTGTGGAAAGCATCCCTGACTTACCAAGTGGATTACTGGGCAAAATTGATTTTACTTGGTACATTCATATGCTGAAAAGCAACATAATAGCTTCTGCTTTGCTGCCACGGCAGTGAGGGGGAAGTGCCCCAACATGTGCTGGAGACCCTACACGAGGGTGAGAGGCAACTGGACCATATCCATCACCAGTGTAATTCTGACAGCATCGTTTTGGCTGACTGAGCAGGACCTGCAGAAATGCCTTAGGTGTACGTGCTGATGTATATTTTGTGGCTGTCTCTACTTAAATGCTGTACATTCCCTGTGAGCTATGAGAGCAGAGACCTTCCCTGTGCTCCTTGCAGCTTCTTCAGTTGATATATGGTGTTTTCCTTCCTTTTTGTCAAAGTGTCCTCTGTCCCAGAGATAATGCAATTGCTATTCAGTGCCGTGCAAATACTCTTTTGTATTTGTATCTCTTTTCTATTTAATTACACTGTATAAATGTCCTCGGTAAATTTGATAAGTTGGGTGAAGGATATTGATTTTCGAGTCTCTCTTGTGCTGGGCTTCTTGTAGTAGCAGCAGCCGTTCCCCAGGCCTGTTTCCTGAGGAGGTTTTGAAGGTTCAGTGTTTGAGTAGCTATGGATAACAAAGGAATTTCTTTCTCTACACTCACATTTGATCTGCTGATTGCAGGGTTTAAGGCCAGGGAGAAAACATTGTGTTGGATGCTTTGTTTTTTAAAGCCTTAGACTCACATCTTCTGCACAAGCAGGTGGGAGGGGAAACCAAGAATAGAGCCATTGCCTTCATTCCTGTAAATAAAGCTACGAGCTCTGGGATGAAATGAGAAGGGGATGCTCCCAGGGTCGGATGAGGTCCTGGGGAGCAGTGGGAGGATCCTGGAAGTGTTCAAAGGCAGGTTGGAAGGGGCTTGGAGCAAGCTGGTCTAGTGGAAGGGGTTTGGAACTATCCAGTGTGTAAGGTCCCTTTCAACCCAAATTGTTCTGTGATTCCATGATTCTGGGGTTTGGAGCTATCCAGTGTGTAAGGTCCCTTCCAACACAAACTGTTCTGTGATTGCCTGACTCTGGGACTTGCAGCTGGGCAGGGCCCCCCTCACCCCTCCATCACCCCGTGGCTGACAACAGGGCAGGAGGGGAAGGAAGGACCAGCGAGTGTGTGGGGAGGCAGAGAGGAGGGGAGGGAATTTTCAGGGCTAAAAGGGGAGGACCAATGGTCTATTTTTAACTGCAGTTTTGAATGTGAAGTGTCACCGATGTTAAAAAAAGCTCCTGGTAAATGGTGGGGAAGATGCAAGCGATAGTGCAAAGCCAGCTGCAGCTTTTTGAACTGTTCGCTGATGTTTGTGGGGAGGCTGCAAACACTTGATTTGTGGTGATGTCTTCATTTTCCTTTCCTCAGCCCCAGGTCTCCCTGTGCCAGTGACTTTCTTTAAACAGTACTTAGTTCTCAGCTTGTAAGGATATTTTTGTTCTTTAAGAAGCAAAGAAGAGAGAAATACAGATATTTGAGCACTTTCCTTTTGTGTCTGCTTTCGTCACGTTCTCTTGGAACATAAATTTTTTTTATTTTTTTAATGCTGAAAATCGGACGCTGATTTTTTTCTGGCTAATTTCCATGTCTTTCTCAGACAGGATTTTTAGCCTTGATCTATAATGCAGGCCTGTGGCTGTTCTTGCTAAAAGTTTGATCCCACCAGGGCTTTCATTATAAATCCTTATTTTCAGTAGCAAATTGCTGTCTGCAAATGCCACCTCTCAGAGGTTTGGGTGGGTAGGGGGGCGTTATAGGTAGGTCAAGTCCTGCACCTCTCTGCCATCCTCCCCAGCTTCCCCAGGGTTTGGGAACGTGAGGTTTGGGTGTATTTGCTGCTGGCTGCTCTGAGGCAGGAGGCTGGAGCCATGGCTGTCACGCCAGTGATCCGTGGGATAATGCATCCCCAAGTCGTGGCCGTTTCTGTCTATTGTGTCACCGATCCGCGCATTAAAGGGACCCCGAGTAGGTGTTGCTACAATAAACCCTAACAGCTCTATAGGAGCCGTCACAGTTCATTGCATCAATAATCTGTGTATTAAGGAGTCCTGAGCAGGCCTGGGCACACAATGGACCATTATGGCTCCAGATGAGCATGGCTGAATTTAGGTCAGTAACCTGAGTGTTGTTAAATCCCAAAATTGCCCTGCTACAGGGAGCTGGCAAGGCTTGGAATAAAAATGTGTAGATGATGCAAACCTGGTGGTTGCAGGGAGTACTCTTGTCTAAAGGTTGGTAGTGGGAGAATTATTTAATCTTATTTATTGCTGTTATCGAAACCTGTCTCTACTCACTTGGCTCCCTCCTTCTCTCTCCTTGGGCTCGGTTGAGTGATGCTGAAAGCAGTAGGGAGAGGCTGGGATGGGATGGGATGGGATGGGATGGGATGGGATGGGATGGGATGGGATGGGATGGGATGGGCAGGAGGAGGCAGAGTTCCACAGTTGAGCTGTCCTGCATCCCGATGGGCTCTTTCCCACGGGACTTCACGGAAACACTCAGATGTTTCCATCCTGCCTGTGCCTGACCCCATGGAGCTCAGTATTGTCTGGAGCATGGCAGATCTCTGGGGACTCCCCAGACCCCTGATTACTCCAAAAGCCACCCCCCATCCTCATTGCTGACCCATTTCATGATCTAAGCCCTAGTTGGTGCTTGATGCCCCAACACCTGGCCGGGCTCTTCTCCTCTCTGCCATTCTTTGCATCCTGCCCCTTCCTTCCTTCCTCATTTCCCTCAGACAAGGCCCTTTTGTGGGTAGGTGGAGGGAGAGGAATGCCTCCAGCGCCGGCCGGAGAGCCCGGTTCTCATTGTGGGTGTACGCCTGAATGGAGACGTAGCCTTGAACTCTTGAACTCTCTTTTTTTTTGTTGAGTAAAGCTGCTGTGTGCTGAAAACAAACAGGACTCACTCCGGTGGAAAGAGATTGTATAGTGGGAACAGGTCTCAGACCATGAGAAAGGGGTTTTTCCATGTTTCCATTCTGAGAGTTTCCATTTGAGATTTTGCCAGCAGTTGGGCAGCAGAAGATGAATTAGCTGAGCTGTTAAAGGTATTACACGTGTTTCCCCCTTCTGAGACTTGTTAGAACATATTTTCTTCAGTGATAGTAATAAGTGTTACAAACAAACCACAGTTTTCCCCTTTGAATATTCCTTTACACAGAGCATCGTCTACATTAAAAAAATAAGTACGTTAAGCAACATGAATAGCTTCAGGCTATTTTATTTCATGTTGCTAAATAAGTCAATGCAGATGAGTGCTTTTTATGTAAGAGTGCCTTGTAAATATAAGCTCTAAGATAAGGGCAAACTATAACTCCAGAGATTTCCTGGAGACAGAAGAGTGTCACTGCTGCCTTTCACTGTTCCCAGTCCAGGCAGAGATCCCAGGACAAAGATTCAAAGTCATTGCATTTGTGCCATGTGTGGGGGAGTTCAGTGTGCTGGAGGAAAGCTGAGTCTCCTGGTTTGCTGGGGCAGGAGGGGATTCATCTTTGCTCCTCAGATGAGTGAGGCTCTTCCTCTGGGTGAATGGTGGAATCTCCTGCAGGGCTGAAGGTTCCTCCTCTGGGCCTCAGCTGGGATTTGAAGAAGTGGGCTGGTGTGATCTTTTCCCAGCATGTGTGGGTGTCCATATAATAGTTAATTGTCTGGTCCTGATTGTGGAAGAATTAAGAAATTAGCAGTGAAGGCCAGAATTCCAGAATTGGAGACACTCCAGTTGTGTGTCCTGTACGTCTGTAGGACTGGGATGTGGGTACCATCATGTCCTTGTCACCACCTGGTTACAGTTCAGGACACTGAGTGTGCCATGGCTTTGCCTGTAAGGATGTCCTCATCCTTATTTCATTATTTCTTTTAATTAGGAGTAGTGATACAGAGCCAAGGACTTGCAAGAGTCTCAGAGAGAAGTGGTCCTGGTTGTAGTCTTGGTACTTTGGCTTGGGCTCCCAAGGGAATGTGCTGATCCTGAGGTGGTTCAGATTTTTATTGCTGCTCTTGCTGTTTTCTACTTTCTGCTGAGGAGGAATTCAGGAGTAACTTGTGAGTATTGCAGGAGTGTTTGCAGATGTTCAGTCACATCCTGCAAGGCAGGAGCTCTGGGTGCTGCTGTGGTGCCTCTGCAAAGAGATCGTAGAGGGAGATGGGCTTGGGGGATCAGCAGCACAGAGTCACGGGGATGGGAGAAACACAGGGATTCACAGGGGCATGGGATGTGTGTGGCAGGAAGGGGTACAGAGGCTGGCTTTTGGTACATGTGGCTCTTGACCCCATGGAGATTTTGGTATGCAGCTCATACTCAGGAAGTTTGGCCACCCTGATTACAAACATACGTATATCTGGAGATGTATAGCGAGATTATCTGCCTCTTTCCTAATTTGATTTGCATTTATATGGGGAGAGGAAAACCACTGGAGCAGGGGAGTGGGTGGCTTTGTGTGGTTCCCTAGCCAGCAGACGCTGAAAGCAATTTACAGTTCACATTTAGCAGTATTAGTAGTCACCAGAAGGACACATCTGAAGGTAAGTGGCCATGTCCTGCCTCTTGGCACTGAGGAAGCTGGATTTGCCTTTGTTCAGCTCCAGAGATGGATGAGCTCTCCCATCTCGCTCCAGTGATGGGTAATGATGCCACGGCACAGTTTGCAGTTGTTCTCTGTTAATCATGTTCACAATTTAAAACATAAAGTGCTATTTGTGAGAGTGAAAAGGTTGAAATTTGCTGTGGTATAGCTGGGTGGGGGCGAGAAGTGAACTGAATAAAACCAAACCTTGGAAGCAACAATAGCTGCAAACGAAAAGGGTTTATTTAAGCAGGACTTTTTTCATAGCTGTTTCATCTTATTTTCTTCTTGTCCTTGCTCTTGCTTGCTCATCTATATGCAGCATATGGAAAGGTTGAAAAGTGGCAATTACTAAATGAGAGTCGACAGAAACTGTTCTCCAGCAGCTCCAGATGGGGTTAGTGATGCTGTTCCCAAGCTGCCGGCGCTTCACTCCGCAGTATAAAATGCCCTCTAATGGACAAGTAACTGCATAACTCATCCAACAAACCAGCAAATACTCATTTTTCTCAAGATTTCTAATCTGCTGTGCTGCTTTTGATACAGGAGCAATTAATGGCTTGAGTAGAGAAGAGCTTTTGCTTATCCAGATGTGCAAGCAGTGAAGGTTCACCTTTCTCCAGCTTTCATCTTTGTGATTAGTGCAAGTCAGTAATTTGTAATTTAGGAATTTTGGTAAAATATAGAATGAGATTTTATTTTCCAGTATGGCAGGGATCCTTGGAGAATGTAAAATTATTTATGTATCTTTTCCTCTTGTTTCATTTGAAAACTTAAGGGTAGTTTTCCAGCCCTTTACGTGCTTCAGCAAGATCCGTGTGCATGTTATCAGCATCAGATACTTAGAAAAACAAGATAAGAGAGGTTGAAGGAGGCCCATGATTAATTAGCAAATAGATTAGGCCCTCTCAAAGCTAAGTGGATAATTGGGGTTCAGCTCCTGGTTATTGTTTTGCCCACTACCAGCCTCTGAAGGCTGTTGGTGCAGGGTAAGCAGAGCATTGACCTGCTCACTCCTGGTGCCAGAAAGAGAGATGACAGTTATTTTCTTTAAAGCAATTTTCTTGCTGTCTGTTGGGGTTGCTTGTTTGTATTTCAGCTTTAGGAATGAAAGGAGTGCCAGTTCTGGTATTTCCTAGTTTTGCTTGAAAGCTCACAGAGGATCTGTGGAAGGCTGTTACTACTTGACAAGGGAGCATTGTCTGGATCTTCTTTTCTCAAAGTCAAGAGCAAATCACTAATGTTGAAAATTGAAATAGGTAAAAGAAGTTGAAAATAAAAGGGATGTCTCACTCCCTTCTTTTTTGTACCATGGCTATTGAGGCAACTTGAATACTGTCATTTCAATTAATCTTCATAATATCTGTCTGGCTGCTGAGAACCCAGTCTGGAGAGGAATTTGTAGCCTGACACGCAATTCTCGCAGAAACTTTTCTAAAAAATCCAGTTCCAAACAAAAACCTTTCTAGTGCTTTACACATCATTAAGATGGAGAGAAAGAAAAATGCTGCAAACCCATATGTTTTTTTTCCCTTTGAAGGGCACCTGTATATAATTGTGATTTTTCTTCTGAGTCAACAAGTAGCTGTGATGGAGTAGAACTGCTGAGGAGTAACCACTGTGACTTTCAGCATCTGTAAGGGATGCAGGATCAGGCTCTCTGTGTCATCTTTAAAGCCTTATTATTTTGGCAGAGTCTCTATCTCATTGCATAGTGTTTTAAGATGTGGTCTGCATCATTATGTAGCGTGTTTAATTTAGCAGCAGATGTGCAGGCTCATATGCCATTATGGTACATTTTGTTCACTCATATAATAGCAGGTTCCTCAAAATTGTTACCACTTCTTCAGCACAAGACTCATACAGGGTGTTATTCACCTTTTTTGTGTGATGAGGAGTGGAAGAGTCCTTTGTGTGCCACCAGCAGGTACTCACGTGGGAGTGCTGGCTCTCCATGAACACGTTTAACCTGCTGCCTCCCTCTTTTCCCTGCATCCAGGGAGTGCACCTTCCCCAGGAGGTTTTGGGCGAAGGCACCAGGCAGGCAGTTGAAGGATTGTTAGGTTTCTGGGCTGGAAAAGAAGCTGGACAAATAATTATTCTTCTTCCTGCCACCCCAGCAGCATCCAGGCATTCCCACAGGGAAGCCTTAACACAGAACATCACCCAACGCTCTGTGGCAGCAAAATCATAATAACTGCTAAAAACATTAAACCTAATTAATAATGGCTTCATAGCAGGAGTCCTGCCCTCACTGTTTTGAGGGTGATGATGGTCTGGGGGGGTTGCAGACTGCTGGGAGGGTGTTGAGGTTTAATCCCAGCTGGCAGCTCAGTCCCATGCAGTCACTCACTCCCTCCCAAGGGATGGGAGAGAGAATCGGAAGCGTAAGAGTGAGAAAACTCGTGGGTTGTGATAAAGGCACTTTAATAGGGAAAGCAAAAGCCCTGCATGCAAGCAAAGCAGAACAGGGAGTTCACTCCCCTCCTCCCATGGGCAGGCAGGTGTTCAGTCATGCCCAGGATAGCAGGGCTGCATCATGCCATAGTCATGACTTTGGAAGCACCAGCACTCCAAACTTCCCCCTCTTCCTTCCTCTTCCCCACTCCACATGCTGAGCATGACACCTCATGGTCTGGGAGATCCCTGGGTCAGCTGGGATGACCCAGCTCCTTGTGTCCCTCCAGCCCCCTCACTGGCGGGGCAGTACAAGAAGCAGAGGCCTTGACTCTGTGTAAGCCCTGCTCAGCAATAACAAAAACATCCCTGGATTATGAACCCTGTTTCCAGTGCAAAGCCAAACCAGCACCCCACACCAGTTACCACGAAGAAAATTAACTCTACCCCAGCCAAACTCAAGGTGTGATTTACAGCCAGGGTAGTTCTCCTGAGAAAAAATGAGAAAAAGCCTTTTTTTTTTTTTCCCCTAGCATCCTATTTCACATATGATGGCTGAGTGTTTAGTGGAGTGGGAGAAGTCAAACCCTGGCCACACATAAACTCCGTGATTCTTCTTCCCAAGTGAGTGGGTTTATATCTCTGAGGCTTATTTAAAAAAAAAAAAAAAAACAACCAAACTATTTTGGGTAATGAAATTCCGTGTTTGTTCTCACTATTTGTATAAATGTTTAATCTGGTTTTGGTTCCTACTGGGCTATTTGGTTTAATGGCGTGTCAACACTGTGAGCTTCCCTAGTTATCTCATTGTGCTTTAAAAGACGATATCCCAAAAACCCATACCCAGCAGGACCATGCTGTCTGTCCCTTCCCTTCCGTGCTTCCCTCCTCCCCTGCAGTCTGGGAGGGAGAGGCAGGTGATGGGGGCTGAGCAGGGCATTGCTCAAGGGCTGGCTGGGAGGAGGGATGGCAGAGTGTTCTCCAAGTGCTCCTCCTGCATTGTGCCGTCTCCTTTGTCCCTTCCCTCCCCTGTCATTATCTCTGCGTGGCTCCTGCTTTCTTTTCCCTGCCTTGCCTTTCTTGCACTGAGCTCTGGTTCCCAGCCCCTCCTGCCCTCCCCAGGCAGCTGAAACGCGGAGCAGTGGGCATGGCCAGAGCTCGGGATAGTGAGCACACAGGGATGCTGAGGCAGGGCTGGGGCAGTTCACAGCTCCGAGGGCTGTTCTCGCCTTCAGATCTCAATTCAAGTGTGGTTGAGCTGTGAAAAACTGGGCCTTACTCAAAGGAGAATACAGGCAGAGCTGTCTGTGGCATCAGCAGATCCTGACTTCAACAATTCTGCTTGGGCATCCTGCTCTGCTTCCAGCTGAGAGGACTGACATTCTGCAGTAATCATGAGTACTAAACCTTCTCCAGAAACCTCTCTTTTCCTGAGAGCCCAGGAAATACCCTGCAGTACCATCAAAACATTTGCACTAGTTGAAGGGATTGTACATGTGAAAACCCAGTGTAGATGTGAGGAAAGAAGGATGGAATTTGTCCTTTGCTGTTTGGAAATGGGAGCTTTTGCAGTTTGTGGAGCTGGTATTTTTCTGTAGTAGAGACTCTCCACTTTGTTGCTGCTGTATTTCATAGAGGGTAGAAAATGCAGTCAGTTGGTTTGTCACAGAACAGGGTGTAGGGGAAACCATCCTGCTTTCCCAAGGCTGTGCACAGACAGGGACTGTGTGAGATGTTGTGTCTGGAGCAGTGGAAAGGGCAAATCTCAATCCCCTGCCAGGTGCTGGGTGGTTTGGTGACAGTGCCTATGATGGATGCTCTAAAACAGATGTTGCCCAATGGCACAGGGTGCCCAGAGATGCTGTGGATGCTCCATCCCTGGAAATGTCCAAGGCCAGGTTGGATGACCCAGGATAGTGGAAGGTGTCCCTGCCCATGGCAGGGGGTGGCACTGATTCATCTTTAAGGTCCCTTCCAACCCAAACCCTTCTGTGATTGATATTTATGCTCCTGTCCTACCTCATGTGCCATAAAAAGATGATACAAAAGAATAAGTTGAGAAAGAGCTTAGAAGACAGGATGTTCTTAATGAAATCACTTTTCTCTTACTTTTATCTAACCATGCATCTTATTTTGGAAGATCACCTTTATTTCTTTTAATTTTCCATCAAAAGTGAGGGTAAAAAAAGCCCTAATACAGCTTTCTCTGCTCTCATTTTCTGGCTCATGGATTGTGCTCTTTAACAGGCAGTATTTAGAAGCTATTTAAATGTGTTACTTCAGGATTGGGGTTTTTTCCTCAAGTGTTGTATTTAAGTAAATTCCTGCCTTAAATAAATAAATAGCTATGGGCTATCATCGCGTCCAAGGGTTTTCAAGAAAATTTACATTTTGAAAGACACTGTTGGAGGCTAACACAGGCCATGCAATTACTGTATGTAAATCACTTCACTTGTTTCCTAATCTTGCTGAGGATGAAGTACAATTTTTGTGCGTGTGCCTCTTCCTCTCAAATTTCCTTAGACAATGAGGTTTTCTTGTCTTTTAATTGCTGACCATGATTTTTGTTCTGCCAAGTCTGATTGTGTTTATTTTATGGTGGGGGACATTTAGCCCTGGGATTGTTTTGAGCTTGGGCTGGCTGTAGAATCCATTGGGGATAGATTGAAGTTGGGTGCACAAGTAATTGCATCTTCCATCCCACAAATGGAAGAACTGCTTTCTTAATTACAGCCTCATGCAAAGGCTGGGGAATATCCTCCTGTTTCTGTGCCCCACACATCTGCTTTTCTCCATTTTATCCATCCCTGCCAAATCTGCTCAGCAGCTCCTGCCACATTTTCAATAAGTCTTCTGAGCTGAGCTTTTATTGCTGTTTGGTACCACCAAGGACACCTGTCAGACAAAGATGGGGCAGTTCATGTCATTAGGAAGGAGCTCATTCATGGGCATTACATTAAGCTGTGTGGGACTCTGATGAGCAGTAATTTCTCTGATTGTTATTAGTTTCTTTTGTAGGAAGTTTTCCTCCAGGGAATAATGCAGGGAATTGAGATGGCTGGGGAAAAAAAAAACTTTAATGGATGCATTCGTCCATCAGAAAATGCACTCTGTCAGAATTAAGTACACTTTGCAAATTGGTTTTGTTTGGGGAAGTAAAGGGGAAGGAGTTGCAGCCCCAACATAATGAACCATTTGAGTGTTTTCAGAACAAAATACTCTTCTGATGTGATTTTTTTTTATAACCTGGTATTTCTCCCTGAAAGTGGAATGAGATGTAATAGAGGTGAAAAATCTTGTGTGTGCCTGTAAATGTTGATCATGGAAATGCCACTAGCAACTTGGGCTTTAGCTACACTAACAGCTTAATTTTTGTTGCATGAAATATTTTGACTGTACCAAGCATCTGCCTCCGGAATGGAAGTTTTCTGCATCTCCTAGAATGCTGCATTAATTTTTAATATGAGTGGGAATCGTGCTCTTTAGCATCCCTATGTTTTAAAAAAATCAATTAATTATTGCTATAAATCTCAGTGATTATGCTGCAGTTGTGCTGCTGGGAAATTGGCCATTAACTACCAGGAAATCGCCGATCATCCTTAGTTGGAATTCAGCTGTACCGACACGAGGCCTTTCCTTTTGGAAATTAACTATCAATGTGATGCATAATTGATAACCATTTATAATAATAACAATAATCTCCATGAAATTGTCATCCCAGAGTGCAGCAGCTTTGTTAGAGCCTTTACCCCTCTCATCCTTGGCCTGCTGGTTAACTGGGTTTTCTGGGAAGTTATTGGAGTGTTTTTTAGGAGAGCCAGTGCTGGTGCAAGAGAATAAAATGCAAAGTAGAAATGCTTGACTGGGCTATGTGAACCTGTCAGGGTGCTCCAGAGGATGAGTTAAGTGTTGCTATTGCTTCTTGCACAAGGGGAAGCAAAACTCCAGGTTACAAGCACTGCCCAAGGTCAACTTCTGGGCATCAGCCTGGATTTTCTGGTGTGGTGTCTTCTCTTCTGTCCTGCATTTCGTGAACTGGTTGCTTTTTTGGTTTGTCACAAAAATTTTGTTTGCAGATGCTGCAGTGTGAAAATTCATGTGCTGGAGAGGAGCTGTTTGAGGCTCAGTTTGAATGAATGGTGCCAGGTTTGTGGTTACTGCTGGCTTTTCAGAATTTTTATCAATTTTTTTAAACCACTCTACTGTATTCAGGCAGAGAGGTTAGGACTCCACAGGGTGATAGAGATGGCTACTCAGGAGAGGGTTTCTTGCTGTGCTTGCACTCATTTCTGCCTTCCTCTTCCCCTCCTCTCCGTGCAAAGCTTTTGGAAATGTGGTTGCCTCTAGAAATCACAGATTTACACTAATTCTGTTCCTTTGGTGCCTTGCAGTGAGTGGTGGATGGCTGGAAGGGGCAAAGGCCTTTTTCGTGAGCAGGATCCCTCCTTGGGAAGGTTTGTAGCTGTTACTAGGGTCATCTGTCTTCACCTTAAAATACAAAAGAGGATTTTGAATCAGCAGTCGCATAAAATATTAGTGTGTGTTATGTTGGATTGTTGAAATTCAGTTGTCAGCGTGAGGTCTCTTCTTCCATGTCTTGATTCATGAATGCTGCTGTGGAACTTGCTTTGAAAAACTCTCACCTGGGTTTTACATCAAAAAATCAAACCTGATAGAAGTACCCCAACAGCACATTCAGAGGCTGCAGCTGAGTCAGGTCAGTGTTCAGGGATTAAACAAACCTTTGGCTCTGTGTAGGAGCAAAACGTGTCAGACCTCAAAGTATCAATTAAGGGTCTTCCTCTGTGCCACCAAAATGCAGAAAAGCTTTAGCTGCTCTCTCTTTGGAGAGCATTTCTTTCAATCCACACGCGTGGCTTCATGGATGATTTTATCTCTCTGGCATTGAAAATGTGTGCACTAGAAACAGCACCCGAAGTTTAAGGCTGGCCCTTCAAGTATGAGGGCAAGGACAGGCTGTGGTGACAGCTGGAATATACATCAAGGTCTTCTTGTAAATTCAAGGTCCATTGATGACTTTTACAGGGCAAGGTTTAAACATGAAAGTGGGTTGGGTATGAGAGTACTGGCAGAGCAAGAACTACTTCCCCTGTTTTATATACTCTAAGAATCTTTCAGCATCTGTGAGCCTACAAAATAACCTCATGGTTTTTATCCACTAGGAATAGATTTTTTCAGTCAGAAATAAAACTGGGAAGCCCATGCAGGGCTTTGGCAGCTCTTGTGTGCAAGGCTGGTTTTCTGAATCTCAGGGAGGATAAAGAGACTGAGTTGTGGTGCCAGATGTGTGACTTGTGGGGTGCAGGCTCAGAGCTGTCCTTTCCAAAACCTGCTCTGCTGCTGGGCACAGGCAGATCTCACCTGGTGTACTGGAAATCTGACACTGGTTTGGGCTGGAAGGGGCCTTTAAAGCCCATTTGTTCCATCCTTGCTGAGGGCAGGGACACCCTCCACTATCCCAGGTTTTGAGCCCCATCCACCCAGGCTTTGAGCACTTGCAGGGATGGGAAGTGAACAAACCTTACCAATGCTCTCCTTTCTCTGCAGATCCACAGTGGCGGTATGCACGCCGATTCCTGTGAGTTCTCCTAAGCTCCTGGGGGACTGCTGTGCTTTTTGAGTCAGAAAGTTGCAAAATCCCATCAAGAATGGCACTTGTGGATAAACACAAAGTCAAGCGGCAGCGACTGGACAGAATTTGTGAAGGTAAGAGTGTGCTTCCATTTTTCTGATACATGATTAGGGTAGAATATCTAATTTTTCCTTGTGTCTTTCAGTACTTAGGCATAAAGAGATCCAAATCCAGGGCTGGATTCCCTGTCCTCTCTGTAGGCTCAAAATACATTCACACTGCTCTGGTTACTCACTTGGAAGTCATGTGTAGTCCTGTGAATAAGATTTTTGCTTAATTACCAAGTCACTTCCTCTTATACTAATTTCCACTAAAACAATTTGGTCTGTCCCAATTTAAAACATATTTACTGTTATCCTGTAAGAAAATGATGGAAAATGTAAGAGTTGTTGTTCTTTTGGTTTTAACACATTGTTGTAGCAGCTTTTATTTGGTCAGTGTGTGTGGGTCAGGCAGGTTTGCTGCAATTCTTCATTCATGGTGTCTTACAGTGTCTCAGCACAGGTGACTTTTACCTTCTAGAGTAATTTTCCAGCAAAAAAGTTTTTAGGAAACATTTGCTATTGCAGCTCACATGGTGTTACGTTACTTATGGCAGAAATCAAGTGGTGGCAAGCAAGCTCTGACTTTTTGGTGTACACTCCAGTATTTCTCCAACACTCAAGCAAGTTCTGCCATCAGCAGTAAGTGCAGAGCAGAGTGTTATTTTAGGAGGAATATCTCCTGTCTCTTCAGGAGTTCCAGTGTTCAGCTGCTCTTAAGGAGATGGATAGTGGCCTGCGGGGTAACAATTTGCAGTATTGCTTTAATGCCAGTGAGGTGAAATAAGATTTGGTGGTGGAAGAAAGCACAGAGCTCATAGGGGAGTTGTTCTGCACCCGTTTGAGTAAAATGTGTGGGGCTTTGTGGAGTTTCAGCGTGAAACGCTGATCAGCAGGACAAGGGTGGATTTTGCCTTGACTTTTCTGTGTTATTGCTTACTCTACACTGCTGCTGTTTTAAATTCATCATAAATTACTTATCTCTTTTAATTTTGCTCTGTTGCTTTTGGAAAAGGGGAGACAAAGAGGAGAGGAGTTAGGAGGGTATGCTGCATATCCAGGGTATGCTGCAATGTGGAGTTGCCTCTTTCTCCTATTGAATGTCATAAACGCTCAGGTGTAGCACACTATCTCATCTTCAAAACTTACTTTGAACTTGACTTAAAAGAGTTCTATCAGCTGAGCCTGGATTTTCAAAAGCTGCCTTTCTGGTTTGATGTTTACCATCAGATCTACTTGCTGAGTGTACAAGAAATTCAAAAGGATCGTATGACAAACCTGCTAACGGAGCTTTAGATGTGATTGAAGTTTAGATTATTTTGCTCTGATATATGAGCTTTTTTTCCTTCTTTCTTGGTCAAAAGATATTATTTTCTAATCTGTAAATGTGCAGGAGACATAACTTTTTTTAAGTATACTTTGTCATTTGCCACTGGGTTTGTAATTTGATGGAAATGATGGGAGACGCTGCTGTGTTGTATTTGGAAGCAACAGACAAGGGCTGAGTGTGAGAAGCATTGTAAAAATTACCTTGAGAAATGCAAAAAGCTCTGGGTTTGCTAAAATACTAGAATTGTAGGACAGCTGAATACTCTACTGGCCTCTCTGATGGCTATTTTTACTATAGGCTCCTAATCTTGGATTATAGCATAGAAAAGCAGTGAAAGGGGCCATCCCAGCTGCTGTAAAAACACACTTTAAAAAAAAATGATCATTTTTCTGGAAAGGTATATTGAATAATCAGTGAAAGATGATGAGAAATTAGGGAACTAGTTCAGCAGATGGAGGAGTCTTTGCAAACAGAATTGTGTTCAGTGAGAAGAATCTATTGCTCCATCAAGCTTAGGGCAATGTGGTCCAAAATAGCTGCTTTTAACGATTTCCTGTTCTGTGGAAGCACTTAAGAAGCTTTTCCCTTTAAATGTGAATGGCGTACAAAGCTGCATTTACCTGATGAAAGACTAAATGTCTGGCAGCACAGAGGTGGATTTCTGTGCTTTTCCTCAAGTTGCATATACCATCCCTTTTACTATTCCCCACACAAAGCCTTGCAGAGTTTGCTGGGAATGGACTTTATTCCATGCAGCAGGATGGTGGCAGGTCTGGAGGTGAAATATCCTCGGGCTACATGTTGTAATCACTGTCCAAACTGCCTGACAGATTCTTCTTCTTCCTGCAGGCTTGCTGAAACCATAACCAGACACATGTTGAGGGAAATGCCTTACAAACTGTCGGGGCATTAAAAGAGTTTATTAAGGAGTTGCAGTGTTTGTATTACTCTGTTAAACGTACATCTGGTGTGGAAAAATAATCCAAGCCATGCAAGGAGGTAGTATAGTTTAAAAAGCCAGTTCACAGCCTTTACAGGCAGGTTTATGAGTCTTCCAAAGAGAGGAGCTGTGCAGTCTCAGTGCATGGCTCAGCTTCACCAGCTCCTCTGGTTTTGGTTTTTTAAGTATTTATTTATGACATCTTTGTGTGACAGTATTACTTTTTGCTCTGAGCAGGCTGGTTTGAAGATGTGAGCTTTTTAACCAGGTCACAGATTTTGATCTGTAGAGGAATATGGGTGGGATGAAGGTCCAGACTTGAGGGGATAAAGGAATTTCAGGGCAGCAGCCTGCAGCAAAGACATTTTGAATAGTCTGTCAGCAATTATGTGGGTTGGTGATGCCCACCCGAATGGAGTGAAGTTGGACTGTGCTCACAGTGGTCTTGGCTTACCCATTTCTTTCTCTTCTGCTTGTCCCAGAGACTTTGGGTGCCTCTTCTGTAATTGGATCCATATGGGTGGTGGGATGGACCCATTGAATGGCTGGGGCTTTTGCAAATAATATATGCAGAGTGGTTTACATAATTCCTGTTTGTGGAATTGTGTCTTATTCCATAGTGGGTCAAAGTATGCTTTAGAGGTGGAGCCGCTGGTGCTGTGAGGAGTCAGACTTGTCCAGCAACCCCTCTTTTGGGTCCTGTTCCCATGAGCTTGTGATTTTGCCACATTTAACATTTGTTTGAGCTGAAATTTTCTTTCCATGACTGTTTTTTACCTCAGGGTGAATAAAAAAAAAAAATAGCTCCAGCAAAAACTGTGGAGCCGTGTTGGGGTGGGAGATGGAGAGGGAGGGATGTTGGCTTTGCTGTGTGTGAAACAAAGCTCAGGCACAGTCCTGCAGCCATGGATGTGCAGCTGCCAGACCTGCCTGCTCTGCCTGGGATAAAAAGGGCCTGAATTGTGCAGCCAAGTTGCTGTGTGTAGGAGTGGGCTCCTTCCCAAACCTGGTGCATTTGCAGCCTTTCAGAGAAATGGCAGCAGAAGCCCTCAGGGCAGAAGCTCACCTGCCTTTCATTTAGGAAACAACAACAGAGAGATTAGATGTGATTTTTTCTTTGCTACCTGTGGCAGAACAAGGTGTCTGACAGTGCCTCCAGGAAACCCCACACTCAGAAGACCATGGCACTCCTGATGCATGGCATCCATCCCTCCCATGGGACTCCACTGCTCACACACAGCATTCCTGGGCAAGGAAACAACTTGCAGCATCATTTTTGCTGCTTGCTCAGCTGATCTTTATCCTGTGCCTCTGTCAATGTGGTTAAACAAATACTAAACAGCTCCAGGAGGTAAGCAGGGAGTGAGAGCAGCCCATGCACAGCTGCTGGTTGTGTCTCTGGGAGCAGGCAGGGGAGAAGGTGCTCTGGCACTGTGTCATTTCCTTGTTGTGTCAAAAGGCAGCAGTGGTGGCGCATCCTGGATGCAGGATGGCAGCACCTTATCTGTGTGTAGAACATGGGTTTCCCAACACCACTGAATGATGATCCCAAGTGCTGCTTCTGCCCCAGACCCCTGCAGCTGTGCTAGCCTGTCTTCAAACCCAGTGCCAGGGAATGGCAGAGCCTGGCTTTAGAGGTCAGAGCTTGCACTAACATATATGAGTCAGTTCAGCCTTCACATGCCTCAAAAGTGGCAGCCCTGAGATGAGCAGGAAGCAAAGTGAAAAAATAATAGCAAGGCCAAGCAAAGCCAGACATTTTCTGACAGTTTTTGCTCCAGGATTTGTCATTATCCAGTGGGAAATCATGTCCTTACGTGTCAGTTTGTGCCACCAAAGTTGTCTGTACTTTGCAAAATAGAGCTGTTTGCAGGGCAGACAAGCCATCCATATTCTTTGTTTTCTTTCAGATCCTTTGATATGTCTGATGGCTGATAAATGCCAGCACAGTCACATAATACTTTTCAGTGCTTAATGCACCAGTCTCTGGCTTTTTGACTTGCTGCCTTACATTCTGAGTGGCACCCTGGTGTCCTCTTCAGCTGAGGTTTCTGTGGTGATACTTCCTGTGGGAATTGCTCATGGATTTACCTTCCAGCCACTGTAGTATCTGTGTGTGGCCGTGACTCTCCACAAATCCTTGTTTGCCTGTGGGAATGTGACCCCACCATGGTTACTGAAGCCTCTTGGGTGGGTCTGAGTCCTTAATGCAATAATTTTTCTTACAAACCTTGAATAGGCACCTTCCCATGACACACTGTCCAGCTGGGATCATGGGATTATAGGGTGGGTGAAGGGGCTGCCCAGGGAGGTTGGGAGTCCCCATCCTGGAGATTGGTCACAGCTTGGATTTATGGTCTCAGGGGTCTTTTCCAACCTCAGTGATGCTGTGAAATGGAGGAGGGAATTTGGGGTAGGAATTGATGTTTTCAACATCACTGAAGTTATCTCTGCTGTGGCTGCATTAGGCTGGTTAATTCATCTCAAGGGTGCACAGAAATTTTGTATTCCAGTCCTCCCCCTGTGGCAGAAGTCAGTGCAAACCATATCCAGTGATATTTGAATAAATATACTATGTAATGCTAGGTACTCTGGTACCTACCTGAATCTATGACAGGGTGCTTTTTACCTCTTTATTTCAGTTTATCCTCCATAGAAGTGGACTTAATCACTATATCAATTACTGCTTATTGTGCACTTTCTTGTTGTTAAAAAACCCCCACACTAACTCTCAACAGAAGTGCCTCTGAAGACCTGTGATATTTCTGGCTTTTCAGGAGTATTTGAGCAATGTGTCCCTGAGGTCTGGGCTCACACACCACTAACAGCAGACTATGGAATAGGTTCTCATTCAACAGCCACAGTCCACTCATGCTAAAAAATAGAGGAACCTTGCTCCTGGAACCAAAAGGGAAAATACACATTAAAACCACAACTCTGGAAAGTGGCTGCCTCCAATTCTTGCTGCTTTGTATAATGTAACAGTAGCAAAAATGAACACATTTGATATTTGGGTGGAGAAATTTTCTTCCATTCTTGCAAATTTGCACACCAAGTAGCATCTGATAATACTTATTTTTACTGCTTAGAAATAGAATCTTATTATCTCAGGAAATCCTTATCACCACTAGACATTTGATGAGAAACAATGAGTTAAAGATGATATCAAGCACGGAAGAAACTGCTTGTCCTGAGTAAAAGTGACTTATTTAGAATAAATGTAGACCTTTTTTATCTAGTGGATTTGAGTTTCTTTGTTCCATGAATATAAAACTCAGTACAAGGATTTCCCCCCCACAATAAAGCTTTTTATACTTTTTTTTTAAGTTTCCACCTCAAAGCACATAAACTATCAGACTTTTAAAGAAGGGTTGCTTACCACATTTAGCCTAGAGAAAAAGCAGTATTAGCTTGTCAGATCTTCTGCCACTGCACCCTGTGCTGATTTATGCACACTGAAGATCTGTCTGGCTGCTCCTGATGTTTTGCTTTTCCAAAATTAAGTCTTTGGCTTTTATGAAGGTTTCAGAAAATCATTTCAAATTCAAACAAAAGCTGGATTCTACACCTCTTTTTACCAGTGCAAAGTAATGTTCTTAATTATCTCTTCTCTTTTAGAAGCATGGCATATTTGGGAATTCCTTGTGATTAATAGTTTTTGTTAAAATTTTAATAATTTTTTTTTAAATCAGACAGTATCCTGTGGATGAAGAAAGTTCAAGCAACCTCAGTGGGTTTACAGATATTATTCAAGCTTATTGACCTTATTCCATGCTTTTCAACCCTTTTGCAGTGCTGAATCAAGAACTCTGCATGCTTGTGTGAGTCCTTTTGTGCTTTGGGATGGAGCTCGTTTCCAGGGGTGTGCTGTTGTCCTTGCATGGATGCACAGGCTGCTCCAGTGGCTTCCAGTCCTGTGTGGATCCTTTTCCTGAACATTCCCTCCCGTGATGTTCCGTGGGGGAATGTACATGACAAGATGTAGGACTCCAGCCAGATCCAAGGCCAGCCTGACAAAATGCCCCAGGCATCCAGGCAAGGGTGAGACACATTTAGATAAGGTTGCAGACAAAAATTCCATTAATTTGGTGTGCATCATAGTGGATGTGTGGCTCTGGCTGTTGGAGGAGGGGGAGCTCCCATTTCCCTGGACTTGAGGACTGGATGCACCAAAATAAGAAAAAATACTTCTCTTGTGTTTAAACCCACATTGATGGGAACTTAATACATGTCTGACTCTTAATTCTGCCTTGTACTTTTCCATTTTCCCCAGCCTCCAGACAGTGTTCCATGTAACACGCTTTACAACTTGGTGTCATTAATTAAGAAACAATTACAGCTGATGACTTCAATACCATCAACCTAATTTCCATCCTTACCACATTTCCCGTTTAAATTAACTGGTTTAGGGATTAACATGTTGTCATCCTATCTGGGGTTTTTTTTGTATTTTCCTCCTTCCTCTAAATGCTTCTGCTGCATTTAAAGATTACTCAGAAAAATGATAATATTCCCAGAATATTCACTGGGAAGGGGTTGTTGGAGCAGGACCCCGGGGCAGCCCTGGCTCCTCTTCCTGAGCTCTGGAATGCTGCAGAAGCTGCCTCCAGCACCCAGGGGTTGGAAGTTGGCTGCTTCCAAATATGTGATGAGAAATGATCACTCCTCGGGGACAGATGAGAACAGGATGGGGTTTCCTTTAAAATACCAGGAAAAAAATCTTATATCTGACTCCTAAATTACACTGTTTCAGTGTTTGGATCTGGACCAATCTTTTCAAATTTATCCTGATTTCCTGAATATTTGCTGGTAAATATTTTGACAGGAGTAGGACACCTGGCCGTACTAAAATAAAGCTGCAGGGAAACACATTACACAACTTTTCTTTTATATTTTTTGCTCTCCACAAACAGATGTAATGGATCCAAGTGCCAAAACAGTGAAGGTTTTCATTAGAGAGCTTTCTTCAAAGAGCAAGTTTTGAGTTGGTTTTGCAATTCTTAAAATTGAATGACATTGATCATTTCTTAGTGACACTTTTATACAGCCCATTAGCTTAACACTATTAATTTGGTTTTTCTTCTTTTTTATATTATCTTTTTAATTTTTATTTTAAACAAAACACTCTCTGCTGCCATCTAGCACCTCAAAGCTTAGTAATAAACAGATTAAGTTCACAAAATATCCTTAGCGTAGATTGACACCCATTTTTGAGAAAAAACTGTGGTGTTGCTGCTGATGCTACAGATATTTGATTGACTCAGCAAATGAACATGAGCAAGGATGGTGTGGGAACACAGTGAGATATAGCTCACTTTTGATGGTTTGCAGCACAACAGTGCAAAAGACCAGTCTTTTAAAAAAGCAAGGCATAAATGCTTTTTTAGCTAAAGTAGTATTTCCTCCTGTTTGGTTTTGGTTTTTATCTGCAATGGGTGTGAAAGGGAAGTGCATGTCTCAAGCTCTTGGCATCATCAGGGGAAGTAAGGAGAGACACCCTGAACCCCAGCCTGTTTATCTACCCAGGCCTGTGTTACAGTCTAGTAATTAATTATTTTCTCTGCAAAGCCCAGGCATGCATGGCAGAGTTCAGATTTACAATATATATTCATTTAACAGTGGATTTCTCTACTGCTTTCTGGGATAGATATAATTCCCACTCTTTTCATTACACATGCTGTTCAAATCTTGATCCTGAATTCTTATTAAAAATGATGAGATTTGACCTCAAAGTCTAATACCCAGTTTTGGAGACAAGGTGCTTGATGTGATTTCTGGAGGATTATTTTTAAGAGCATTCATAGATTAGATCTTTGGAATGGTTGAGGGATGTGCCCAATGAACCTTGTCTGCTGCTTTTCACCCGCCCTTCAGCATCCAGATTGGTTTTTATTTTGCAGTCCTTGAGACTGTGTAGCTGTGTGCTGTAGGGATACACCTGATGTTTTTATTATCCCTTTGTTGATGCAGGAATGTGACAGTGCTGTTTCTGCCAACTTTTATTGGAGTTTCCCCATACTTGAAGGCAAAATGGTTTCTTATTGAGGTTTGAGGAGCTTGTAAGGCTCATTCCAATGGCTCAAAGGGTGTTTTACAGCTGCACTTCTCTTTTTTAGCTGCACGCGTGTTTTAGATGATTGCTGCCTTCCTGCATTTGTTACCTGCGGTTTGATTTTCTTCCTGGATGGCAAATCATGGAATGGTTTAGGTTGGAAGGGACCTTAAAGATCATTTAGTTCCGTCCTCTGCCATGGGAATGGGCACCTTCCATAATCCCAGGCTGCTCCAGCCCCATCCAGCCTGGCCTTGGACACTTCCAGGGATGGGATATGTACAGTTTCTCAGGGCAACCTCCAAGGCTTTGCCAGGGGAGCAGAACATGAGGTGATGGGTTACCATATGCCCACTGGGGTGCTTCTGGCACATACCTCATTCTGAAATAAACAGAAGATAATTCACAGAATGTCCTGAGCTGGAAGGGACCTGCAGGAATCATCAGTCCAGCTCCTGGCCCTGCACAGACACCCCAACAACCCATCCTGGGCATCCCTGAGAGCAGTGTCCAAACACTCCTGGAGTCTGGCAGCCCTGGGGCTGTGACCATTCCCTGTTCAGTGCCCACCACCCTCTGGGGAAGAACCGTTTCCTGATACTCAGCCTAAACCTCCCCTGACATAGCTCCAGCTATTCCCTCCTGTCATGGGGAACATTGGGGTAAGGCACCCATCTGTGAAAGGGGATATCCATGGAGAGTTGTTGTGTGGCAGTGATTGGAGGCATTCCTGGCTGGCCATGAGGCTGGGAAGGAGCACATCTCCCACATCCAACCCCTTCCATCCAGAGATTAGCACAGAACACCAGTGGAGAGGCAGCTCCACAGGGATGAAGGGAAAGGTCACTCATTTCTTTTCACGAAATGCTCTTTCTCAGCACGACTCTGGCTGGGGGGAGTGGAAAAGGCCTCACATCCTCTCTGCTCACCTGGGCTTGTGGGGTTTTGGGGGAGTTCTTGGGGAATGACTCAGAAGGGCACTGCAATATGGTGTCACCAGCTCAGAGGGGAAACCTCTGCTGGCTTTGGCATGGGAGGTTCTTTGCTGTGCATTTGTTGGGGTCCCATATTGACCTTTTATTTTCTATGTGCCTGGGTCCAGTTGTGTGTCACTGCTGAGGATGGTGACCAATCCCAGTCATGGATTGTGTGTCATGTTTCAGGGCAGCTCATGGCACATTCTATCCCAGCACTGAGGGGTAGAAATGGACATAAGCTTTTGGTTTTTTTGCTTCAAAGTCATCAAAATGCAGAGTTCCATGAGGCAGTGATTGTTTAATAACCGGCTGATCTTCAGAGTGTTTTGTTGTGCGGCACCGAGTTGGTGTTTGGGAGCGTTTTGTTGGAGTTACAAAGCATCGATGCTTTTGGTTTGGAAATTGGTAAAAGCATGTGGCAGGGCTTCAAGCTCTGAGTGCTTTCAGATGCTGTGCTGCTCCTTTGATTATTGAAAATTATTCCAGCACAATCCTGCTAATTTTCTCTTTGTGCTCCCTTAATTTCAGGAGACTGTTAAAAAGTCCATCTAGGCAGAGTGCTTATTGCCACTGTGAGGGAGATTTGCAGAGCCAAATTTTAGCAAATGGAGTAGTTTCAAAGGATTTGGAACATTTTCTTGCTGCTTTTCCTCTCTCATTTTTCTTTTTAATTTTGTTTCTTTTCAATTGCTGTGCATGCATGTGTGTGTGTGTGTGTGCATTACTCATACTGCATCCCATTCCTTTTCTTCTCCACGGCATCCATGGCACACCACAGTGCAGAGCAGCTCATTTCTGCTCCCCTGGCATCCTGCAAGCTGAACATGGGAGGAGGATGCTCAGGAGAGGCTTCCGGAGCTTTGGGGGTCATTAGGCACAATCACACGCAGTCCTTGAAAGCCCAGGCAGGGAGGGCAGGAGCATTTATCCTCCCAGTGGCTTTGTACCTTGTCACCTGAAAACATATGACAAACACTGATTAATCTTAACACCATCCGAGTGTGAGAGGTGTATATTATTATATCCCTCTTGATGGAAGGGGAATCAGCAAGTAAGAAATTAAGCAATTTACTCTCTGACAGTGGCAGAGCGAGGTATAAAGGCTGAGTGTCCTGATACCTGCTCTCTCCATTAACAAGAGATGTATTTGTTTTCCAGTGGATTTTTCAATACCAGGGCTAGGATTCCTTTGCCTTTGAAAGAGAAATAGCTTTCCCAGACTGCTGCATCTTACAGTTTTTGCCAGAAATTACATTTGGCACGCTGCTTCTGTTCCACTCTCTCCCAGAAGAAAATAACTGGGGAGAAAACATCAACATCTTAATCTACATTAAAAATATTTTTTCCCTAATATAAACAGGATTTAAATTTGTAATTGAAATCTACTTTACAATAGTAAGAAGCAAAACTAATCCCAATCTGTATTATTTTGCTGCACAGAATAATTTTTCCAGCAATGTGCTTTCAGAATAGGTAATGAAATGTTTTATATCAATATGAATGAAATTTTGCAGCCAACCTCTCCTGAGTCAGTGCTAGATTCCAAAAAATGTTGTTTACACAGTTGTGTTGCAGATTTAGCATGCTGATTTCCTACCCTGGGTTTTAGGTGTAAAACACTTTCCCCATGGGAAGAGAACAGCACTTTGTAGCAGTGCTTGTTTCACATCCACTGCAGAGGGTTCCAGCCTCAGATTTCTTGCTGTTGGTTTTGAATGCAGTGTCTCAACAATGGGCCCACCTTTCTTCTGCTCCATCATCACCTTTTTTCAGAGCAGACTTCTGTGGTCATTGTATTGTAACCAAATATTGTGGCCAAATTGTATTGTAACCAGATATTTGTGACCATGAATAGATCAATGCTAAACTGAAAATGAGGGTATTATTCAAAACACTGCATTTTTCACGTGGTCTGAAATACCAGAGCATTTAATCTCTTGATCAGCTTTTTTTTTTCCTTCTGTGTGTGATTTTTTTTCCTTTCCCAAAATACCTCTAGAATTAAAAGATAAAGGGAGAATAATTTTTCTTCCTGTTCCACAGTCCTTGTCTCCCCCTCATGTTGAGGATGTGGGTGCTGGTGCCTCCTGCTCTCCCGAGAAACAGAATGGGATCAGTTACATCAGGTTGGGCCTCTGTATCTTCTCCTGGCCATCCTGCTTGGGTCTGGATGCAGAAATAGGAACAGAATAATTTCATAGACTTTCACAGACTCACACAATGGTTTGGGTTGGAAGGGACCTTACAGCTCATTTAGGTCCACCCCCTGCCATGGTCAGGGACACCTTCCACTATCCCAGGCTGCTCCAAGCCCCATCCAACCTGGCCTTGGGCACTTCCAGGGATTCATGGCCAGCCCCAGCCTCTCTGGGAAACCTGTGCCAGGGTCTCACCACTCTTACAGGGAAGAATTCCTTCCCAGTATCCATCTGACCCTGCCCTCCAGCAGTGGGAAGGCATTCCCCCATGTCCTATCAGTCCATGCCCTTCAACAAAATCCCTCTCCAGCTCTCCTGGAGGACCCCTTCAGATACTGAAAGGCAGTGATAATATGATCCCAAAACTTCTCTGGGGTGAACAAGCCCAGTTCTCTCAGCATTTCCCCTTAGCAGAGATGCTTCAGCCCTCAAGTCATCTTTGTGGCCTCCTCTGGGCTCGCTCCAACAGCTCCATGTGCTTCTTATGTTTCAGTCCCCAGAGCTGGACACAACTCTGCAGGTGGGGTCTCACCAGTGGAGTAGAGGGGGACAATCACCTCACTTGCCCTGCTGCCCATGCTGCTTGAATTTACAAGGGGGCTGCTTTTAAGACTGCATAAAACAGAAAAAGAGAAAACCCTTCCTGCCTATCCATAAATATTTCATTCTGATAATTTCTTATTCATTCCTGGGTTCACTGGGGGTGTAACATTTCCTTTGCTGCCCTGGTGGCACAGGAGGCAGCCCAGCTCCACAGCTCCTGGCCACATCTTCCCCACTGGATACAGCTCTTGGTCAACAAAAACTGGGGCCAGCAGAGTCCTCCAGAGAGGACATTTGGCCCTTGGCTGCAGGGAAATGTCCAAATCTTGCAGCCCCTGGTCCTCTGCTTGGCTTGGAGCGCAGGAATGTTCTGTTTGTTCCATTGAGGTCAGCACTTACGGGGTGAACCATCCATATGCATGAGTGTCCCAGTGGCAGGGCCCAGTTTGGGTTTCCTGGCCCCTGGAAGAAAAGCACACCTCCTGCCCAAGACTGTGAGGGCATGCTGATGCCAGGGGGGTTTCCAGAGCCCGGATGTGCTCCTGTGTGTGGGATTGAGGGGGTTTGGAGGTGGCTTTCCGAGTGTTGCTGTCACCCATTGTGCCCTGGGCATGGCCACCAAACCAACAGATGTGTTGGTTTGGGTGAGGTTTCTATTGTTAAAGTCCTTGGTTTTTTCAGAGGTAGCGAATGCTTCAAGCTCCCTTCTGGCTTCCCTTGCAGTTGTTAAAAATCAGCATTTTTGAAATTTCATTTCTCTATGGCATGGTTTTTTTCCATTGTCAGCCAGGGCTTTACATGGTGACTGTTTGTTAGTAACTTCTTAGAAGACAATGGTGCAAGATGCCCTTGATCTATAGACCAGGATTTCATTATTTTGTCATATACATTTTTGGTAGATTTCTTCTGCTGCTTCGAAACAAATGGCACCAGTCTCACAGTATCCAGTTGGGAATACATTTTATTCTTTAGCAAAATGTTGTTGTAATAAAATGTTTTTGTTGGTTAAAATACTCTCTGCTTTATTTGTAAGCCACAAATGTGTCTTCCCATCTTGACTCTCACAAAAGAAGAAATCTTCCAGTGTGTCTGAAGTTTGTTAGTTAATTCAGTATAATGCCAATCAGATATTCTCTGAGAATTGCATAAATAATATTTTAGGCCCCATGTTTTGCATGTATCCAGCATAATTTTCAAGATCGTGATTCTTGAGGATGGAATTGGAGGAGAGAATGTTTGAAGAGGATTTGTAATATTTACTGCAATAAAGAAATTTAGGGATTACTCAAAGATCCTGTCAGTATTTGGGTCAGAAATATAGCCCAGAGGTATTAGTATGATAGGCAAGTTTAAGCATTAGACTGTATTAGTGATTTAGCTATCATAATAGCACAATAGTCCATCATGTGATGGCTTGTGCACGAAACATTTATTGTGGATTAGCCAGGAAAAATGCTCAAGCTGTCTTGCAAACAGGCCAGGGAAGGTGACTGTTCCTCCTTTCAGTCGGTCTGTCCTGGAAGGGGGTGTATTGGAGGGGAAGAAAGCTGTTGTTGTAGCAGAGAAAAGCAAAATTGTTTCCATCTGAGTTTTTTAATTCAAAAAATAAAATGTTGCCTCTGTAGCAGTGGTCAGCAAAATTAGGAGCAGTTGAGCTATTCCTTCTTTGAAAAGGAATATTTGAGCATAAGCAGCCTGCCATAATCTGGGCTATGTGTTTTGGGGAGCCATTTTAATATCTCCTCTGAAAACAATGACTCTATATGGAAATTTTTATTACATTCCCAAATAGCAATTTTCTGTGCTGTGATTCCATCTAAATCCCTTTGCCTACTCCAAGTGTAAAAAAAGCTTAATCCACATGAATGTTGAAATACTGGTCAGTACAAATTGAGTTTTGTGTGATGTTTCTGAGTGTTTTCCTATTTCACAAACATGCAGTTTTTCCAAAGGAAGCTGGAGATAATGGGCAAAATTCTACTATTCCTTTTTGCTTTGTTAGGCCAGGCTTTAGATCCTTTCATCCTCCCCTCCTTCTCCATGACCTGTGCTAGGGTCTTAAAATTATGCATTCCAGATTACACCTCCACAATTTTCTGCCCTGGGATGATGAAAGGATTTGCGTATTATGGTAATATTATAAAAAATCTTTCTGGAGCCTAGTTAGCGTGGCTAATTTGAAACTACAAAAAAAAAAAAAAAGGCAATTTCCAATGCAAATTATAATATTCATAAAGTGCTAAACAGATACCTAACTAATTTCTGACCGTTCTTGTATTCCCAAGTATCTTACACTGGCCTTTTTTGGCCTGTCTGCTGGCTCCCATTTAATTTGTCCTTAGCTGTGTGCAGTGGATTAGCATTTCATCAGGTTGGATTAAGATTGAGCTGACACTGAAGCTTTCTTTTTTATTTTTACATGCGCCTGTGCGGGGCCGAGCGGATCCGCGCACGTTCTGTGATCCCGCTGCCCATCCCCGCTGGGTGCCGGGACAGCCTCCCCCAGCACGTGAGGGGGGAGACAACCAAAACAGAGGAAACACATGCTAAAAAAAAAAAAAAAACAAGTTAAAAACAAACAAGCAAAAAAAAAAAAAAAATCATCATTCCCTGGGGGAAAAATTGCATTGAGGTTGCTGGCTGTGTCAGTGCGTGAGATTTCATCGGGCTAAAATGATGTCACATGGAGCGAGGGCTTTAGTGGTTTTATTTAGCTCCTAATCCCCACACACTGCTCGGCCAGTTGTCCATGTGCGCTCGCCGTCCCCAGCGGCACAGGATAAAGCATCTGGGCTGAGCGCGGCCGCTCTCCCGCGCTCTGGCTGCAGCGCACGGCCAGGGGCAGCCCCTCCGCCGGCCGCCGCACGCTCTGCCTGCTAAGGTTACCCAGGATTAATAATTCAGGTGACACTCGGAAAGACAAAACCGCCGGCCGCTGGTTTCTGAAGTCCCGGGAGGGCTCAGGCGCAGCACGGCCCGGTTTGGATGCGTGCCGGAGAAGCGCTCAGAAGGAAGGCACCTCCTCTTCTCTGTGCCAGCGGGAGCAAGCGGCCTCGAGGTGATGCCCATCCCCAGCAAGCACCCTAACATCGGCCGCTCGCAGAGCTGGGACGCTGCGGGCTGGTATGAGGGGAACTGGGAGAGCGAGAACGCCTTCGAGTACCAGAGGCCGCCAGGCCGGAGGAGCTCCCTGACCTATGGCGGTGAGGGCGGCTGGTACGAGCCACCGCGGGCAAATGATATCATCTTGCAGGGCGGTGCGGAGCTGAAGCAAGAGGCGTACCCGTACCAGGATGCCACCTTCGCACCGGGGCCCCTGAGGAAGGGCTCTGTCCCCGACTTCGCCTACTGTGACCGGCCGGCGCCCATGGCGGGCCGGGGCTCTCTGCCACCCCAGGATTACTACAGCGACCCGTCGCTGTCGGCGAGGTCACCCAAGGACCCTCGACTCTACCGCGAGCACGTGGCGGGCAGGCCGCTGGCGAGCTATGGGGCGCCTGGCAGCCGCCTGTCCTGGGACCAGAGCGCCGTGCGCCCACCTGCCCCACCCGATGCCACCCGCCTCTACAGAGACCCCAAGCTGGCCCTGGATGGGCAGCGGCTGCGTGGCAGAGATGTGTCCCCAGCGTGGTACGGCACGGAGCCTCCCGGCCCGCGGTACGCGGCAGAGCCACCCGCCTTCCCCAGCAGGCCGGGCTACAGCGATGGGGCAGAGCGGGCTCCCGAGGTGGCAGCAGCGGCCAGGCAAGCTGTCCCCACCTGCCTGGTGGTGGATCCCACCACCAGCACCAGCAGCAGCTACGGGCCAGGCAGGGAGAGCACCGGTGCCAAGGGTCCCTACGACAGCTACGAGGCAGCAGTGGCGACGCCTTCCCACCCACCGGTGCCACCTGCCTTCCCTGGGCCAGAGGGCAAGAGGAGCTTTGACCCCGAGTTTGTGGCGCTGCTGCGTGCGGAGGGCGTCTCTGAGAGCACCTTTGCTGCCCTGCTGCAGCAGGGCTTCGACTCCCCAAACCTGCTGGCCATGATGGAGGAGAATGACATCAAGTCGGTGGCACCCAACCTGGGGCAGGCCCGCGTGCTGTCCCGCATCGCCCACAACTACAAGGCAGAGATGCAGCTGCAGAGACAGGAGCGCAGGAGCGGGGCACTGCGCCCCAGGACCCGCTCCAACAGCTTCAGCCACCGCAGCGAGCTCCCGGCAGAATACGGGGTGCCCACCGTGGATGGCCCTGGCACCTCGCAGCACCCGCCACCGCTGCAGCCACTGTCCCCAAGAGGTGTAGAGATACACCGCCGGCCATCCAGCGCCCCGACCCAACACCTGCTGGAGACCACCACCTACCCAGCCCCAGCGGGGCCTCCTCAGGGGCCACACTTTCTCCCCGGTTCGGGATACAACACCCCCCTGCCTTGCAGCACGCACCCGCGTCCCGCCTCTGCCTACTCCGCTCCGGTCGGCGTGCCCATGACGGCGGCCAACCCGCACGCCAGCCCCAAGACGGCGTACCCCACCACCTACACCGTGCCCATGGAGCTGATGAAGAGGGAGCGGACAGCGGTGGCGTCACCGGCACCCAGCCCCCACAGCAGCCCCCAGCTCCTCCGGCGGCCGGGGACAGCAGGGGACAGCAGCCTGGCACCCACCGGACCCGCCTTCCCTGCCCAGCTCTCCCCGTACCCGAAGCTCAGCAGGCGCACGGGGCCCCCCGTCATCGTCTCCACCATGGCGTCGCCTGAACCAAGTAATTACTGAAGGGGCTTAGTCCATAGAGTAGTTTAGAGCCACCTTGTTGTTGCTTGTTTGACCCCTCAAAAAACCCACAGTCAAATATCATGGGGGTTCATGTCTAAATATTAGACACTGTCCTATGTAGAAAATGAGGTGAAGGGGATTTTTTGCCTGGCTGTGCTGGCCATTCAGAGCTAAAGAGGCTGATTCTTGCACAGTGGTTAAATTCCAAATACTTTATTTGTTTAGCCAACTTCAGTTAAACATGAGCGGTATCTCAGATAATGCTTCCAGGGTAAATCTTGCCGTTCCTGTTGTTTGTCGAGAACAGGAGATTAGACACTGTGCTGGCTGAGCAATTAGGACTACAGGGTTTGCTGCAGATTGACTTTTTACCGCTGTTATCAGGCACAAATGTGTCCCTGTAAGGAAATGGTTAGCATTGTTTTGACTAAATTCATCAGATAGTTAATGGTGTTATTTGAGAATCGACTTACCTTTGGTCATTACCTAAGGCTTTGCTTCTTATTATTAATTTGCTGTTTTATCAAGCATACAAAATAAACCCCTTGATTTCCTTCTCGAGATGCCTGTAAGTGAAGCGATAGAGCTGTTAAAGTAATAGGGCTGTGCTTAAAACTAAAAGCCTGTCATTAAGCACTGGAACAATAAAAATGAATGGTGGCTCCTAGACTTGCCTTCCCTTTCTAGAAACACTCAGGCTCTTGGCTGCTCGGATGAAAAGCTGCACAATCTGAGCAGGATCTGCTCCTCCACTTTGGAGATGTGGCACTCAGAGCCTGATAGAAACTAACCCCCAAAACCACCCGGAGAAATACAAGGGAATTCATCAAATCCATTCATTTGTGCCTTGACCTGTTTGAAAAAAAATGTGGAAAGACACCCCTTGGAATGTTTTTTTGCTGATAATGACTCTGTGAGCAGGGAGTTTTCTCCCTGGGCAGCGCAGCTGAACTCCCATGCAGATGATTCCCGAACAATTTGCCGTACCAGCACACACACACAAAGCCTTAATAAGAGGGATACCATTTATAGGCATCGAGACAGTGCCAAACTGGTGATGCCATTCCACAGGAATCTAAATAAAGAATGATTTTGTGAGTGGAAATGATAAAGTTGTCAAAATGCAGACACTTGGCACACCCCTTTCCCTGCCATACCATAATTACACAGCTAGGAAGTAAATGCCGGTCCTTTCACGCTTACGAGTCCTTTATGTAGCTGGTGTAATGTATTGATTTCTAAAAAATGCTTCAATATTAGGCAACATGTTCTGTGTTGACATGGATCAGATGCTAAAGTAGTACATCCAGGCAGTATTTTTAAATAAATGCAGCTAAGAAGACGAACTGGCATAATGTGGGGAACACAAATATGTTCATTTATTTGCGCTGTGTCTCATTGAGCGGTCGATGCCGACGCAGCGACAGCCCTGGGCTGAAGGACCTTCAGAGCACAGGGATTGGGAGCAATCTCCTCCACCATGGGAAACAGATCTCTCCTTCCCTGGCTCTCATTTATAAACTGCAAACCCCATTCTCTAAAAATCTTGAAATTATCCCTTCTCTTCACCAGAATTACTGGTACACAGCAAGAGGAAGCCAGCAGCATTTCTGTGCTGTTGAGCTCTTTCTTGCTACTCAACCCTCTTTTTTTCCTTTTTTTCTTCTTTTGCCCACGACCATCTCATTTGCATGAGGATGACATTTGTTGCTCCAGTAATTTCATCTGATAATGGCCAGCTTGCAAAGCGGATCTGAAAACATATTCCTTAATTATGTGTTGCCAAGCAACGAGAGGGTTTGGCCATAATCACAGAAAGATTATCTTCTCATTGAAGGCCCTGAAAGGTTTAGCTGAAGTAGGACCTGTAAAATTGTCTTCATTTTTATTTATTTCCCCCTTTTCCTTTCCATATAGCCTGAGAGGTTTTCTTCCTGTTAAACTGTATTTTAAAAGTAGAAGCCAAGGTAAGGCACATGGAAAGATTAAAAATGGGGAAGTGTGTGGTTGTTCGTAGTTGTTTGAGCTGTGCTGAGCAGGAGTGTTCACACTTACCCATAAGGGGATAAGCTGAGGGTAGAGATATGTTAAGATGTTGTAAAGCTTTGAGTGGATGGCAGAAACTTGACTAAATCCAGGAAAATTGTATTTGCCAGCCAGGATGTGTTTTCAGGAGTGATGAGCCTTCTCTTGGCTGTAGCTTTGGCTGTGGATATTTGAGTTAGAAGATAAAAGCAAATTCAGTATTAAACTCTGTCTCCAAATGGCTGCAAATATTTTCTGTCAGTGTAGGTTAATGTCTACTCAGTCAGCAGAGGGTTATAAAGTGCATGTTACAGCCCAGTCATGTTTTGAAGCTTGTTGTATGGTTAAGACCTTAAACCAGACCATTTTGGGCTTTTTAAAAGTCTTGTTGAACTATGCATTGTAGTCTTTCTACAATGAGTTGTTCCTGAATGCCCCATTTATCATTTTATGCTGAGTTTGACACTCTGAGTGCTTTCTGCACTGTTCACTTTGGAGTTTGGACAGAGGGCTTGCAGGAGGGAGGTGTCTTCTCCTGCCTGGTGGTAGAGGCAGGATCCTGGGCAGGGATACAGGCACATGCACATGTTTATGGACCTCTTGCTTTGGCATGGTCAGAGAAGGGAAAAGGAGCAATGAGATTTAGTGCTGCAACTGCTTTGCTTTTCTTAATTAGTAATAAGTTAGGTAAATTTGCCTTCCTGGGAGTTGCAAGGATTGTATGAAGAGGAGGTGGTGAATGAGCACCTTAAACCCGTTGCCGTGGTGGTAGAGTGACGTCTCCTGAGATGAGCCAGCTTCCCATGCCAGGAGCTCCTCTGGCAAAGCTGCTGCTCTCCATGTCAGTGAGACCTTGTCAGCAATAGCTGAGGGGAGTGCTCCTGCAGCCTGGCCATCAGAGGATCAGCAGTGGTGAGCACACCCAGGCAGCTCAGTGGCGAGCAGCAAGAGAGCCCTGCAAGGTCTGAGTGACAGACACGTGTCAGTAGGAGGGCTGAGCCAGAGGGGATTTGTGGCCAGCCCTGTGCTGAGCTGGGAGGGAGGGCAGGGAAATAAATAGTCCAGGTCAGCAAAGCTGGTGAGGGCAAACAATATCTCACAGTCACTGATCACATTGCTGCAGCTCCGCCTCCAGATTTTGCAACTTCAGTTTATGATCTTTGCTAGTATTTTTGTATTTTTCTTAGATTGCTTTTTTTTTTTAACCCAATTTTTTAGTAGTAAAGCAGTTGGCACATGAGAAGTCTTGTATTTTTTTAGCTAGCCTGGACTTCTCCCAAAACAGTGGCCAGTCCAATTTCTGTTTCTGATGCAGGACTTATGGAGCTTAAATGAGAAATGGTGATTCATTGCAAATATGTGTCTTGGGTGGTTTATCAAGCTCTCGTTTGCACATGAAGATGTGAAAGTGAATTATCACAAAAGGGAAGATGCTTCCCACAGGGATGAGGAGCAGAGCTGCCCTGTAAAGTCAGGTGGGTATCATCAGGGAGCAAGAGCAGAATTACTTGGCTGTAAGATTTGGTTGAAAGCCTGACCTTTTCCTGAGCAGGGAAAGCCAGGCTGAGGACAGCTGCCCTCCTTGGACAAGTTGTTCTCTCCAGTGTGAAGGGGACTCATCCTCTCTTTTATCAGCTTAGAGCCCAGCTAGAAATGCCTTTCACTGTGATTAGCTCAGCTCTGCTTGTACTCTTTCACACCTCGTTGTGATGCCTTTTATTGGTATTTTCCCCCTGTGACAGATAAAAACTCTGTTAACCACACATAGTTGTAGGCTGAAACTCTGCACATGGGCAACCCCCAAAGAGGAAAGGGCGTGGGCAGGAGCAGGAGCCTTGATGGTTGTTAAAGGGTGGTTAAAACAAGCAGTCAAAGATGGTTAAAAGACTGACATTTGCCCATTTTTGTAAGCTATTAATTCTTTTAACCTAATTAATTTAAGCTAAATTGCCACCGTTTTCTATGGACAGACTTTAGTAGGATATTTCCTACACAATATAAATTTCCTGAGCATTTGCTGATGTTGATTTATTCTTCGTCCAGTGCAGTAGACAGCTCAGAAATCGACTTCAGGTTTTCTTCCTTGTGTTTTCTGTACAAACCTCAGCATGGAATCCATGTAAGGTCTCTCAATCAACAATCTGGACTGAAACAGCACCAAGGGAAGCTCCGTGCACTGAATAAATCTGATTTCATTTGCACATTGACCTGACAGACCATAGCATGTCCTTGGAGCCATTCCCAGCTAGTGTGTTAGTCCAGGTAAACCCTGCACTGCCCTCACTAACAAAAACATGGAGCAATGTTTTTAACTGGGATCATGACTCCCATACAAAAATGCAGGTTGAAATAAACAGACAGGTCTTTCTCATGTCTGCTGTCCCCATGGTCACAGCATCAAGACACTAATATGCAAAATGATAAGGGAAGGAGCTGGAAAACTCAAAGTGAATTTCTGAAAGCCTTTGAAAGGCTCAGAAGGGCCCTCACCAACCTCTGCTGAGCACGAGTGTGGGATCTTAAAACTGAAGGGACCCCAACTGCCCACCTTGGCAGGGTGAATGGCCAAGGAACAGAATGTGCAGGAGATGTGCTGTTGACTATCTTGATATAATACTGACTGTCTTGGCCAATCTACACATGCAGTTCATTGGTGGCAGGGAATATGCTTTTAAAATACTTCTTTAAAGGCTGAAATACACTTTTTGTAATGGTTTTATCAAAAGCAATATAAAGTGTCAAACTCATTCCAGTTGCAATTCATTGACTTTAGTGCCATGGCAATAAAAATGAATTTGGCCTGTCGAAGGAGAACATGTTGTCAGATGCACAAATGTTGTCATCTTCAATTTACACTTTTCTTTCACCCTGTGTCTCTGGTTCTCCAGCATTGTTAGGACTTTCATATATCCAGATCATTCTCTGACTATATTTGCTGACATTTTTTTAGCCTTCTCATAAGTAGTTTCCATAGCTACAAACTTCGTGTTCACAGAGGGGGGAAAAAAATTTAAAGGTTTCTTATTATTATTGTATTAAACATTTTTTATATTTCTTCTCCTTGTCATTCTCATATCATCACACTGCAGCCCAGTTTAATGAAAATGCTGCACAACTGAATTGCCTGTTATTTTTAAAAGCAAAGTAGGTGCTGAGCTAAATCCTTGAAAAGCAGAAGACCAACATCATTAAGCCACTGATATAAAATAAATGTTGCAGACGTAGGATTGGTATTAGTAATGTTTATAGATGGCAACTGGCAGGTGAGCTTTTGACTTTTACACCTAAATAAATCCTGATACTAACAGCATTCTGCTGCCTTTTGGTAAAAAACCCTAATTTTTAATCTATTTGTCTGCTGTTGGTAGAATTTTGTTTAAGATGAAGTGTTGCTTATGGAAGTGGGGTTTACATGGGTTGTGTTTCCAGCAGGGCAGAGGTGTGTTGGGCAGAGGTGTTGGAGCAGTTGTGCCTTGAGGAAGGATTTGGGCAGAGGTGTTGGGCAGCAGTGCAGGTGCATCCGTGTCCCAAGGCAGGGCTTGGACAGGGGTGTTGGGCAGCAGTGCAGGTGCATCTGTGTCCCAAGGCAGGGCTTGGACAGGGGTGTTGGGCAGCAGTGCAGGTGCATCCGTGTCCCAAGGCAGGGCTTGGACAGGGGTGTTGGGCAGCAGGGCAGGTGCATCTGTGTCCCAAGGCAGGGCTTGGACAGGGGTGTTGGGCAGTGCTGGAGCAGCTTTGTTCAGCGAAACAGGAGGCTCTGAGTGCCCAGTGCTGTGTCCAGGGTCTTGCCTCCTGCACCCTCAATCCAATTAGCTGGCCCAGAGCAGATGGAGCAGATTAGTGCCCAGCTCTCCTTCCTCCACCCTCTCCCCCGGTGCAGGGGGTGTCCGGCCAGCAATCGGCTTAGCGTGGGTCGTGTGGCACAGCATGGCACAGCATGGCACAGCCCGTGCCCTGGCCCTCAGCAGGGAACCCCCTCAGCTCTGGGGCTGCTGCCTCTCATCCCCCAGCCTGCTGGCTCCAGTTCTTTGGTAGTTTGGAAGCCCTTGACCTCAACTCATTTGCCAGGCATAAATTCCTTCTTTCTGTCTGCAGCATGGCCCCCAGGTGCGCGAGCTGTGCTCCACAATGGAACAGCACTCCAGCAGTGGGGTTGGGGGTGGAGGGTCATGGTCCTTTCCCACCTGCAGCATTCCATCCTTGAATCTCAGCCAAAAAATCTTGTGTGGCCAAGGGAGATCGTGGCCTCTTGCCTCATCTTGTAAATGAAAGCGGTGTCAGGCAAGGAGAGGTGAGAGAAATGACACCACGGGGCTGTTCCTGCAGTTCCCAAAAGCATCACAGTCCCTGGGAAAAGGGTGGTTTAGGCTCTGCAATCTGAGACATGAGCAGCTTGTCACAATAAGAAGGAAACCAGCAGGGTTTACCTGCTGGTGGAGATCCTTGGTAAATGCTGGTGTGAACAACCAAGATGGCATTCTCATGTTTTATTTATGTATGGAGATATGTATAGATATTAAAATAGGGAGAAAAAAATCTCAGAAATATAATCAGTGTCTCAGTCATTATCCATTTGGATCAGTGCTTCTGCAGTCTTCATTGTTTGCCAGAAGTGTCTTGTTTTGGTTATCAAGCAATTTATTATTTCCTAGCTTGGCGAGCAGACAGGCAGATGGGACTTTGTTTAGACAGCAAACACAGCGAAGAGAAATAATTTAGGATATAATTCCCATCTAAAAAGTCAGAAAAAGAGGATCAGAACTGAGGTGTCATGGAAACATTTGGCACATATTTCCCAGTGTGAAGGTGGTATCTCCAGGTGGGTTCCCTCCATCCAGGGAGCATCAGGAGGAGTAGGGGGTGGGATGCAGGAACCTGGCAATACCCACCTGACTCCCCTGCTGGTCTTCTTAACCTTAACACGTTTCCTGACACTTGTGCTAAACACTGCAAATCCCTGAGCTGCCTCCTACACATTCCCTTACTGACCCTATAGATTATCAGTCTTTTCTTAGGATGGCCCAGTCTCTTGTTGAATTCTCTCACTGTTACCTGCAGAGGGGAAGAAACCCAGGAATGGAGATGTCACACACATTTGTTTTGTTCTCTGCCATCTTCTGAGTGTTTTGTTAAAAGATTTAAATGAATACTTTAAAAGTGCAAGTAGTTCATGCAAGTGCATTTATTTTGTTTTTGTTTGTCAATGCAAGGAATCTTGATTAATATTGTGAAGGATAAAAGAGAGGATTCAGTGTGGACAGCAGAGAGCTTGTCAGTATCTAGACCATCCTGCTGGGACACTGAAATAATCAAGAATGGTTAAATGTCACTTTAGTTATCCCACCTGGCCAGCTGTTTCTGTAATCTCTCCTATTTGAGCATCTTTGAATTCTTCCTCATGTTGAGTAGACCTGCATAAAAGTGGGAGCTGTTATCTTACCAGCTGAAACATTTGGCTTAAGAGTCTTAAATTTCCATTTCGCTCTTGTCTGCAGAGAATGTGATCTTGTTTCATCTGCAGTCAGGGCTAAAAGGTCCCAAAACCAGGATTACTAATAACTAATAACATCAGGGCAGTGCCAAACAACCTGTCATGCTCTGCAGTGGAAGTTTTCCCCTTGGAGCTCGTTGTTATTTAGCAGGGAAGGTGTTTTCTGCATTTGCTGCTCACCCTAAAAGCCCAGGCTCTCTTGGAGCAGTGTGGCATCTCCCATACCGTGCTCTGGCCAGAGGGAGAGCCAGGGGATCATCTCCCTGCTGGGAGATAAGCAAGATACAGAGGTACATCCCATGGACCAGCAGCCCCACGCTCTGGCTCATCAGCTCTTCTTCACTCCAGTTTCCTGTTCCTGAAGCTTGCATGAAAAACGCCAACAAAGTGATTATTTGTAATTTTTGTACAATATCTTTCCAGAGGAGCAGTTTCCAGAGTAGGGCAGTGAGTCAAGTTCACTTGAAAAATTGTGATTTTGTCATTCATTTCAACAGGAGAAGGATTTTTACTCTCTCCTGCAAAAGGAGCCAGCTCTACATCACTGACTTTTATTGCATTTCTTAAAATTAGATCTACAAACCCAGTGGTTTCTTAAGCAGGAGAAGCTGTAGGTTTCATGCATTGGAAGCCTGTGCATTATTAAAAATAATAGGGTAAATTTGTCAAATGGATAATGAGTAGGTTTCTTCCTCTGTTTTTCAGTGTTTTAATGAGTGCAGGAAATGTTTGCTATTTATTTGCTTGCAGGTTTTACCAAGGAGCTCTGGAGATAATTGTCAAATTTCCAAGTGTGTATCAATATTTCATGAAGCTCTGTTTTCCCTCTGTACATTCACAAGTTGGGTCATTAGCACTGGGACTGATATTAACAGGCATGAAAAGGAATTCCACCAAACCCTTGCAAGTTTGAGGATTTCTGAAACAAAATTCTAGTCAGGTCTTCTGGGTAAAATAAATCTAGGTGATGTTGCATGGTTTCAAATGTTAAATTTGTCAGAGAATTTCGTGTTTGATCTTGGTTTCTGTGGTTTGTGGACCCGATCCAGAGAACACCAAGGCTTTGTGTGTGTGTTCTGTGTGTTTTGTGTGTGTGTTCTGTGTGTTTGGCCTCATGCCCAGCACTTACCACAAATTGGGGTGTACCTTACAGAGATAGGATATCCATCCACGTCATCCTTCGGAAAAAAAGCAAATTCCACCTTTCCTACCACCAGCAAATTAAATTGTGTTGAATTATTAAAGCTCAAATTGCTTTTGGATGTGGTACCAGTCACCACTGATGCTGGCTATTTAGTTTGCTGCTGGCTATTCAGTTTTGGGTTGTTTTTGTGTGGCCTTTGAGGTGCAGTACTGGCTGTGTGTTAACCACTGTTGTTCTGCTTTGGACATTTGCCATTTATAAAAGGCTACATTTTGTATGTTGAATGGTTTTTTTTTTCTTAATTTCTGATATTTTTATGTAAAACAATCATATCCCTATTCTCATTCTGATTAGGCAGCTTATCCTAGTTTTGGTTTTGCTCAGCCTAAAACTCTGGTGTCAGGCTGGTTTTTGCTCCTATTTAAGATCTAACCCAACTAGCTCAGTGCAATGCTCTCAAGAAAAAAAAAATAACTCAGGAAATGAAAATTATTCATAGATATGGACCCACTGTGCTTTGCTGTAGAGAGGGTAATTAATTGATAAATTATTGTGGCTTTTCAGCCATTCTAAATGGTTGCCAGAAGTGCTTCACCAGCACAGCTGAGTCATAGCAGAAAGTGAGACTTTAACTTGATTGAACTACACAAAGTGTGGAGTGTTGCTGTGGAGCTCTGAAAGTGTGCAGAGAGCTGGAAGGTGGATGGAAGGAGTACCCAGGGCCCCTGAAACACAAAATGCTTCAGAGTTAGAAGTGATTGAAGCAGAAAGGGACCAGTGGTGTTTCCCTGGAGAGGGAGGGATGGAGTTCTGCAGGAAGGGCAGAGCTGGATGTTTGACAGAGGGGTTTGAAGATCCTTGGAGCTAGCAGATGTCAGAACTGGCCCGTCTGTCAGTATTTTGGGATAATTTCAGGATTTGTGACACTGTGGGCTACAGTAAAGCAAAGGAGGTCACTTGTGAGCACAAGCAACAGTGTTAATCATGGTAGCAGTTCAGGAGGAGAAGGAGAAATGGCAGTCATGTAATATTGACACAGCAGGGGTGTGTGGAGATAATGAAATTGGTCACAGCTCGATATGACAAAGTTCCAGACTGTAAACAGAAATATTTGTCAGAGGGGAGACAGTGCTCAGGGTGAAAAACAGGAGCTTTGCTGAGTAAAAATCACCTTGTAAAGGATTTGCAGCTGGGGGGGGGGTTGTAAGAGAAATCCAGGGCAGATTCATTTGACTGCCTTGTCCTTCTAGAAGGAAGTTGGGAAAGTTGGTGGTAAATACATCTTGTAACTTGTGCTTAGCTCTGAAACTGAGCTTTGCTCTGAGCTGGACTCAAGAAGACAGGAGGTAGCAATGCAATTCCCACCCAGCCTTTGGTGGTTTTTGGTTTGATGATTGATCTCCTGTGCCAGGTGCCAAGAGGACAGGATTCCTCTGTGTGATGCTGCCTGGGAGAACCTGGCCTTACTCTGGACAGTTTCCTGGGGAATCTCCAATTCCTTTACTTCCACTCTGGCAAGTTATTAGGCACACTGGCTTAATATGTCTCTTACCTATTTGTTTAATCTGTTCATAAGGCACTTGTGGTTCTTTGAAGAAGCCCATACTGAGGGATGCTGGAAAACCCAGGCTGCAGGCAGTGCTGAGAGCAGGCAGGGCTGGAAACTGCCCCACTGAGTCAAGGGGAGCAGCTTTCCTCCAGCACAAACACATCTGGAGAAGTGGGAGAGGAAGGAAGAAGGTAGGGAAGGAGAACAAAGAGGAGAATACTGGAATCAGCAACAGTAATCCAACCAAAACACTGCAGCAGGACAGAGGGTGCCCTAAAGGTAGCCAGTTTCTAGGAAAGTATTCCATGCTTGGGAAGAATGGTGCTGGTAACAGTCACAAAATGTTTCCAAGTTTTTGGTACACTTCCCCTCTCCAGCTGGCACAGTTACACGCTTTGTTTGTTTGCCTCCAGCTCCTACCCTTTGTGGAGTTAGAAATACTCTGATTCAAGTCCATCCAAATACAGCAGTGCCATGCTTGGTAAGTGGGTCATGAGCCCTTGGGGTCTGAGCAAAGATTTTTAATCAGAATTTGGCAAACGAGCAAGTAAAAATTCTTTTCAAAAAACCTCTCGATTCCAAGATTTTGCTTTAAGATTAATTTTCTTGTAAACAGTGTGTGACCTGTGCTTTGATGCTTTGCACTGAGCCACTTGGAGCTCCTGGGTGTGACTGTAAGGCAATTATGGAGTTCTCCTGGAGTGATATCCATAGTCTCCTGTCAAGTTTGGGATGACTCTTTTTCATCTCTGCCTGGAAGTGCTCAGTGAGGGTGTGCTGAGGTTTCTTTTTGGAGCCATACTCAGAAAACTCAGCCATTGCTGTGTGGTCACCTGTCTGCAGCTCCTCAGTCTCCCTCACATCTGACACGTGTTTTGTTTCATTCTGTGGCTGGTTTGGAGCAGGAAAACCCAAACTCCCCATGCTCAGTTGGGCAGGGAGGCTCCCATCACTCTGAGGAGTGTGCACAGCCCTGGAGGCCACAGCTTCACATCAATCACAGTGAGAGCATCTCGAGTGCACCCCTGGAAGCAGTCAATGACCCCTGTTTCTCCTTGGCAGAGTCCTGTGCTGAGGAGAGGCATCAGCATGGTGGTTTCTGCTGCAGCCAAGGAGTCTTTTCTTCTCCCTTTGCCTTCCCAGTCTCCCCAGATGCTGCCTCTCCCCCAGGAGCTGCTTTGGCACCAGGCATTGGAATTTCCAGTGAGGGATGTTCAGTTGTCTCAGCACAACAGGTATCAGCTTCTTTCTGATCACAGGTGTCAGGTGCACAGGTCAGATTGACAGATCACTTGTGACCAGCACAGGGAAAAGCTGCAGTTTCTCTGCCTGTGGTTTTCTTCCCTTTTCTGTGCAGTCTTTCTGTCCCTGTTTGAGAGACGCACACACTCTGAAATGTCTATTCTTAGAGAGTTTGTTGTGCTTTGTCTGCTGTTTTAAAAAAGCTACACAGCCTTCCTGGTTATTTTTTTCCATCACCAAGCAGGGCAGAGGCTGAGGAGACCACCCAGCAGTGCTGCTGTGCTGACAGGGGTTCTCAGATGCTGTTGAGGATGGGCTGCCTGATGCTCTCAGAACGTGCCAGCCCTCTCATGGCCCATGCTGGGTGGTTGCAGCCCACCCTGGGAAATGCAGAGCCACAGTGGGGATGTCCAGGGGACAGAGTGACAGCTCGTCACAACCCGACAGCAGTTCTGTATTTGACATCTTGAGGTCAAAAACTGTCAGTTCCTTATTTTTTACGGTGTCTTAAATCACCTGGAGAGTGTTTTGAGCCTTGTCAAAATGAATTAATTAAGACCAAGTGATAATCACAAGCCTGTGTTGGTCTGATTCAGCAGCAGGACTGTGCTTGATTTTCAGCCTAATAAATACAAATGGTTTTGGAGGATCTGGGGGGCTGATAGAGCCCGTTGGTGTTTCCTCCAGAGCTACATGTGCTACAGTTTTTCCTTGCTCTTTGCCTTGTCAGTGTGCAGCATTGTTTTCCTCCTACTTAGGAACACAGCCAATTTTCTAATTAAGGAGATCACTCTGCAGCCATTGTCGCTGTTCATTTGAGCTCTTTGTCCATACCAAAGTTTCCAGCTCCCCAAAAGATTTGAAGTCACTCCTTACTACAGCTGGAGGAGGACAGAAGTTGTGGCTCAGGACAGGCTCCTCCTCTAACTCTGTTAAGAACCAGGCATCAAAAGCACCTCATGGGCAGCACATTCACTTCATAAGAGCTTCAAATCCACCTCTGGCAATGACAAATACTGCTGAGGTTATTTTTCTATTGGATTCATATATTAAAAAAATAGTTACAAGAAATAAATATCACTTTATGCTGGGCTTTACTGCTTACTGGGCTTTGAGCCTAAAAGGATTTAAAAGTCATCATGCTCTGAGGGAAAGTTGTAGTGAGAAGGAGGATGTGGAGGGTTGCTCCAGCCAGCTGTTGTGATTTGGGAAAAGGCTTGTCCTGACTGATGGAAAGGAGAGTGGGACAGACAGAGAGGCAGCCAGGGCTCACACAGCCACGCCCAGTGGGATTAGGACCAAATTAGAAACTTGGTTTGCAGGGGTTTATCATTTCCTTTATATTGTGACATTAATAAATGCAAATCTTTATCTTCTGGCTGTTATCCTCCCTTGTATCTTTTGTTAATGAGCATTGTCCCCAGTTCAGGCTGTGCTGATAACTGGATGGAGAGGATTCATGTGCACACATCCATGTGTGTTCTTGTGCTGTGCAAAACTACCTGGGATGTGAGGAGAGGATTTGGGCACTTCTCAGTGTCTGTGTGCCAGCTCCTCCTGTCAGCCTGGACTTGGACAAGAGTCCTGGAGACAATGCCACGTTAATGCAGCACAGTTGAATGCTTTTGGTATTCCACAGTGCAGCACAATAACTTCTTTTCTCATTTTGTTTCTGAAGTGCATCAAATTCAGAACATATGCACCATGTCAGGGCTGCTCTTGCCAGTGAGCCCAGAGAAAACGCTCAGATCTGGCCTGGTTGGTAACTCAGAGGGAACTGCTGAACTGAAAGATGGTGGGTTTAGATTAAATATTGGGGAGAAATTCATTCCTGTGAGGATGGTGAGGAAGCTGTGGCTGCTCCATCCTTGTAAGTGTTCAAAGCCAGGCTGGACAGGGCTTGGAGCAAGAGGAAGGTGTCCCTCAGGGTGTTGGAACTGGATGAGCAATCAAGTCCCTTCCAGTCCAAGCCATTTTGTGATTCTGTGGCTCCTGCACAACTTGGCTGCACAGTGGAGGCCACAGTGGCCTGGTGCTCAGCTGGGGTTGGGCTCTCCATCCCAGGCAGTGTGCTTTCCATCCCAGAGAGGTCCCATATGGAAGGGAGCTCTCTACTAGCCAAAATAAAGACACTCAGCAATCTGCCAGAGCCGATTAAAGCTTGTAGTCTGTTACAGGCAGAAAGAAATACAGTTTGGGGTAGAGGATACAAAATACATTTGCAAGGCATCTGAACCTGATGCTGAGACATTCTTTCTCTCAATGTTGTTGTTGCCAATAGCTTCTCTTGTGCTCAGACCAAAACTATTTAGGGTGGAACATTTGCTCCCTACTTTCTAGCAAGCCTGGTCACAGGAATGAAGAATGGATTCTTTTAGTGGCTGCAGCTGGTTTGAATGATCCCCACACTGAAGCCATTGAGTCCAGGCACTCCTCATGTGAATCACAAGGAAGAAGCAACTGGGATTTTGTTTTTGTGCCTGACAGGAGCAGAAACAGCGGAGCAGCCACAAGCTGATTGCTTGAACCCAGGCAGAGGAGGGTGAGATGTGTTGTGAGATGTGCCTGGGTGTCTGTGCTGCATCCTCACCCACACCTCCTGCAGGGCCCCAGAGAGGACAATGTGGCTGCACTTGGTGCAGATCCATCCTGTTCATTCTGTGGGAGCTGGAAGAGGAGTTCTTCAAGGATTATGATCCTTATATTACATACAAAACAAAAAAAAAATGTCATTCAACACTTCCATGTCGGTTGGCAAGACCTTGAGCAAGGTACTGAGATGGAGCTGCACCTCTCTCAAGGTCTGCTTCTGAGGAGCAACAAAATAGCTTGTTTTGGTAAACTCAGGGAATCATTTCCACACCCTGTGTCAAATCTAAGTCTCTTTTTATGGAGGATCTTTCTGTTGGTTTTTAAGCTGAAGGGAAGTCAGTTTTGATTAGATATTGGGAAGAAATTTTTCCCTGTGAGGGTGGGCAGGCCCTGGCACAGGGTGCCCAGAGCAGCTGTGGCTGCCCCTGGATCCCTGGCAGTGCCCAAGGCCAGGCTGGACAGGGCTGGGAGCACCTGGGACAGTGGGAGGTGTCCCTGCCATGGCAGGGGTGGAGTGGGATTGGCTTTAAGGTCCCTTCACACCCAAACCATTCTAAAATCCTGATCTTATGTTGAGAGCATCTTCTAGAAAGTTTCTGCACAAGAATCACCTTCTTTCTTCCTTCCAAAGGATGAGGGCTTCAGGGAGACATATTTTATCTGTTTGCAGAGAGGACAGCAGGTCAAGGAAGGCAACTCATGTTGGGCTGAGAATCAGGGAGAGATTTGGGAAAGCTCTTGCTAAAGGTAATGCTGCCAAATGGAAAGAGGTTTGATGGTAATTAAAAAGCCAGCTCTGTGTTCCTAAGTATTCTTGGGAAAGTCAGCTGGCCACGTGCTCTGGTTTTTTTTCATAATGCTGGGTTTTTCTTTGTATTACCAAAGGTATTAATTAGAGGAATAGATTACACTGAGTGCTGTACAATTATCTCTTGGGTATTTGTGGAATGAACGGTGAAAGCTGTGTGAAAGTGTAAAATGCTCATTTAGCTGGGTGCCTTGATGAGCACCATGTCTCACTTCCCCTCTTTGCCACAGTCTCCTGAACCTGTTGATTACAGCCAGCAGGGTGGTTTTGTGTCAGTGGGAGCCTTGGGGGGCCTTTGGGTCCCCCTCACCCAGGGGCACAATGCAGGGTTGTTGTTGTTGCTGTAGGAGCCTCCTTTTCAAGATCACAGGGAGTTTTCTCAACACACTCAGTTTGATTTGGTTTGTTTTGTAATCTGTATGATCTAATCAAGTGAATAAACTTCTAGACAGGGGTGGGATGCATCAGAATCCTTCTTTGCCAACTGCCTTCTGCTGCAAGGCAGGAAATTTTGTCACCTTTCTGAAATTTCAGTGCAAGACCCCTTTCCCTACCTTCCCTGATCTTATTCCCAACAAAGAAATGAAACCTGATCAGTTCATTTTGCCACACCTCACTGTGGTGGGTTCATGGCACAGTTTTAAGACTAAATAAATTAATTGAGACTCACCATAAGGTGAATAACTACAGCTCTTGGGTTGATAGGTGGTGGGTTTTATTGAACCAATAAAATATAGAAAATGGTTAGAGGAAAAGAGCTTACTGCAGTGATATTGTTCAGTGTGATTTACAGTTTTATAACTGTAGGCAAATGTGAAATATTTTTCACTGTCTTGGGTATGCATTATTAGATAAACCTATATCCTGTGCTTACCTGCATCAGCACTGTGATAGTGAAGAGACATAAAAATGAAGACATTTTCAGCCCATTAGAGTTAGCGTGGTTTCAAGAGCAGTCAGTTTCTCTGCAGTTTGGATTTTATTTGTCTCTCAGTGTGCTCAGGATGCCTGCAGGACATGCCTCCCAGCAGCTGTGGGAGCTGCACTGTAGCAATCCTTGGCATGCACAGGAAAATAAGACACCTTAAATATGAATGTTGTCAGCCAAAACACCAGCTCATGAAAAACAGAGAGAAAATACAGATCTGTGCAGGAATTCTTTGTGGAGCATCCTGATCTGTCTCCTTTAACTCTTGTTACATTGCTGAGGTTACCCCTGTGAGAAAAGCCAAGGGGGCAAGGGCAGGGCTGCTTCAGGAGGTCTTTAAGGCCCTTTCTGTGGCCAGAGGAGTGTGGTGGGCTGTGGGGGCTCCTGGGCCACAGCCTGGAGCTGGGACAAACCCCCCAAGGGAGTGGGAGGGCAGGAGATGCACCTGGAGCTCCAGGAGGGTGGTGGTCAGCCCCAAGTGCTTGGGGAGAGGTGGGTGTTGAGCTGCTGTAGCACAGGAATAGCTCATCATTCTTGGAATTGAAAAATAAGAACATGCCAGTGAGTTATGTGGATTAATGAAGATGAAATGTGCTGTATAAATCCATCAGGAGCGTGATCGGGCCGTTATCCCTTGGGCTACTCTGGCTCACAAGGAGAAAAGGTTGATTTGTGTTTGTAGATGATTTTGCTTGCTCTGCCAATGCTCATTTTTGTTTTAGTATGAAAGCCAGGGAGTGTGTGTGTTTCTTTTGCTCAAAGATGGAGCAGATTAGCAAAGATTTTTCTAGATTATCATCGTTTAAATAGCTCTGGTTTAAGACAAATGTTTCAACTACAATGACTTATTAGTGATGCTATTTTAAACACTGATGATAAATTGGGGAGGTTTTAAGCCCTATTACTCAAGGATCTGTGCAATATTTGGACATTGAGCGTGGTTTTCCATAAACCAGAAGGCAGTGATGTGCAGCTGACCCGGCTGAGAGCCCTCTGGCTGGGCTGGGAGAGGAGAGGAGGAGATGGAGCAGCTTCAGGGGCAGGATTTACAAAATGATGAGAGTTTAACCTTGCTGTGACTCCAGCCCACCCTGGGAGCCGAGGGAAACCCTTGGTGGGGTGAGCAGCCCTTGTGCTGCCACAGGGAGGGTCACAGGGTGAGGGGGCACTTGGGTGTCACAACGTCGGTGAGGGTGTTCAGTCAGCATTGCCCAAGCCCCCTGTTTTAATCTAAGATGTGAAATGTGTGGCTGGGGATTATCACTAATCCACAGAATGTTGTAGGGTCAGGGAGAAGGAAAAATGTTTGGTATGTTCTCAGCCACTGCCACTGCATGCAGATCCCAGGACAGCCCAGCTGGCAGATCTGGAAGGGTTTGCTTCAGCCTCCAAAGCCACTGAGAAACTGAGGTGGGATGGCAGAAGCACCTCAGCCTCCTCCTGGGTCCTTACTCAGAGCTTCTGTCCACTGTACCAAAAAAAAGAAAATTCACATCTCAAAAGTCATTTGGGAATTTTTGGGAGAGCTTTGGCCATTTCCAGCCCTTTTGGGTGCACAGGCTCTTGTCCATGGCTGCAGCCCATGTTTTGCAGCCAGGCAGGAATGCTAGTGGCCAGGAAAAGGCTGATAAAGAGGGAAAGTAGTGAATGGAAAAGTTAATCATTGAACTTTTTGTTATCTTTATTCAGCTTGGAAAACTGAAGCTTTCCAGGGGGAGATAATATCCTTTATTAGAGCAACTTCTGTAGTTAGGAAAAAAAAAACCCACGTGCTTCTGGGATCACATGCTTTTCCTCAGATCTCCACAACTGCACATTGCATTAAAAATAAAATAAATTTAATTTTCAAAAGGTTCAGCAGATATTTGAAGGAATTGAATTTAAAAGCAACTTACCAAACAAAAAATCTCATTTGGTTTAATTTGATTGGAACGTTTTAAGAAAGATTTAATAGCCCTGAATTACAAAAGACTTTTTTTTCTGGCTGGAATTTTACTCATAGGAACATGACATCTGTGTACCAAAGGGCAGTGGTGGAGTCCCCAGCCCTGGAGGGTTTATGAGCCATGTGGATGTGGCACTTGGGGACATGGAGCAGTGGTGGCCTTGGCAGTGCTGGGAAATGTTGCACTCGATGATTTTCAAGGTCTTTTCCAACCTAAATGACTCCATGATTCAGTGAAATTCAGAAAATTTCTACATTTAGCCTCATTTTGTGCCAAGTCTCCATACCCATGGTAACACTCTCATTTCTTCCTGAAATAGCCACAAGGGCCTTGGCACCTTCAGGGTGCCCCCAGCACAGGAATCATTGGTGAGAGGGGCTCTGCAAAGTCAGAAGGGTGAGTTTGATATACAGAGTTCCCTGCTCTCAATAGCACTTCTTTGTCCTCAGTCTAAAAACCTGATTAGATGATAATATTCTAAGATGCCTGAGTTTGTAAATAATCAGTGTATTGTTATTAATTAAGGTAATTTCTCTGTTCCAGGAGATAAGACATTATTATTAATAAGCTTTCCAGTGGGAGGTTTTGTGTACTCACCCTGACCTCATGAAATCTCCAGCCTACAATTCAATTTTGTGTTTTCTTTTTTAATTTTTGAGTGGGTTTTTTCTTTTCTTTTTTATTTTTTTTAATTTTTGATAGCCTTCTACATCATCCAGCAGACCAATTTAAAATTCCCTCAATCCAGCTTAGTCTCAGCTGCATTAATGCATGGCTTGAGGGCACAGATAGCTAAAAAGGGCTATATTGTGTGGCATCTCTAAAATCTTTTTTTCTGAGAAGTTGGATAAAGAGATTGAGGTTTCTCAGGGGGGTTTTGGGTTGGTTTTTTCCCCAGCTGAGTGAGCAGCCTTGCAGGTGGCTCAGAGAGGAGATGTCAGGCCAGGAGATGCTGCTGGACCCAGTGTCACCCAATTCGTGGTAAACTGTCCAGCAGAAAATGCTGCTCTGGGGAGGTGGCTGCAAGCACAGTGTGGCATCCTTCACCATTTTCCTGATGGATCTTGGGAGACAGCTCTACAGCAATATTGAAAATAATCAAATGTATTAGTTAGGGAACATGGGTTGAAGCAGGAGTGATTTTCTCTTCACTATTTCTTCTGGGGTATCACACTTAGAGCTCTGTCTTCTTCATGCTTGAGAAGTCCCACCTGAGGTGCAACCAGAGTTTTTCAATTTTAGTTGAACCAGAAAATACTGGAGCTGGAATCACTGGAATACTGGAATCACTGAATGGTTTGGGTTGGAAGGGACCTTTAAAAAGATCATTTAGTGCAATCCCCTGCCATGAGCAGGACACCTTCAGGCAGGCCAGGTGGCTCTGAGCCCCACAAGGTGATCCTCACACTGTTCCTTGGAGGATACAGAGGAGAGCAGCTGGGGTTTGGTGGTCACTGCCAAGCCCCAGCTTTGTTTGCTCTGTTTTTATGGCTCTGGGCTGCTTTAAGTGTCAACAGGAATGTAAAGTGTGCCCTGTTTGTTTTTTTTAAAGTGCAACCATGATAAAATCCTATGATAGACCCGTAAAGCTTTTGTTGTGAAAGTAAATCAACTTTAACAGCAAGTAGGCTGTAGTTAAGTGCTTTTGAATGTTGGTATTTAGGGGTTTTTTCTCACTTGGTTGTAATCGGTGCTACAGGGAAGTGAGGGTGTTTATCTCAGGGAAATGAGTGGGATTTGCAGCCATTCAGCACCTCGCAGGGTTATTCCATATTTCACATCCTTTGTGCACTCAGAGGAGCTGCTCTCAAACCCCTCCAAGGGAGGAGAGCGCAGAGGAGCTGTGGGCGCAGGCTGGGATGGGGAGAGAAATGGGAAAAAAGCAAAGCAAGAAACTGGGGCACAAAAAAACAGGAGCAGCGGGAACATGGCAACACTTGGCCTTCCTGGCCGTGCTGAGGGTTCCTCCATGGCTCTTTGCCATGGAACAGGGGTGGGGATGTGAGAGAGGAGAAAGTTGCCAAAGGTCCAGTGGCCTCAGCTGCAGTGGCTGAGCCCTGGCTCTGGGGTGACCTTGCAGCAGGGTCACTGAACACACGGTTCCAGCTGGCCCTGTGCTCTTGGCCAGGGCCCAGCTGCTATTTTGGGAGGGCTTAGAAGGGACAAGGCCTTGGCAGGACCTGTGGGTTTGCAGTGAGCTCTGGGCTCTCCCTGCTGGGGCCAGCGGGCATCATGGAGCGACTGTGGAGGAGCACACAGGGCTCAGGGACAGCCCAGGGACAGCCCCTGGTGTCGATCACAGGGCTCAGGGACAGTCCCTGTGCTCCTGGTGTGGCTCACAGGGCTCAGGGACAGCCCCTGTGCCCCTGACTGCCTGGCTTTGCACTCACTGCTTGTGGTTTTTAACCCTTTGAGTGAAGTGCTAGAGGTGTGCAGGTGGATTTGAAGAGTTGGAGTCATCCCTTGAAGGGTTGCAGTCATCCCTTGAAGGGTTGCAGTCATCCCTTGAAGGGTTGGAGTCATCCCTTGAAGGGTTTCACTCATCCCTTGAAGGGTTGGAGTCATCCCTTGAAGGTTTCACTCATCCCTTGAAGGTTTCACTCATCCCTGGCCCCAGGTGCTCCTTGGCCCATCCACAGCAGTGCAGCAGGAGCTGATGCAGCTGCAGCCATTCTTGGCACTCTGGGTTTGGCCAGCAATTGCTTTGGGGAGGTTCCTAAAGTCAAGCTGGGCTCCCACTGAAGGCTTCCCCATTGCCCTTATGGAAAAAGTGTAAAGGAGGTAAAGCCTGGGCTGGATCCTTGGGGGGTTGTTGTCCCTTCTGGCTAAATAGGTGACTTGAGATGACAACAGCTGCAGGTGGACATGGAAATAAGGATTTATCTTCCAAAAGGCTCTCCAGGCTCCCACCCCAGCATAGGAGTCCTGTTTCTCCTGACAGAAACTCCTCCAGTGATGTCTCAAGCCTATTCTGGGATCTAAACCTCCAGCAGATCTCAGGAACTCCAGCAGCAGAGATGCTCAGAGGAAGCCCTGTTGCTTGAAAGATGGAGAGCACTTTCTGTCCAGCATATAGGAAGGACTGATGGCAGTGGTTAGCAGCATCATTTAATTCCTACAACCAGCTCCCAGTGTTGCCTTTTCTTTGTTTTCCACTCAGAATCTCTCATTATCAATGTGCAAATGCAAGTTCCAAAGGTGCTGCCGGCACATGGACAGCTGGTGGGATTGAATCCCTTCCACTTCCCAAACTGGATCCAAGTGCTTGCTTTAATACTTTTAATACTTCCCCTTTTCTTTATTTTGAGGGAATTTCTGGGCTAAACCATAGTGCTGTCAGTGGTCTGTGTGTGCTGGAGGCAGGTTTGCACCCTCAGTGCTGGTGTGTTTTGGACAGCCTGGCTGCTGCCCTGGTGGGGGTCTCAGGCAGCAGAATTCAGGCTGTCCCCATGCCAGGGCTGTCACTGCAAGTCGACAGACTCATCTTTAGCCTTGATTTCAGGATCTCATATTCCAAAATGTCTTTACAGCCTCTGAATCCCTCGGGGCAATTTGAAGTTTGAGCAGCCTCCTGCCCAGATGGCCGATATCAGCAGCTCTCCCCTGGCAACAGCATCCTTCTCCTTGGGTTTATTTATTTTATCTTTTCAATCAAAAAACTAAAAATCCAACCAAAAACCAAAACAATGAAAGCTGTCCGTTTCCCGGAGCAGCTCATTTGTTTTTTACTGCTGTAGTTTGTTTCTGTTTGGACGGAAGGGAAAAAGATAAATGGATAAAGAGGACAGGGAGGGACCCAAAGGAGAGCTGGAATGGGATGTTGTCCCTGGTGCATCATTCCATATGGCTGGAATGTGTAGCTCAGAGGTGAACATCCCACCCTTGAAAAAGAAAGGATATATCCTGCAGCTGAAGTGCAGCACAGGAGGGAGTGCTGGATAATATCAGGAAAGCTGCCCACTGAGCACCAGGAGTACAATTTGTTCCCCACACTGGGCTTAGTAACGGAGCATACTCAAGGAGAATTTACTGGGGTTTTTTTGCTACTTTCTCCATAGCTTTTTTTATAATACAAGCTGCAAAGCTCAGCCCTGGGCAGTGGGACAGTTTGAGGGTCTGTATGGTGTCTGAATCATAACCACCAAACAAACCCTAACTTGAGCTTTTCTCTTCTTTCTTCTATCCCTCTCTTACAAAAAAAAAAAAAAAAAAAAAAAACAAACCACAAAAAAACCTCACAAAAAACAAAAGAAAAAAGAAACCCCAAAGAAAAAGCATCCAGGAATCTGAGCTGCTCTGAGCAAGCAGTTTCTCTCCCAGGTGCTTCCTTTTGCTTTCTTGGTAGCATCCCTCCCTCACCACCCCATATGGCCTCTCCCATCTGCTCTGCCTGTCCCTGCCCTGGCAGCTCCCACGGCCTCCCTGGGTTTGCCATCCCCTCCATCCATGCCCTGCTCACACATTTTCCCCCTGGGCCAGCCCTGTCTCCCATCCCCTTGAGTGACCATTGGGAGTTTGATGTTGGACCCTGTTTAGCTCCTCTTGGAGTCACTCCTTGGTGTGTTTGGTGTTCACAAACATGGATTTACCAACCTGGCACTGTGGGAATAACCCAAACACCCCCATTTTGGTATAGAGCAGAGGCCATGCACTACTCTTCTGTTACTCTTTCATTGCATTAACACCAGTTCATGTCCTTGCAGCTGCATGTGCAGAGCTTCTAGGAACTTCTAGTTTTAGCAATGGTTCATACTCAAGAGAAAGTTGTGCCTAAATCCCCTTGTCCTGTAGTCAGAGACTGGATTTTAGGGAGACTGACAGGTCTTTTGATGTCAGTGTTACCCGTCAGTACCAACTCCAGGTAATGAACCTTTGTTCTCCTTATTCCTGCCCAATCCTCCTGTTCCAGGACTGCCCTGGGGGTCCCAGAGCTCCTGCAGGGTGGGCAGGACCCATCTGCATCGGGCTGTGTGTGCTCAGGATGATGCTCTGGAACCAGCAGGCTGGCGATGAAATGGGGGCCCAGTGACACTGTGCAGAGGCAGTGCTGATGGTGTGGAACAGGAATGAGGTGCAGATTTTTTTGTTATTTTGGACAGGGATTGTCTGTAGCTGTTGGGTGCCGCTGGCAGGGGCAGTGGCAACTGGAAGGAGGGAAAAACAACTGCTCCAACAACTGCTGCAAGCCATGCTCTGGAGATGGGGCACTGCACAGGGACAGCCTGCCCTCATTCTCACTGCACAGCAGCAGTGTCCTACATACTCCTGACAGAGTGGGGGATTGGGGTGACAATTACAAAGTCATAAAATATCCTGAGTTGGAAGGGACCTACAGGGATCATTGACTCCTGCTCCTGTCCCTGCACAGACACCCCAGCAATCCCACCCTGGCAGTGTTGTCCAAGCTCCTGGAGCTCTGGCAGCCTCATGGCTGTCACCATTACCTGGGGAGCCTGAGCACCCTCTGGGGGAAGAACCTTTCCTGATACCCAACCTAAACCCCCCTGACAACGCTCCAGCCATTCCCTCAATGACGTGGGGCTGCTTTTACCTATTTGGGACAAACTGGGCAGGACCAGGAGATGGACGTGTCCAAGATGTGAATCCTGCCAGCAATCGAGTGTCATTTATGATGCTGAAAAATCAGTTGACTCACACATCAAGAAAGAATTTGGCCCTTGGTTTCTGGGTGCAGCTGAGATCAGCACAGCCTTTGCTTTCCCCAGTGCTTTGTGTTTGTTTTCGAGGTGCTGCTCCTCAAGGCTATCAGCCTTTTTCTGGAGCCACGCTCTGCATGGAAAGAAAGGCATGTTTCATTTTTAAGTTGGAAAAAAAAAAAAAAGCCACGCACACAAAAAAACCCAAACAAACATAAAACGCAGTGTGGCACAGATTAAATCCATTTGAGACAAGTCGAAAAAAAACCCCGTCATATGTGCAAGTCAATAGGAGGAGGGGAGTGGAAGGGGGAAAAGCAACTGTGACATATACAAACCCTTTAGTGTGCATAGCATAAGATTTTTTGGCTGGCACTCACATGATTTTATTCAAGGGCTGGGAAAGAACTACGATTAGTTAAAAGCTTCGGCAAAGTCTGGAGGGAGTGCTCTGAAGAGTTGGGAGCCGCGCAGAGGTGACTGAAACTCCTCTCGCAATTTCAGACCATTCTTCTGGGGCTCAGGACAAAAGCCTTTTCTTTTCCCTGCGTGTTCAAAGAGACATTTGTCTTGAGATGTTGCAGCTGTGGGCCGCGGGATCGCTTGTTTGAAGATACCCCCTCGTAGACGAAAGGAGAGGCAGCGCACTGAGAAGTGGTAGTATTTTATCGTGTGTGGGTCCCCCCCTTCCTCCTCCCTCCCTACTCCTCCACTGCCATGTGTGGTTTTTAATAAGAAGAAGAATGTGGAGGCAACATTTTCCAGGCAAGGGGAAATTTCCTGTTTCTTTTCTGTTTGTTTAATAAAGTGTGTAGTTGACTGTAAAACTGTAGCTACTTGGTTGTGAGTGGGTAATTCAGGCGAGTGTCAGGATCGCTTCTTGATGCACTTTTATATACTGCAGGGGCAACATGTTTAAAGCCTTTTTTTCTGTTTTCCTTTTTTTTTTTTTTTTAATTTTAATGCTGCATGGCGCAGGCAACTGAGATTAATAAGAATTAGGCAAATGGCTTCTGCTTTTGTTTCGGTGAGATAGTACCAGCCGTCTTGCGGTCACACAAAGGCTGCCATTTAGCAGGGAGCACTCCCTAATTCTCTTGGCAGGGGTGCCATTGGGATCGGATACAAGTGGGTGGCAAAGGGGAGGAGCGGCAGGAAAGGACAAGCAGGCTTTGTGTATTAAAAATGAAACAAAAGCACTTTATACGCCGGGCTGTGTGCAACAAGCGGCGCTGCCTGTGAGCCGGGGTGGAGTTGGAGTTCTCTGTGCCTGAAAAACCTTGCTTTTTTGCCTCTTCTTTTTTTTCTTTTTCTTTTTCTTTTTTTTTTTTTTCCCCCCCAGTAAACCATTCCTCCTCTCCCTCTTTCTTAGCAAGCTCTCCCCACACTGCTGGCCAGGCTCCGCAGGCGGCTGAAAACGCCTTAAAAAAACCAAAATGTATTGAACAATACTTGCCCCAACTTTGCAGGAACAGCTGGGGAGGTTCTCAGCAAAAATCAGCTTCAGATGGCGTGGGAGGCACTGAGATTGGGAGGCACCGAGATTTCCCAAATTCGGCAGAGCTGCTCCCACCCCAGCCCCAAGGAGAGCTGGTACCCAGCCCCACAGGGGCGGTGATGCTCGTGGTTTACACAGCGTTGTACCCTCGGTTTGGCAGAGTGAAAGGGTTAATGGCTGCGATGTTTTAGCACAATTTCGGGAGGAGTGGCTGCTGTTTAATTACTTTCTGATCCCTGGCATACCTCGTTCTCAATGAAGCGGTCGCCTGCAGAACAAACGTGCTGTATGAGCCGGGTGCTTTGGTTTTGCCAGCCCAAATGTGTTGGTTTGGATGTGTTTGTGCAGAGGTGGGAACCGCGATGGTTCCTGGATGCAGGGTGATGGAAAGGCAGCAGGAGAGGTGGATGAGGGAAAAGCAGACCATGGTTTAAGCTGTCAATGGTTTTCATTAAAACGTAATTTCCATACATTATGCACTTCATCCTGTACTGATTTGCTTCAGAACTTTCCTTGTCGAGCTGAAATAAATTTACTCCTTGAAGTACGAGAAACGAGAGCAGTTCCTGTGAGTACCTCACGGGTTCCAGCCACATTCATCCTCAGTGACTGCACTTGAGTGTGTGGGCAAGGGTGACGTGCCTAAGAAGCCTGTGTCATCATGCACAATTACATCCCTAATCCCAAGCAAAGACACAGATGCTGCTTCAAAAAAAAAAATAAAAGGAAGAAAAAAAAGCTATGTTTCGTTTGACTTTCAAAGAAGCTTATGTAAGGGCAGCATAATAACCCGTTATTTTGGGGCTTGGATTAAATGTCAAAGTTTCAGATAACCTGTGGTTTCATCTTCCACCTGCCACGCTCACAGGAAGCCACTCCAACCTCTGTGTGCCCACTGCTCTGCCTTGAGGATGGTCCTGGTGCCTGGTGGGCACTGGGCTCCAAGCTGGGGACAGGGCTGGTGGCCACTGGGACTGGCACCATGGCCACCTTGATCCTGCATCAGATTCCTTTTAGTTTGCAGTTTGGTGTGAGGCTGGCAGGTGATGCTCTAAGCCTTGGAGATCATACACATTAGAAAGCATTTAAGTCAGTGTTATAATTCACTTGCTTGTTAACCTGAGAAAATAATCTAGCTGGGGTGCAGTGCTGCCCAGAGGGATTGTGTAAGCGCTCGGAGATTTGGCCATGTTTTTATTCTTGCTTATCTGCTTATCACAAGCTTCTTTCCCTTATCCAGATCGTCTCGGCACTCTACCCTGCCTATTGACACACTTGCACTCCCATCTGGATGAAATGCAGGCAAACATAATGGATTACTTCCACTAATGGAGACGTCACTGGGGAAGGGGGAGGGAAGGACCAGTTCCAAAAGCGCCCACCTGTAATGCTGAAAACCTTCAGTCAGGTCTGCTGGGTTAGTTGAGCACATTCAGTAGAAAAGGAATGGAAAGCCACTAAACCCACTCCATTTAACCTGCCTGTTTCCATGGAGTTATTTTTCCCATGTAAAATGAGTATAGCTGTGTGAGTGTAGCAGCAGTGCAGGGTCCCTCCCTGGAACCATACTCTTGGTGCCCACAGGTCTGGGGTTCACTGCTGTGGCCAGCAGTGCCCATGTCTGTAACACCCACATCAGCTGGGGGAGATTCCCCCACAAAATACCCCAAAACAGCCCCTGGAGTGCCCTCAGCCAAGCCCTGGGCTTGTTCCCCTAACCAGCACAACTACTGCATGCAAAGGGCAGACAGATGTTGGCTGGTGGCCCTGGCAGGTTCTTGTGCAGATGTGGGATTTGATAAGGAGCTGGGGCTGCTTGTGTGAGGGTGTGGGGACTCAAACCCAGACCCTCCAGCTCCAGCCCACCCAATGGTGCAGCAGCCAAAATAAAGCATCACATTGTACCCAGAGCACCTGGTTCCCTCCCCTGTGCTCTGCCCAGAAACTGCCTGGGAGCTGAGAAAGGCACCTGAGATATTTCATAGGGTCCTAATATAATAAACACCTTTACTGAAAGGGAGGTGTAGAGGTTTCTAAGTGACTTATCCCAAAATGAACCAGTTAATCCCCAACAGAGCAATAAATAGAATATAAAATTCAGCCTTCTGTGGCCCTTGGTGATCAATTCCTTCCTCATCTCAGAGGAGAGTGTTGGGTGTACCAAGATGAGCTTTGCTGTTCCCATGAACCTTTGGTAGCTGGTAAAACATCAGAGTACAACCTTCTGTGCTAAAGAGCTCTTCAGTGTCCTGCTCTTTCCATGATTTTCCAATAATCCTATTTTTTTTGAGCGATTCTGTTTGGACTTGTTTTTCTGAGGTGATCAGAATGGTGAAGCCATTCCCTACCAAACCAGGGGCAAACCCACAGCTGCGTTCCCAGGGAGTGCTCCAGTCCCTTGGCCAGGCTTCAGCCCGTGCTGCTGTCACCCCTGTCCCCGCTGTGTCACAAGGATGTCACCAGGTCCCCGATGAGGTTTAACCCCTGTGTGCCCACAGGTATCCGCCCGCAGATCATGAACGGCCCCATGCACCCACGGCCCCTGGTGGCACTGCTGGACGGCAGGGACTGCACCGTGGAGATGCCCATCCTCAAGGACCTGGCCACCGTGGCCTTCTGTGACGCACAATCAACTCAGGAGATCCACGAGAAGGTACCAGGACAGCTGGGGTGGGCTGGGGGCAGCGGGGGCTGGGCTCTTCCACGTCTGTGAAGCACCTTCCAGGGCCTGAAGGGGCTCCAGGAGAGCTCAGAGACCTTCCAGGGCCTGAAGGGGCTCCAGGAGAGCTGCAGGGGGATTGGGATAAGGGATGGAGGGACAGGACACAGGGAATGGCTTCCCTCTGCCAGAGGGCAGAGCTGGATGGGAAATTGGGAATTAGGAATTGTTCCCTGTGAGGGTGGGCAGGCCCTGGCACAGGTGCCCAGAGCAGCTGTGGCTCCCCCAGGATCCCTGGCAGTGCCCAAGGCCAGGTTGAACAGGGCTTGGAACACCCTGGGATAGTGGAAGGTGTCCTTGCCCATAGCAAGGGTTTGGCAAAATGAGCTCCCTTCCAACCCAAACTAGTCTGTGATTGTTTGATTTTTGAGCAGAAAGTGTACAAAGCTGCACTTTGAGTCAATCAGGAGATAACATCAACAGAAGCCACTGCAGATTAAAATTCATTCAGGCTGTTTCAGGAGCCAGATGTTATTTTGGAAAAAAAAAAAAAAAGTCACTTTATCTCTTTGCATCAGGTTTTTCACATCAATGTTATTAACATTTCTCATGTTTTTTGAAGCCTGTGGTGCTGCTGTGTGGCTTTGCTGACACCACCCCAGGTGCAGCTGGTGGGACTTCACAGGTGCTGCTGCACCTCCAGCAGCTCCTCCCTCTCCAGGGGGAGTGGAGGAGCTTTGGGAATCATTCAGGCAGATCCAGGCAGTGTGGATGGGTGTTTCTGCTTGGGAACTCAACTGCATGTAAATAATTCCCTTAAAAGTATTATTTTAGATACCTCAAATGAGGTTTGAAGTGATCGGAAATCACTTCCAAGATCTGGGAAAGAGGAATACAAATAGCATCAGTGCTGGTCTTTGCAGATGTTAAATTTGGGGCAAGGAGAGTGGGAGTTTTTTGTGAGACATTAATAGGTGAGCCAGGCTTGGGGTGTTTGGGTGAGTCTTGGGTTTTTGGAGCACTGAGGTAGGTCATGGTGAATAGGTCTGGATCTTCACTGAAGGGGACAAATCCCAGCCCTGTGACTGTGCAGCCTCTGCAGAGCTTCTCAGGCCCCCTGGGAAGAGCCAGGGAAGGTGGATGTGACTGGAGTGGCCAGGGTTTCACATGCACAAGGAGGTGGAGGTGTTAGGGGTGTCACACAGTCCTGTTCACCCCAACAGACACTGCTGCAACACCTCATTCCTTTCAAAAGCAGAATTACTGCTGCTTGGAAGCAGAGGGTTTGCAGATACCCACCTGGAAAAGGGTCCAGGTGATAGACAAACCTGGTTTTTATCTACCTGGTCTGCTCAAATGTAACACCATCATTTTCAGACATTCACCAAGTCCATTCCCAAAGCTGTTGTTGGGTCACACCCATGCAGGGTTTGGTGACACCTGGCTCAGATAGCAGGTCAGCAGTGAAAATGCCCAACTCCCTGGGTCATACTCCTGATTCCTGAGCTGCAGGTGTCCCCCCAGGCGTGCTGGTGGCTCCTGACTGCTGTGTTGTGTTGCAGGTGTTGGATGAAGCTGTGGGGGCCATGATGTACCCCACCATCACCCTGCCCTGACTGCTGTGTGTGTTGCAGGTGTTGAATGAAGCTGTGGGGGCCATGATGTACCACACCATCACCCTGACCCGGGAGGACCTGGAGAAGTTCAAGGCCTTGCGGGTCATCGTCCGAATAGGCAGCGGCTACGACAACATCGACATCAAAGCTGCTGGGGAGCTCGGTAGGTCCCAGCTCTGCACCCTCACTCCTTCCCCTGCCCTTCCAATCCTTTAAAATCAGCTCAGGGATCTGCTGCTTCCGTGGGACCATGCTGGCACAGCACAGTTCCAGGCAGGACCTCCATTCAGCCCCTAAAGTTAGAGGTGCAGTTCACATTTTTTGCACACAGAGAATATTATGACAAGAAAACTTGACCATGAAGTGAACAAAACTGGGCAGTTTTAGAAGGCAGCTTTTGAGTTCATTTCATGTTAAATTTGCCCTGCCTGAATCCCTCATTCCTGCACTGTTCCGAGTTCCAGGTGCCCCCTCACACCGCTGGATATTTGTATGGCTGTTCTGTTTCTGGCACAGGAGAGTTGATACAGCTTTAGAAAAATTGGAGGAAGGGTGTTTTATTATGTTTAGTTAAGCAAGATCAGTCTGTTGATCTGAGCTGGTTCTCTGAGTCATGCCCTCTCTGCTGGGAAGGTGCTGTGTTGGATGGTGGAGCAGGAATTGTGTCTTGGGTTGTTGCCACCTCCTTTGCCATCTCATCAAAGGTGCCTCAGAAACTTGAAAAGGGCTTTTAGTGTGGATTGCCAGAAACAGGGAGGGTCATGTTGTAAGACAGTGCTGGGGCCACCCAGTTTCCAGACTGGTTTGGGTGCTCACAGAGACTTTTGGCTGCACAGCCCCAGCTCCAGGAGTTTAATTGTACCCTGGTTTCAGCAGCTGAGTTACAACAGGCTTTACTCATCTGATCCCAGGATTCAGTCTGTGGAGCAGCCCTGCAGTGATGTTTGGGATATGTTGTATTAAAGGTTATCTCTGGGGAAGTGAAGAATAACAGCCATTCCACCTGAGCTGTTTTACAGAGATAATTGCGATGAGAGAGTCGCAAATAGTCATTCCTAAAAAAAGCAATTCTCAATATAGTGAATTGTTTTCTTTTTTTCAAGAGGAGAACAGTGTCTCCTCAGTGTAATGGTTTCTTCATGTTTTTAACTCTTATTGTTATTATCCATTATAACAATGTTCTGTGGCTTTGAACATCAGGAAAGGAAAGATGTAACGAATGAAGTAATGGGATACTGCAGCATAATCCTTCTTTTTTTACTTGGCAAATTGGGTGGCCAAATGATGTGGTTTCGAGTAGAAAATGTAATGACTCCCCACAAATGTAGCGTAAAGTTTAATTGGTATTGCTTTCCATAAGGTGGTTTTTAAACTGTGCAGTCAATCAATGACCAGTGCCTGAACAACAGTGCCAGGGATGGGCTGGGCTGGGCACCAGTTTGGACCAATTAAAAGGCACCCCCAGACTGGGATGATGGGGTTGAACCATCATTTGTGGGTGTTTAAGGGGCACAGAATGTGGTGTTTGTGAGGTCCCCAGGACAAGGTGAGAGATGAGAATTCGACTCCATGTTCTTAGAAGGCTGATTTATTGTTATATTATATTATATTAATTATATTGAATAAATATAATATAATATAATATAATATAATATAATATAATATAATATAATATATAATTTGTATTGTATTATATTGTATATATTATAATACACTATTATATACTATACTATTATATTTATTGTATTATGCTATACTAAAACTATACTACAAAAAGAGAAAAGATACATCAGAAGGCTTAACAAGAATGAATAATAAAATCTCCTGACGGACTCAGAGTCCGACACAGCTGGCTGTGATTGGTCATTAATGCGACACAATTCACATGGAACCAATCAAACATTCACCTGTTGATAAAGAATGTCCAAGCCACATTCCAAAGCAGCAAACACAGGAAAAGCAAATCAGATAAATATTGTTTTCATTCCTGAAAACAATAATTTTGTTATTGTTTTCAAAAACAATTCAATTTGAATTGTTACTGAATTCAAATTGAGGCTTCTCAGTTTGAAGAGCCTGAGGCTTCTCAGCTTCCCAGGAGAAAATCCTGGGCAAAGAGGATTTTTCAGAAAATATCACGGTGACACAGAGTGAATACCAGTGTAAGGAGCTTGTGGGCAGGGCAGCTGGGAGTCATCTCTTAGCCAGGGGACAGGAGCTGGCAGGGCTGGGATCTGTGATGTGGGATCTGTGATGTGAGATCTGGGATCTGTGTGTGGAATCTGTGATGTGCGATCTGTGATATGTGTGTGTTATCTGGGATCTGTGATGTGAGATCTGGGATCTGTGTGTGGAATCTGTGATGTGTGATCTGTCGTGTGTGTGTGTTATCTGGGATCTGTGATGTGGGATCTGTGATGTGGGATCTGTGATCTGTGATGTGAGATCTGGGATCTGTGTGTGGAATCTGTGATTTGTGATCTGTGATGTGGGATCTGTGATCTGTGATGTGAGATCTGGGATCTGTGATGTGTGATATGTGATGTGTGATCTGGGATCTGTGTGTGGGATCTGTGTGTGTGATCTGTGATGTGAGATCTGGGATCTGTGTGTGGGATCTGTGTGTGTGATCTCTGATGTGTGATCTGTGATGTGAGATCTGGGATCTGTTATGTGAGATCTGAGATCTGTGATGTGTGATCTGTGATGTGAGATCTGGGATCTGTGTGTGGAATCTGTGATGTGTGATCTGTGATGTGTGATCTGTGATGTGAGATCTGGGATCTGTGTGTGTGATCTCTGATGTGTGATGTGTGTGGCTCCGCAGGGATCGCCGTGTGCAACATCCCGTCGGCGGCGGTGGAGGAGACGGCCGACTCCACGGTGTGCCACGTGCTGAACCTGTACCGGCGGAACACGTGGCTGTACCAGGCGCTGCGCGAGGGCACGCGCGTGCAGAGCGTGGAGCAGATCCGCGAGGTGGCCTCGGGGGCCGCGCGCATCCGCGGGGAGACGCTCGGCCTCATCGGCTTCGGTGCGTGCCACACGCGGGGGAGGGCTGCTCCTGGGGGGCTCAGAGCCTCTGCACGGCCCTGGGGAGGAGCCAAAAGGAGCATTTCCAAACTCAGAGCCACCACTGGTGTGAAATGGGGAGAATAGCTCATGTGGGTTTTTGGGGAGGGAGCTGTTTGTGAGCTGTGGTTGAGTCCTTGGAGGAGCACTGGTGAAACACAGTGGGGTTTTAGAGGGACCACAATTCTAGATGTAGTGCTACTGTCCTCTCCCAAAAATACCCCATCCCTGTGCCACAGCTGCACCACCTCAGCCTTCCTGAGCCACTCTGGCCCGCACAGTGGAAGGGCTGTGTAAAACAGAGCTTAAGTTCAGCCACAGCTGTAGAGAGTTTCAGCGTTAGAGGTGGGATCAGCAAATTAAATGTAAAAGCTTGATTAAATGGGGAAACTGAGGCAAGGCATGGAAATGCCTGGAGACAATCTTCAGGTCCTGCTGGGGTCTCAGCCTCACGGACACAGGGGATTTGGCTCAGTTAACTCGCCCTGTCCCTTCCCTTCGGCACAGGTCGCACTGCGCAGGCGGTGGCGGTCCGAGCCAAGGCCTTTGGCTTCAACGTGATCTTCTATGACCCGTACCTGCAGGACGGCATCGAGCGCTCCCTGGGCGTCCAGCGGGTCTACACCCTGCAGGACCTGCTCTACCAGAGCGACTGCGTCTCCCTGCACTGCAACCTCAACGAACACAACCACCACCTGATCAACGACTTCACGATTAAGCAGGTAATTCATTCACCCTCGCGTGCGTGCACGGCCGAGGAGAGCTTTGGTGGTGGGCAGGGCTGGCCACAGATCCCTCAGCTTCCCCAGCAGCTCCAGAAGAGCTGCTTGCACCCAGGTGTGTCTCCCCACGGTGTTCAGGGGGAGCAGTGTCCTGCCAGGTAAATGATCCCCATCCCTGTGGTGCAGAGGTGATGGTGGGTTTTATTTGCCAACTCCAACCAGAGATGGAAAACCCATGTGCAGTGGGATGGGGTTGCTCTGGGGCTGGAGCACGAAAAGCAGGATGCCGCTGGAGCTGGGGTAGCATCCCAGGGAGGGGGTGAGGACAGGAGCGTTGGAGCACACAAAGCAGGATGCTCCTGCAGCTGGGGCAGCACCCCAGGGATGAGGATGGGGTGAGGACAGGAAGGGTGGGTGCACCCAGCTGACCCCATCCCTCTCTGGGCTGGCACAGATGAGGCAGGGGGCGTTCCTGGTGAACACGGCCCGCGGGGGGCTGGTGGATGAGAAGGCCTTAACCCAAGCCCTGAAGGAGGGACGGATACGAGGGGCCGCGCTCGACGTGCACGAGTCGGAACCGTTCAGGTAACGCTGCCGCTCGCGGGGTGACATCGGTGTCACCATCAGGGGTACCCAGCACCCACTGAGTGTCACTGCCCAGCCCCAGGGGACAGTCCTGCTGCTGTCACCCTGCAGCAGCCATCGGTGTAGTCCAGCACTGGGGCTGTGTGTGCTCAAAGGGACACTGGGAGCTTGGAACGAGAACCCAACCTGTGTTTAGGAAAAAAACACAAAACATTCACTAGCCCTTGAGTACAAATTCACTGCACTCAGTGCTGGGTATTTTTGCCTGCAGCCTGGGAAGGGCTGGGTTGTAACTGAGAGCGCAGCTTTTCTCACTACAGGAATATTTAAAGAGCAAAAAGTTTGCTCCTACACAAGGGGAACCGCAGTGTCCACCCCTCCCATCCCAGGATCACCCACAGCCTGTCCCTTTATCCTCACAGTGCTGCAGACACCCCAGACATTATTCCCATGGGAGCATTAAGCCCAAACATCCCATGAGTTGGTGTTTCAGCCCTTTTGTGGTGCATTTTCAGAAGGCTGCATTTTCTGAGCCCTGCACAGAAGCTGTGCTTCCTCCCCAGCACTTCTGTGGCCATTTTGGCTTGGCAGGACCATCAGACCAGGGAATCACAGAATTATTTGGGTTGGAAGGCACCCTAAAGCTCATCTAGTTCCAATTATTTGCCACGGGCAGGGACATCTTCAACTAGAGCAGGTTCATCAAGCCCCATCGAGGCTGGCCTTGGAGGGAGTGTTGCATACGCAGAGGGCAGACCACAAGCCTTTTGCTGTTCATCTTTCATTCTTTGTTCAAACATTGATTAATCTGTTTGTTTTCCCCTGCTCCCAGTTTTGCTCAAGGCCCATTGAAAGATGCTCCCAACCTGATCTGCACCCCGCACACAGCCTGGTACAGTGAGCAGGCATCCCTAGAGATGAGAGAAGCTGCTGCCACCGAAATCCGACGCGCGATCACAGGTACCAGCCCCGGGCTTGCTGGGCTTGGCTCCCTGGTGCCTGCAACAGGAGCCAGGAGGAGCAGAGACAGGATTCACCCTGCCCAGGGGAAAGGGATTTAACCCCAGTCTGCTTCCCAGGAAAAGAGCTGAGAACCCAAAGTTCCCTGTTTTGTCATGACTGGGTGACACGTTTTGTTAGTTTTATTTTTTTAATGAATGGGCAAATACTGGTGTCTGTGACTGGGAAGAAGAACAGAACTGGGAAGCTGCTCCTGTTCCTGGTGCTGGCCCACAGACACAGCACTGCATTCCAAAACCAAATTCCAAGGTGGTGGGCACAGTACCCCAGCAAAAAAAGTTCTTCTCTTCCCCCAAAAGTCACCCTTAAGGGAACAGCTCCTCTGAAAGCCAAGTGTTGGGAGTGAGGGTGGGAAACTGGTCACTAACCCTGCGCCTCGGGACAGCCCAAACACCCTCCTGAAACAAGGAATGGGGGATATTTTTCCCTCCCACCCTTTACACTGACAGACATAGTGGAACTTTAGGCATTGTAGCTCTTTGGAAGGTGATGAACCCGACACAGCCTCACCTTTCTCTCCCACTGCAGGGCGCATCCCGGAGAGCCTAAGGAACTGCGTCAACAAGGAATTCTTTGTCACGACGGCCCCGTGGTCAGTAATAGACCAGCAGGCGATTCATCCCGAGCTCAATGGTGCCACGTACAGGTGAGCGGGAGAACGGGAGCACCGGGACAGGCAGGGACACACAGGGACACCGGGAACACCGGGCTGGCACAGCGAGGGTGGGCACCCGGTGCTGTCACCCCCTCCCTGGGGACCAGCACTCACAGCACGGGGGTTCCTGATGGGGTTGAGCCAACCCAAGGGTGGGTGCAGCCTCCCTTCCCAGAGCAGCATCCCTGTGGGCTGGGAGTCGCTGGGCGGCATCTCTAGAAGTGGCAGGAACCCCCCAGATCCCCCACAGGCTGGGTGTGAGTTCTGAATGCAGCAGCAGCTCGGTGCTCCTGTCCATGAGCACCTCTGTGAGCCAGGCCCAGCCCACAGGTAGGTTAATGAGCCACAGGAAAAGCTCCAAATACAGGGCTGTAATCAGGTGACCCAATTTCCACCTAATCCAAGATTAAGGGTTATTTACTGCTCTGTTTAGATGGCTCCAAGTGTGCTGGTAGGAGCCATCAGGCTCAAGGAGCTGGAACATGGGCTCATTCAGGGTATCACCGCTGCCAAAAATACTCTGAGCTACAAAATGCCCTGCAGGGCGCATCAGGTCATGTCAGGCAGAGCCAGGCCAGAGCTATCCAGCAGCAGAGCCCAGGACAGCTCCTGGCAGCTCCTGGGCCATGCAGGCCACAGGCAGTGCAGGCTCCCTCTGCCCAGCAGAACATCCAAACCTGGAGAGAGCCTCCCCTGTTCCCACTCCTGTTCCCAACACGTGGGCAGTGCCAGCACCCAAGGACAGGCCTTGGCTTCCCAGCTTAACCTCTCTGCAGGGAGCTGCAGCCTGGCTAAGCTCCCTGTAGCCCTCCCTGTAAACTGGCTCAGCTCACCGCCCTCACAGGCAGGTGAAATTCCCTTCTCCCTTCCCAACCCACCTTGCCTCAAGGCAGTAGAGCTGCAGGGAAGTGGGACTCCTCAGGCCTCACATGGCTACAGAGCTCCACATGGATTTTGGTCCTCATTGCCCCCACATCACAGCTGAAGAAATAATTATTCTTCTCCTTTTTCAAACTCACTGTTGTTTCTTGGAACGTGTGCAATTCCTCCTGCTCTTGGAAAAGCTAATTAAATCCGAAACCACCTTTTGAGTTTTGCTGTTCCACAAGGAAGATGCAGCTCCAGGAAATATTTACAAACCAGGTGTAGGTGTTCAAGGTATTCACACACAGGGATGATGGGGTCAGCACACCAGCATCTGGGCTTTCAGAGAACATTCTACATGGTTCCTTACCCAAATTTCCAAAGGAGAAGGGCCTCCCCATGGTGAGAGCACAAGACAAGCTGCAGTTCCAGTGGTGTGGCAGAAGACACTTACCCAAGGCACAGCAGTTGGTGTTTAACTCTGAACTCTCCCTTGCGACTTAAAAGGAAAAGCAAACCTGGCTCCAGGAGGGAGGTGGGATCTCCTTGCTGTGGTTCCTCCAGTGGTGGTGGGCTGAGGGGTGTGTGACGAGCTGTGCTGTGACAAACCTGCCTCTCTGTGTCCCCTGTGGCAGGTATCCCCCCGGGATGGTGAGTGTGGCACCAGGAGGAATCCCAGCAGCCATGGAGGGCATCATTCCCGGCGGCATCCCTGTCACCCACAACCTCCCCACAGTGGCACATCCTTCCCAAGCTCCATCGCCCAACCAGCCCACGAAACACGGCGACAACAGGGAACACCCCAACGAGCAATAGCAGATAATTTAAAAACCATTCAATAAACTTAGGACCAAGAGACATTGGAAAAGAAGTTATACATGAACTAAAAAGAGAAGAATTTGATACGAAATTTGTAATGTTGATTTTGGACAGAGGCATCATTGATGTTCCAGTGTTCCCGACAAAGCGACAGCAGCCAAGACTGGGGAGAAGCCCCAGAGAAGTCACCTGCTCCCTGCAGTGCTGAAAACTAGGATGTGATACATTAATGAGCAACTTCTGTTATTGTGTGTTGAGTTTCCTTCATCTGTGCATCAATCACATGAATAAAAATGAATTTCTTTCCCCCCTCAATTCCTTGGGAAGGACAGGGTTCCTGCACTGTGTCCAGGCCACTGAATTAAGCCATCTTTACAGAGTTAACAAGAAACCATTGTGTGGCTTCAGCCCTCTCCTTTCTCTTGCATCTGGTGACCTCTCCTAACAGGGGGCAGCAGTCCTGGCTTAGAAGTGGAAGAAAAAAAAAAAAAGAAAATCTCCTCCTCCTCCTTTTTGCAGTGGCCAGTGCCGTGTAACAGAAGTTCTCCTGCCAGGTCTGAGTTCCAGCCATTCCAGCTGGGATCTGTGGGATGGGAAGGGCAGAAAGGGCTCCTGGCAGTGACCACTGCCCTCCCAGGCGAAGGAAAACCAAACTGCCAGTCTCTTCTCTGCCCAATACACTGAATAAAGTAGCTGTGCATCCACCTACGCCCTGCAATGATGCAAGAAAAAATAAAAGAAAAAAAAAAGAAAAAAAAAAGGAAAAAAAAGAAGAAAGTATTAAGTTTCACACACTATTTGTACTCAGATATATTTTCTCAGTTTTAAATCTGCAGCTATTTTATCAAGTGGAAAAAGTCTTGAGCTGGAAAGGGTTCAAGAATAATGTTGCATTTCCTTATGTCTCAGGAAACACTTTTTATGGTAACTTGTCAGACTGTCTATGAACAAAATCCACTTTTTTAGACATTGATAAAAATCTTCTTTTCTTCACGTGATATTTTATACAAGAACACTTCAAGATGTGTTATTAGATGTGACTGATTTTAACAAATCCTATTAGATTTGTATCAACTAGTTACATGTTATATTCATAGTCTTTTGTGAATCACCGCCTTTTGTTTTTAAAGATGGCCTGTTTTGAGCCTTTGTATGGGTACATTCCTGTTTCTGTGACAAAAAAAAAAAAAAAAAAAAAAAAGAAATCTTGAGCTGTCCCAAACAGACAAAAAAGAAACCAATGGCTATCAGTATGTTTTGGTTTTAGTGTGTTACCGTTACTGTATTTGTTTATTGTAAAGGTGGACATTTAGCGTTCAGTGCAGTTTTCAATAAAAAGTGATAAAATTTCTATAATTTCTGAAAGGCAAGAGCTCTCGCTGCAATCTGGGGCTTGGAGACACTGAGAGGTAACCCATAAGGTACAGAAACATAATTCTGGTCACACTTGGTGCATTGTTACAGTCCAGTGGGAGGGGAAGGTCCCTTCCCACTCAGACCATTCTGTGATGAAGAGATCACTGTGGGTTTCCATTAGGTACAAAGGCAGCTACAACTCAACATTTTCTGTACATTCTCAAGAGCTGAAGCATTATCAAACCATTGAAAAATAAAGCCAAAAAAGTGCTCAAGAGGTGCTGCTGGCTTTGAGCCTCACTGGGCAAGAGGCCTGTCTGTTCTTGTTTGCACCCTTCTTTACCAGTGTGTCCAAGTGCCACACACATGGAGTTAGATGGGGACTAAAAAAAGCTGAAACCAAAGTGTCCAAGTTACAAAACTCTGTATTTTGTTTGCTTAAAATTAAACTGAAAACTTGGTTACCAGCTTCAAACATCCACACAAAGAGGTCACCTGTTACAGAGTGATTGCTCCTTGTCAGTGCTCAGCAGAGCCCAGCAGTGAATTATCCGTGACCTCTGTGAGAAACTGGGATAAAACAGGTCACATACAGGGGTAGCATTTGGGAGACACCAAAATGACCATCAAAACCAAGAGGAAAACATTGAATTGATGTTTCAGGTTTAGTTGTTTTAAAAATAAACGAGCCCTGGTACTTTGTTTCTCAATGATCCAGTCTCTCCCTGACCTGCGCCGCAGGATCCGGGTGCCAGCAGTGACTCTGAGCTCACAACATGCTGGAGCTTTCATCCAACTCACAACTTCCCTTTCAGCCAAAACCAAGGTCCCAAGTGCCACAAGCTCAACAGGAACACAGGTTAAGCCATCCCAAAGGTTACAAGTGCCTGCAGGGAGAACACCAGCAAAACATGCAAAGATTGGAGCCGTGGAAGGGGAAGAGTATCATCACAGCTGGGAGATGCCAGAGCACCAGGAGCTGCAGCTCTCAAATGGAAAATTACTGGGCAAAGAAATTGGAAATGAACAGTTGCTGCTGAAGGTTTGTGGCTGACAATGCTGCTGTTGTCCCACTCAGGGAAAGCAGACGGGTTATCTCCTGGGATAATCATCTTTTTCTCCAGGGAGAACTCCAAAGATGTCAAAGTAGCTGTCAAAACAAACAGCTTCAAGGTGACAAACACTGAATAAAACCTTTCAAAAATGTATTAGGGAAGTTACTGAATCAAAGGGAGAAAAGGGAAAAGCAGAAATTAAGGTCTCCACACACACAAACCAACCTGGGTAATGGAGGAAATGCAACTCAGGGGTATTTGCCATAAGCCATGCAGCAGAACTTTGGAAGAATCCAGAATTACCAAATTTTAATATATTAAAAACAAAAGAAATACAGGGATTTTCACTGAGGAAGTCATAAATAAAACCAGAAAAAAACTCTTGACCAGCTGTAAAGGAGGTAGCAATGAAAAGCTAAGTTCTTTGCTAGGAAAGCATGTGCTGCTGCGAGCAATATATAAGGAAAATAACATTGAGAAACCCAATTTTTTGTATATATTTTCATGGCTGAAAGTGCAGAACTTGCTGACAAGCTGCAAGGGAGTGTGTGCAGATGAACCTCAGTGCCTGTAAACTTCCAGGTGTGTGATTGAGGAGCCACTGACATACACTGACTGCAGTGCGAGCACGAAGCTGGGGGTTGCAGCTCTTTAATCTACCAGTACAGGAGGTTTGGATTACTCTGATTCTGGAAAAGACACTTCACCAGCTCCCAAAGGGCCTGTGAAGCATGTGAACCTGAACAGACCATTGTACAGCACATCAGAACAAAACAACAATGATCAAGGAAGCCAAGTGATCCAAAGTTCCAGGACTGTCCTGTCGGAGCAGTGCGGAATTCATCGGTGCGCGTGAGATCGGCTGCACTGAGCACAGGGAACTGCTCAGGGGAGGGCTGGGGGACAGGGCACACTGCAGGCTGCCCACGGACACCACAAGGGCAGGGCAGGAGAGCTGGGCCACTGTGGCTCAAGGCAGAATTTCACATTGGTAATTCTCCCCTTGGGACAAGCTTTGCTTCCCCGAACAAACAGCGCTGCCAGAAGAACGTGGGTGCAAAGTGAAAACTCCTCAGCATCCTTGAGCAGCCCATGGAACCAGGGGCTTTTCCTCTGCCCACAGGGCAGCTGGGATCTGAAGTTACAGGTCTGGCCACTGAGAGCTCCTCAGGCTGGCTGAGTTAGGACCCCCATGGTCACAGCACGACACATAAACCACTCCAGCACAGGCTGCACGCCAGCTCAGGGCACAGAAATCCTCATCCCAGCTTACCCTGCATTCAGCTCCCTGACAGAAAAGCTTTACATCCTCAGCTAGACGAGGTATAAAAGGATTTCACTGCAAGGTAAGGATAAAAACAAATCCCAATTTAGAAAGGGAACTTGAACCAGGACCATGTGCTCATGAAGAACCCCTGTAGTATCTGGGGTTGGGTGGTGAATTTGGGTCACTGACACATGGCAGAGCAGCATTCATCCTTCGCCTGGAAATCTGGGCATGCACCAAGCAGAGCAAATCTAAAGGCCAAAAAAGGTGAAGACATAATAAACCTCAGTGGAATCTAGGACGGGAGAACTGCAAAATTAATACAGTACTTCATTATTTCTTTACTTTCGGTGTCGTCACCAAGTTTCTGTAGGAGTTGTGCACATTTCAACACCATCTAAGCAGCATTTGGAAGAAAAAGCAGCAACTTCCTCAGGGTTTCCATAGCTCTGAACTACATAAAAATAGGTGCTATGGGGCTTCTTTCAAAATTCTAATTAAAACAATTTCATCTACTGCAAAATTTCTTATTCAACCACCACACCATCAAAAGTGCTTTTCAAGACAACCTGAATTGCACTGTATATGTAAAAACTGGCATTAACCTTTAGTGTTTCAGTGAGATTTTTAGATAAACTTTATCCATTACAGGTTACATGGCTAAAGTTATCAAATATAATAAAATTTCTACTGGAGAATATACTCTGAACTTACAGTCTTAGGAACTTACATAAGTTTAAGTATGGCCACATCAATCAACATGCAAGAAATTCCCAGGTTTACATACTGAGAAATATATAACAGTGCTTTTAAACAACTTGAGCATAGATTCTTTCTTTTTAATTAGAACTGCCAAGTGGATTCTCACTAGATTTAGTGACCGAGGAGTAACCTTTAAAAAGGTGTTTTTTCATTTGCAGCAAAGTTTGAGTGATCAAAGAATAAATGATAAAAATGATATAATTTGTAACACAGCAAGACTGAGTTTTGACAAGATTAAATTCTCAATTGTGTTCAAGTTCTCAGATTTCACACAATTTTGTTTAGTGTATGCTCACAGGAATAAAATCTTTTAGGTCACTTCTCTGAATAAATATCCTTATGTTTACTGAAAGGAATCTATTAACTATTAGAAGAAAAAATAAAAGGCAAAAAAAAACCCCAGAAAAGCTTTTTCAGGAAACAAATCATTTCACTCAATGTAAATTTAGCTTCTCTTCCAGTTTGTTCCATAGAGTTTAGGCTTTATTACGTGTGCACAGCAATAACTAAAATATTAGTAAAATAACGAACGCATTTTTGCTTATGACTTGCTGTGGATATCTGTGCAAACAAAAAAAACCTCTCACAATCTGACCTGGGCACTAGTGAGATTTCACAGGAAAAGGCCTTTCAGGGAAATGTGTCAGAGTATCTAAAAGGTGATGGAGAAGACCAGGTTCTACTGTAAAAGAATCTCAGAGGGAGGAGATATCCATCCAGCTCACATGTGCTTTCAGAAGTGCCCTTAGTTGAAAAATTTCTCTGCAATAATTAAGATGCTGGTATACGTTTCCTATTACACAACCTCTTACACAACCACATGCGGTACATTTATAGACAGATTTACAGTCAGAAAGAAAAATGGGGTCGGTTTGGTTTGGTTGGTTTTTTTTTTTTTCCCATCTTGATAATAAAATTAGCTGTTTTTTGTTTCTTTTTCGTGTTTTTATACAAACTGTAGTCCAGCCCACTCGGCTCTCTCCGGGCAGCAGGATGAGCGTTCCATCCTCTCCCCGTGCCGTCGGAGAATCCTTCCCAGCATGTATCCCCTAACCTGGGTCGCTCCACACCCAACTGCTACAGCACAACGCTCACTCGGGGGCACACACTCTGCGCTGCTCATTTGCACTTTATTCCCCCTCACTCATCGTCGTCATCCTCGTCCTCCTCGCCATCGGACAGGGACGTGCAGGGCCGGATCTGGCGGTAGCGGTCCAGCCACTTCTCCACCATCTGGGTGACCAGCGGGTGGTTGCGCCGGCGGGAGCTCTTCTGCATGGCCACCAGGACCCCTCCCTCGGTCACGCAGCAGTCCAGCCACTCCCGCAGCAGCTTCTCCTGCTGCTCCTCGTTGCCTATCTTTGGGGCACACAAACACCAGCAGTGAGAATTCCCAAACGCCCAGCCCGGCCCTGCTCCCAGCGCGCCCCACTGGATCCTCTTAATCTCATCTAAGATTCTCCTAACCTTGCCTCTATTCTAGGTAGCCACCCCAAAGCATCACACCCACAAAAGGAAAACTGATGCCCACTGCATTTTCAACCAAAGACTGGAAGTACTCTCCAGCTCTTCTAATCCATCCATCCACCCATCCATCCTTCTTTCTTTGTCTCTTTGTCTCTTTCTCTCTCCATTTTTCACGTCTATTTCCAGTACGGCCTTCAGTTATTTTTAAGCAGCTATTTATCTACAGTAAGCACCATGTATAAGGAGGGAAGTCCTAACAGAGCTTTCTGGCTTTACAAACACATTTTTATAAGTTCTCAATGTGAAATATTTTCTCTTGTGAAATACAACAAATATCATGGCTTGCTAAGGAAACATCACTTTCTCCCAAACGCCCAGCGCCAGCCCTGCTCCGAGCGCGCCCCACTGCCTTCTCTTAATCTCATCTAAGATTCTCTTAACCTCACCTCTCTTCTAGGTAGCCACCCCAAGGCATCACACCCACAAAAGGAAAAAACTGATGCCCACTGCATTTCAGCCAAAGGCTCTGGAAGTACTCTCCAGCTCTTCTAATCCATCCATCCACCCATCCATCCTTCTTTCTTTCTCTCTTTCTCTCTCCATTTTTCACACGTCTATTTCCAGTACGGCCTTCAGTTATTTTTAAGCAGCTATTTATCTACAGTAAGCACCATGTATAAGGAGGGAAGTCCTAACAGAGCTTTCTGGCTTTACAAACACATTTTTATAAGTTCTCAATGTGAAATATTTTCTCTTGTGAAATACAACAAATATCATGGCTTGCTAAGGAAACATCCCTTTCTCCCAAACGCCCAACGCCAGCCCTGCTCCCAGCACGCCCCACTGGATCCTCTTAATCTCATCTAAGATTCTCCTAACCTCGCCTCTCTTCTAGGTAGCCACCCCAAAGCATCACACCCACAAAAGGAAAACTGATGCCCACTGCATTTTCAGCCAAAGGCTCTGGAAGTACTCTCCAGCTCTTCTAATCCATCCATCCACCCATCCATCCTTCTTTCTTTCTCTCTTTCTCTCTCCATTTTTCACATGTCTATTTCCAGTATAGCCTTCAGTTATTTTTAAGCAGCTATTTATCTACAGTAAGCACCATATATAAGGAGGGAAGTCCTAACAGAGCTTTCTGGCTTTACAAACACATTTTTGTAAGTTCTCAATGTGAAACATTTTCTCTTGTAAAATACAACAAATATCATGGCTTGCTAAGGAAACATCCCTTTCTCCCAAACGCCCAACGCCAGCCCCGCTCCCAGCACGCCCCACTGCCTTCTCTTAATCTCATCTAAGATTCTCTTAACTTCACCTCTCTTCTAGGTAGCCACCCCAAAGCATCACACCCACAAAAGGAAAACTGATGCCCACTGCATTTCCAGCCAAAGGCTCTGGAAGTACTCTCCAGCTCTTCTAATCCATCCATCCACCCATCCATCCTTCTTTCTTTCTCTCTTTCTCTCTCCATTTTTCACATGTCTATTTCCAGTATAGCCTTCAGTTATTTTTAAGCAGCTATTTATCTACAGTAAGCACCACATATAAGGAGGGAAGTCCTAACAGAGCTTTCTGGCTTTACAAACACATTTTTATAAGTTCTCAATGTGAAATATTTTCTCTTGTAAAATGTAACAAATATCACTTGCTAAGGAAACATCCCTTTCTAGACCTGAAGCTCGTAATTTTCTCCTTTTATTTACAGAATGCCCACTTTCTGCAATTACTTCAGTTTTCCAGCCCTCTCTTCACCCATGCACACCCTTTAGGGAAGTAATTTCATGTCTTTATCATAGTTATTAAAGCAAAAATGAGTTGAGTTTCATTAGAATAGAAGGTGGAAAATGCTGCAACTGTAGGCCAATATTTGTGCTTCATCTTTTAGGGAAAAAAACCCTAAAAGGCAGATTTCAGTCTTGCTTTAGTGACAGAACCCTTATTTTTGTGTCCTTTTCTAGGTATGCTGATATTCAGTGCTCTCAGGCACAGGATGGGATTGTTGGGGTGTCCTGTGCAGGGCCAGGAGTTGGACTGGATGATCCTTGTGGGTCCCTTCCAACTCAGGACATTCTGTGATTCTATGATTTGTTTCTCTGATTTACATGGTCAATGAAGTTACATTCTATTTACAGAGCTGTAAATAAACATCAAATTTGTGGGAAAATACCTTTCAGCATCACCTGGAATGATGGGGAAGGGAGCTGCATTAATTACCCAGAACAGCACACTCCCTGTAATTCTCTAGACACCAAAGCTCAGGGGGCTACAGAGATTGCTGAGCTTCAGGGAGCAGCTGTGACAAAGTCTCCAGCACACACCAGGTGTTTCTTTCTTACCTCTTGAGCAGAAAGGAAGTGAATGTGCAATAATTTCCTCTCGCTGTCCACCAAGGGTAGAAAAGTAACAGTAACATCATCGTCAGTGTTCAAATTAGCACCAGCGCCTCGATTGCCATAGCCATCGTTCTCCATGGCAACCAGGGCAGAGAAATGGCCCCTCGTGTAGCCCAGAGCTATGGGACTCTTCCAACAAAAACTCTGTTCCCATAACAAAGGCAAATACACACCTGTGGGCAAGGAAAGCACAGGGGAAGGCTCAGAACTGCTGCTCAGCAAGGAAGGGTTTTGATACAAACCGTGTGGTTTGGGCCAAAGAGAAGCACAGCACATTTAAAACATGCACGGTTTGGTCTGCACTGACACAGGCCACACTTTGCAGTAGAGAGAATTGTTGTTAATTAACACAAGTCAATCTTTGCAATGCAAGTTTAAACACAGGAGTTTACAATCACAACCACTACATTACCACAGCCCTAAAATTGATGATCTATAGTGCAGTGATGAAAAAAAACAGGATTAGAAAAGCTGCCTTTTATGTTTGATAATTCTTCTTAAAACTGAAGAAAAAAAAAAAGATTCTGTATGACAGAAATAAAGGTTACAGTCAGATGTCTATTTTTACCAGAGCAAAAATTCCACCATCTGCTCACAAAACTTATCATTAAAAGAACTCACTGCACAAAATGTTACTCAGCACTGATGTAACCCATCCCAGAGAATGGGACTGCTCATATACAGTACTCACAGATTAAATTAACACACATCAATTATTCATATCAATTACAAAAAAAAAAAAAGAAAGGAAAAAGCACCAAAAAGCTGATACGACTTTGCTCAGCTACAACCAACACCTGATGTCACAGATTCTGAGAAGAACTGCACTTTTTCTCATCACCATTTTTAGCAATAAAGACAGCAATTTGCTCGAGGTCTCAAAATAAAACTGGAACTCCTTTCTTCCAGGAACATAAATAATTCTTGGTGTGTACTGCTGCAAGACAACTTAAGCAAAAGCACAGCTCACCTTGTGACAGGGTAAAAATAGCCCCACATAAACTCAAGTGCACATGTAGCATAGCAACCCCTCCTAGTACAGCTGCTGCTGCAAACAGCTCCTCACAGCCATGGAGAGGGAAGGGCAAGGCTAAAATGGGAACCTGAGGCAGGGGTGGCTTTGGAGGTTCTGCTTAAGTGTTGAGCTCATCTTTTTGTACTGCAGTAAAAATTAGTGGGGGCTACCAGTAAACAATTGTGCCTTTTTTCTCCCCTCCTTGTTTTTGAATTAGCAATCAAGGGCTACCTAGAAGTCTTGCCATTTGTTTACAATTAAGAGTCCTACAAGTTTTTACAACACCTTGATTTAAAGACAGATCTTTCAATACATTCTTAGCCCTCCCTCCTGTCCCTATTATCAAGTTTCACTCTAAAGCAATGTTAAACACAGAAAGTGAAAAACACAGGATAAGTTTCACCAGAAAGTTTCAAACCTTTGCATTTAAGGGCAAGAACCAAACATCCAGACAAAATTAAAATTTACACTGAAGATGACATCCAGCCAAATGTAAGGAAGACAGTCCCTCAATTCCTTGGAGCACAGGACTGAAACTCATCTGCTTGCCTCCATCTCTACACTGAAATTCAGCAAGTGTTTGGAAACCTTCCTTCACCATTGTTTTATCCTGGTGAAAATTCCACACTAATCATTTCCCCAGGACAGAAGGCTGTGCTGCACTTTCCATTCCTCCTCAACACTGTGATGAGCTCCACAAGAAAAGAATTTCAAGCATTGCCAGGGAGAATATCTAGTGCTCTTAAGAGTTATAAAAGTCACTGTGATATAAAGCCAGGAGGTCGTGTAACAACAGTTGACACAAACACAAGCCACAGAAAATAAAGAGGATGGGCTGACACCTATCCTGAGGCCACCCAGACAGGATTTAGTTTCTCCAGCCTGACCTGATGATCACTTCAGTCAGTCATCGTTTTTCCTGTTCAATTTTAAAGGCTGTACATTTGTGCCACTAAATACATGTGGCTAGACCAGAAAGGTCATAGAGCTTGAGAAAACAGATCTTCCACCACTGAAGCTTTAGGATTTACAGAATTAACAGTCAGCTGGAATCTGGGGAACAAGGAGGCTGGCAATTATGGGATTCACAGCAGCTACAGCAAGGATGCCAAGCTGGAACAAGGAATCCTGGGAAAAAAGTATTTTAGGGGTGGCTAAGAGGGTGCTACAAACTGATCCATGATGTTGAACAAGCATTTAAAAAATTCAATTCTCCATTTCTATTATAGAGTGGTTTGGGTTGGAAGGGACCTTAAAGCCCATCCAGTTCCACCCCCTGCCCAATCTTCCACCTTCCCTGTCCAACCTGGCCTTGGACATTCCAGGGACTTTTCTGGTGGATGTGATGTTAAACAGAGGCAGGGACACCCCAGCACTCCCCAGAGCTGCAGGTGCTGAGCAGAGCCCACACACAGGCCCAGAGCAGGAGGCTCCTCCTGGCAGCCCACCCCACCCAGCTGGGGTTCAGCTGTGCCAATGGCATTGCATGAGCACACATTGACCACAAAAATGTGGCTGGCCAGGGAGAGGAGCAATTCCAGTTACTGTGACACTGGACTCCAAGTTCACCTGTTCCCAAGGCTGTTTCCATGCATGGATGGATGGGGCTTGTGGCAAGCAAATCTCAAGCTGTAACTATTTGGCTGCCTAAATTCCTGGAAACCTGTGTGCAGTAAAAGGGAGTTCCAGGCACCCTTCTGGTTCACAGAGCAAGAAAATTTCAGCACATTTAGGCCACGTAACACTTGTCTGCCTCGATGCCCAATCTAGGAAATAAAACCTTTGCAAACCACTAAGCCTTGGAGTTAAAGGCAACACAAAGCTGGAGTGTCAGATTTAAGTGACACAAGTACTGTCCCTTCCCAGCTGCCTTTCATCATCAAAACAAAAGTTAACATCTAACTACAATGACTACTAAAGTTCTAGACTCTTCAAAAAGGTAATTAATTTCCCTACATGAAGTTTTGTTATTGCCCCAAACTTAGAAGCCAAGACTCTAAATAGTTATAAATTAACATTAACTGCACGGCTTAGTGTTTTCTACAGATCATGGCCTTGCCTCCTTCCAAAATCACCACATTTTTTTCTTCCAAATCACAAAGATGTTTGGGAAGTCCTCAGCTAAGCTATAAATAAAGAGTGGGTCACCATCAAGCAGATGTACTTGAGGCCAGGAACATGAACTGTGGGCAAAACAAATGTCCCAAGCCCTGGAACACACACAGCTCCTTCCCCATAGTTCTGTTTACAGCTCAGTTTGTGCAGATGCTCCCAATCCCCTCTCATGTTTTATTATTTGAACAATAAAGTATTAGCATGTCACAGAGGGGAAAGTTGCCCAAACACAGATTTGGTTTGCAAAGCAGCAAATGCATCTTTAGAAATCTACAGATGTTAAGTCTAAGCAAAACTGGACTGAGTCATCTTCACATTTATCTTAAGGACAGTCAGGTTGTCCTGAAGACAAGGAGGGAAAAAATTCAGAAAGAACCTGATCAAGCTATGCAAAATTATAGTACTGATGGGAAATAAGTCAGTATTCACACTTGCTGTAAAGTGTGAATCACTGAAACACAAATAAAATTTTTATTCCCATTTAAAGTACCATGGAATTCACTTTTACAGGCACCATACCCACTTATAAAATGAAAAACTTCAAGTTTGGAGACGATTATTTTGTTCTTTTTAACAGCAAATGAAAATTTATCTACAATAGCATTCCATCCTTCTCCAGACAGTCACTTCATGTCACTAGTGATTTACAGCCCACCCCTGTTGAAAGGTGAATTTAGAAAATGAAAGGCTTACCTTGGAAGCGGGTATATCCTAATGTTTCTCCCCGAAAACTCTTGTAATATTTTACTCCATAAACTATAATTGGTCTTCTAAGAATATGTGCAAGTACAAAAATGTGTGTCTGCTCCAAACTCGCTCCAGGCTGAACCAAACACAAAGAAAGACAGAACTTGAAACAGAACTTACCATCCTCTACTTTGAAATTTGAAAAACAGTCTTCAAATTGAGAGAGAAAATGCTTTTAAGAGTGATAAAGCTTTGACAGGAAAAACAAAAGACTGGAAAATTATTGGAAATAAGGAAAAACATTTCAGCTTGTCAGCTGTCAGTAATAATTCTCTGTCCTATTGCCCAGATTCATTGTAATGGATTTCATTCCCCACTTAGAAGTGAAACTCTACATAATGTTAGGTCTAAAAATAATTCCTTCATCTGAGGGCACTTTAAGGCAAATACCTTTTGATGATAGGAAAAGGGCACATACAAAACAAATCTCAAAAAAAATAGCACCAAAATCATGTTTATACTTTAAAAGAGGAGCTAAAATAACTCCCATAGCTGGAAGCTTATAGGAATGTAAATCTCATTTTGGAGGGCAGTTATAAAATCTCAGCTTGCTGGAGTTTGAGCAGTGTAAGCTGACAGATTTGGAGGTGTGTTTGGGAGGTAAAAGTGCTGCAGGAGCTGGATATTAAACATATGATTGTCTATGAATTTGTTCTACAGATTTCACTCTAATACCACCAGTCTTTTTTTGTGTTGCACTGCTTAGTAGGAAGCTCAAAAATTGTAATTTCAAATGAACCTTTCCATATCAGCAGAAAAGCTTCCCCAGTAAGATTTTAAGATCATCGGCTTAAGAGGAATATTCTTAGTTCATAGAGAAATATTCTTATTCCCAAAAAACTCTTCTAGTTCTGAAACTTCTTTCCAGCTATTAAAATATCTATTCCAAAAGCCCTTTGACAAAGGAGTTTTCTTACCTGGCTTGCAAGAGAGAGAATGAATGCCCAATCTTCCTGCCACTGTTCCTCTCGCAAGGAGAAATGTAAACCGAAGCTTTGGGAATACCACGATTCCCACTCTTTCCAGCGTGTGTAGAACCTAAAATGTTACACAGAGAGAGAAAAAAAGTGGTAAAGGCAAAAATATTTACTCAACCACCATAATCCTGACAGCAGTATTTAACCTTCATCCCAAGAAGGGAGAAGAGAGAGAGCAAGTGCAGGAAAACTGAATTTTGTTTTGTTTTTTTATCTTCAGGAGACTCCATTTATCAATCTTCACTTAAGAACCACTTAAAAAAAAAGGACGTGATCCAAGCTCCTACCAGGCTCATGCCTAGTTTGATACCTCCTGCAATGGGGATTGTTTTGGTTTTTTGCAAGTCTTATTTAGGCTTATTGAAGTGTTGATATACACAGAATGTAAGACATTCCATTTCATACAGCAGGAGTTGCTCATTCTTCTCACACAAAAAATAGGTATTGTCTATTTTTAACCACATCATGAGTCAATTAACTTCAAAATGCTTGTATCTCAATTTCCAACAGCCCGTGGTTAAGAGGCAGAACCTGTTTTATACCAGATTTTGGAGCAAAGGGATGGTAATTCCACATTATATGGAGTTGTAAAGCAGTGTGGATAAGAATCAAATATGCAAAATTTGATTTAGTTTAGTCATGATATTTTATTTAACCATTTACCAAGAAAAATGACACATTAAGAGGAAGGTGCTTGCTTTTTAAAATTTTTAACTCTGTCCAATCACCAACCTATGGAAAAGCCATAACTTCGTATTAGGAACCAGGATTTAGGGAACAGTGCTAAGCCAATTTTTAAACAATGGCCTTTACTGTGAAAACAAAGAAACCATTCTGAAGTTTCAGCTTATTAAGAATGTCACTGAAATGAACTCATTTAATTAAAATCTGAGAATATCAGCAGGCAGTGAGTGTGTGTGGATAAGATCTTTCCTATGCTTTCAGTGAAGGTGGAATCACCCTAAAATCTTGGTGTGTAGGACAGCAGCCACCAGCCAGGCTGGGTTTCCTGAGTCCAGGAAAACCTTTGCATGGCTTAAAATTCCTGTTATTGAGATATTTGGATAGGTCTGATTGACAGTAATATCTACAGGGAATCTTCTGGATCTATACTCCAGTTTTTATCTAAACACACCAACACTTCCACCTTTGAACCTGATAAATATTTTGCCTGTTTTCTCTCATAAATTTCTACCAGTACTTTGTGTTAAATTCATTCTCAGTTCTCCTGAAAGAAATTTAATCAGATTCTGGGGGAAAGAAAAACCAAAGCAAAGCAACAACAAAAACTCCCACACCACCAGAATGAGAGAAAAAGCCCAGAAAATTCAAGGGAAAAAAGAAAAAAAAGAAAACACCAAACTACTCCCTAAAAGATGGATTGTGAAAGTGTTCTCCTAAAGAAGTTTCTTCCCTGAGTTAGACAAGATTTTGATCTCATTTAAAGCAAACTTTTCAGGTTAACACAAGAGAACTGAGTGCATCCATTAAAGAATAAAATTCTGAAAGTCAACTTAGGGCATTGTGCCTGTTCTCCAGCAAAAGCTAATGGTGGAACACAAAAGGGGCACTTCAAAATACACTTTTGTGTAAACTAAAAAAGGGGAGTTATTGAAAGGTGAGTGGAAAAGACTCCACAGGCCAGAGCCTCTGGGAACTTCAGTGTGGAGCTTTTCTGAGTACCAGACACAGACTGTCTCTGGTAAATAGATTTTTCTTTGTTCAGCATCTAAACAAACATAACAAAACAAGGTCAAATGAGTTACATGAGTGTTTTCTGTCTGACTATAAAAATACCCATTTTTAAGTGTCTTTGTGGAGGCTTTGAAGAATAATTCCACTAGATAAAAGTTTAAGCAGGGATTGCATTTAAGAGCCTGTTCCAGTGACGACATCTCTTCCTATCAGCCACATGTCCTAGCCCACAAAATTAAATGTATCTTCTCAAATGGAATGTATACATCACTTACAGGATGTACAGAATGATCAATTTACAACAAAATCTGGCTAAAAGATTTATTCTAAAGACTTGTTTCTAACAAGAACATGACTTGTTCCTTGAAGACTTGTTCTTGCTAGTCTGAAGTTTTGTTCCCTTGAAGGAGCACATCAATCAGTTAAAAACTATGCTTCTAATAAGGATAAAGATTACACAAATACAGAGTAAAATGAAAATTCTGTCTAGACATAAACTAAAAAGCTTAAAAGATTGAGTAGCCTCTAAGTGAGAGTTATGTTAAGATACAGCAGTAAGTCAACCACAATTAACACCAATATTTTAGGAGCTTTGGTCCAAAGCTCAGTAGTTTGCAGCGTGTTTTTGGATACCATGTTTAGTTTTGTTACCATAAATAACAAAACCTGTTCTATGCTAAATTTCTGTTCTGGCCTCATGGGAGTTGTCTGTGATGCCAGGGACATTCCTGCATGGTTGAGGTGCACACTCCATGCTGAACAGCTCCAAAGCAGTGACAGATCCTCTCAGACACTGGTTCTTGGGAGAATTGCTTCTGAAGCATCATTTTCTGGAACCCAGCTCTGGATGCTAATTTGAGGGGTTCTCCCTCAACAGCACAAAATTTACCCCTAAATTAATCTTCTGTACAGCAAGAGGACAGGGACAGTCTTTCTGCAGTATGTGCTGACAGTGTTTCTCCTGTCCTTGACTACAAGAACATCAAAGAAATGATCACCTGTGACTGGGATTATCAGTCTTTATCAGCTCATCCCTTAGTCCAGGACACCCTGGAGAGCTGCTGGACACCACTGGGGGAACAACTGAGATTGTCCCTCTAGCAGAAGGAAACCACAGCATCCAACTAAAGAAGGTCAGTGCAAAGCAAGAAAAGTTGTTTTACAGAATGATAAATCAATTTTATGGCCAAATGACAGAACCAGTTAAATGTCAACACTGTCTGCTTTACTACCATTATTTCAGCAGACAGAACAGGGATAAAAAGAGCAATCCTGAGTAAAGCTGTAACTAAGCAGATGGAATGAAAACACTGAAAAGTTTATAAAGAATAAAAGGCTATCTTCTACTAACAATCTTCTGCACAGCTCCCACCGAGCAGCAAGGCATGGCATGTGCATGATTTACATTGCCAGGACACAAACTGCAGCTGCAGTAACTGTGGTTAGTGCATGCCTGACAAGTATAAAGTATTTTAGTGTTTGAAATGCCATTTGCTGAGCATCACACCCCAACCCTGAGTTCACAGCATCCAAGTTTCCAGTGCTCCTATTTAAAACATGAGATGAAGATCCCAGCTGGGACCACTGGACAGCTTTGAGGAGCACAACCCACAGGTGTCTTGGGCTGCAATGTAAGATGTGGCTGGGGGTGTGAATTCTATTGCCATCTGTCAGAGGTGGGGCAGTTATCTCTGTTCATGGGGCAGTTTTCTTTATCTCTTCCACAGCCAACCCTCCCTCCAGGAGATCTCTGCTGTCCATGGCCACTGAGTGTCCCTGCAGGGCTGATCCAATCCCAGCATCCCATGGGGAGATGCTCCGCCCAGGGGAGGAGCCAAGCATTCCTGCCTGGATCCAATCTGAGCTTTGGGACACCCCAGCAGCCTTTGCCCCCTGCACTGCCAGAGGAGCAGCTTTCTGCTGCCCTGCATGGCCAGAGGGAGCCCAGGCCCATCTGCAGCAGCCCTGGAGCTGCAGAGGAAAACTCCCCCCTTGTGCAGGATCCCTGCTGCAGCAGAGCCACAGCCGGCACTGCAGGAGGGCTGAGCCCCCATGGCATGGGGCTGGGACACCACCCTGACACACAGGGGGACAGCTCCTGCTCTGACTCTGGCAATTGTTTGGTTTGGGTTTTTTGTTGTTTTTTTGTGGTACTATTGCATTTGTATTTTTAATTTTCCTAGTAAAGAACTGTTATTCTGTTATTTCTATTCCTGTATTTTTGCCTGAGAGCCCCTTAATTTCAAAATTATAACAATTTGGAGGGAGGAGATTTACATTTTCCATTTCAAGGGAGGCTTCTACCTTCCTTAGCAGACATCTGGCTTTTCCAACCAAGCCAGCAGGGTACTGGGGAGGGCAGGCAGTGGGGTTTTGCTGCTGCAGCAGGGGCAGAAGCTGCCCAGACTCACCAGTGGGAGCAGTCGTGTAAACTGTCGTGCAGGGCCTTGCGCAGCACGGAGTCCTTGTCGTAGATGCCCCAGGTGGCCTGGAGCACCGAGTCCAGCAGGCAGTCCCCGGCCGTGCGGTTCCACAGCGCGTACAGCCTGCTGTCCAGGCGTGTCCCCAGCTCCAGGGACCAGTTAATGATGGGAGACTCCTCCTCCAGCTCTGCAACGGCACAGACAGCTCTTAAACAAGCTCTTGTTTATCTCAGGGAATTCACACAGCACAATAATGGCATAGTCTCAATGACTTACCCCTTTGCATGAATGAAACTCTGTTTTATACTCTGTCTTCATACCACAATTGATGCCTCAGGTTTTAGCTTTTATATATTTCAGATTCTGCACTGCTTTAGTGTGCATTTCTGAGCCTCATATCAGGGGATGGTGAGCTCTGTGCACAGAGCAGGGAGACAAAAACAATTCCTGCTCCAGCTGGGCACCAAGGACAAATGATCCAAATCTCAGCCCAGGAGCACAAACACCGTGGGCTGCAGAGAGAAAAACAAGCAGGGTGGGACTGCAGGGCTAAAGCTGGAATGGGACAATGAACTGCAAATGGAGCAGAACTGATCCCAGGGACAGAGCCCGTGCCTGGCCGTGCATTTTGGGGCCATTTTGGTTCATCTTGGGTGCAGCCCTGGCTGGGCTCTGGTGCTGCCCAAGGTGCATCCATGGAGGCCTTTTAATAAATCCCTGCTTTATTCTTTAACTTTGTCCAGTCTCTGTTCTAGGCCAGCCCTCACAGCTCTCACAGCCCTCATGTTGAGCCCTCACAAGGCATCAACATGAACAGGTCAACTACACTGGCTGTGGAAATTTCTTCCACTGTCAATAAAATAAACCAAAACCAAACCACAGCTTCCCCCATCATTTGTTTGAGAATTGCTACTGAAATGAAAACACTTTTTTCAGTTTTCCTTAAAAAGCTTGTGACTCAAAACTGACTTTTAAAGATTTTTTTAAAAGCTCTACAAACATGATTTTTACAGACTCCATTCTCCCTCTGCCTCATAAATGGACTGGAAATGTTAAAATTAAAATAATTTTACATGGGCAGGTAGTGACAGGACAAGGGGGATGGCATCCCCCTACCACAAAGCAGGGTTAGATGGGATGTTGGGAAGAAATTGCTCCCTGTGAGTGTGGTGAGCCCTGGCACAGGCTGCCCAGAGAAGCTGTGGCTGCCCCATTCTGGAAGCTGCTGGTTTGGAGCAACCTGGTCCAGAAGGTCTTCAAGGTCCCTTTCAGCCCAATCCATTCTGTGACTTTATGAATTCCAGGGTGCAGATCCAGTTGAAAGCATCCAACCTCTATTTAAAACATGTTCATGGACAAAGCCACGTATATACAGACACATATAGTCTATTTTTAGGAAGAGACACATTGTCTAATGAAAAGCCAGGAGTGACCCCAGCTGTTCTCAGTGCATTTACCTTTCTGAACATCTCTGTCAAGTACTTCATCAAACAATTTTTCCTGGACTGTGGGCGGTAAATCTTCAATATCTGAAAAAACAGAACGCAAATACAAGAGTCACTAAATGTAACTGTAAAAGAGACATCAGCAGCTGCTGCTCAGGAGAACTCACAGAACAGCTTTTGCCCTATCAGCCTTAACACCTCCTCTGGAAAGCTGCTGTCATGTGTGACCCAAGGCTTTGCAGAGCTGCTGAGGCAGGTTTGCATCTCAGCCTCACTGTCACACCTCTGATGCAGAAAGGATCATCACAGCATGCATAGGGTAAGACTGGATTTCTCTGAAGGAGAAAGTGAAGAACAAGCACTTTGAGGTGAGAAATTTTACAAAAGAGTATTTTTACTTTCAACCCTATTGTATTTTAGCACAGCTTCAATCCTAAGCAATGCTTTTCCACCCATCTGGAATGGCTTCTCCTCTGCAGACTATCCCAATGAACAGGGATCCATTCCCAGTTTGTCAAGGAATGTGTTCTTCTCCAGAACATTCCCCTCCTTTGTGATCTCATTCAGGCTTCAATGAAACAGATCTGAGACCTCCAATGGTTTGCAGCAATTAAAAAACAAGAAATGAGAAAACTACTGAGCTATGCCATAGAAAATACCAGTACTGACAACTGCTCCAAGAGCATTACAGACAGAATTTGCAACTACCTAATAAAAAAGGGAAAAAATAGGTGGAAATCTGTATAATGGGCAGAACTGTTTTGTGACTGCTGTATCATTTAAAGCAACAAACACTGTCACACATTCTAAAACTCAGCATGTGCCACACAGTAAATATTTGCTCCTGGCCTGCATTCCAACAGAGGATAAGCAGTAAAGGGTTGCCAGGCAGAGCAGCAACCAGAGAAACTTCACTGGTTCCAGCACAATCACGAAACTTAAACATGTGAAAGTGAAGGCAGTAATAAAATAGGAACAGGAACATCCAGCACCCCTTCAGGCACTTTAGGGGATAAAGACTGGGGCCTAAGTGGTATTTCAAGGACACAAAGATCTCTCTTAATCGCAGTGTGGTAGCTGCCAGTCCTGCTCAGATGTCCAGTACCCCAGGGCTTTAAGCCCACTTTTAGGCACATGAGTTGCTACTGAAGCACATTAATGCCTGCTGCAGGCAGGGTGATGTGGAGTGGTCTTTTTTTTTTTTTTTTTTTGTATGATTGATTGGGGCTTTAAAGCTAAAACTGCTTGCAGTGACCAGTAATCAATGTAAAAGCTTGGCTCTCTAATATCCAAGCACTGGCTCTTCAGGAGGATCCAATCTGTTTATCTGAAAGGTCGAGTGGAAACTGGTTCCTAAACTACATTGTTCAGGTAACATCTGAGCAGGATTGTGTGATTTACATTTCTATCCTGGGAAATGCTCTCTGGAGCCAAACTGCAAAAGATGTGCAGTTGGCAAAGAGTGAGTAAAGTAGAAAGTCTTGACGCACAAAAGCTTTTGAACAGCTTTATTTTTTAATTACTAAATGGCTACTACATGACTCAAAGATCTGCACACTGCTTTAAGATGTCTCTCTTGAAAACACTAAACAAATTCTTAAGCTCTGGAGAGAACATTTCTCACATGTTATGAAATCCTTGTTGTCCCTTTCCCCTCTCTCCCCTAAAAACCAATGAAATTTTACTCTCCCAGACACCCCATGTGCCTCACACATGACCCACAGGGTACAACTGAACACAGCACCTCAGCCACGTGTACAAGTGGTAAATATTATCCAGAATTTTGTAGAGGAGATGAGGTAACACTCAACCAAAGGGGTTCCAAATAGAATTCTTGCCATGTTTTTTATAAAAAAGACAGACAGATCTGCTGATTGGCACAGTTTGCAGCTACACATTTTCTTACTAGAGGTAGCACTTCTATTAAAGGAAACAGCTTTTGAAGATTACAAGTCTCCTAATAGCTCCTTGTTAATAGGTAAACATTCTCTTGATCTCGGAGCACCTCAAAAGTATTCAAAAAGTGCTATTGCTACAACCAGGTAAAAAAAAAACAGCTCTGGGCCTCAACAGCAAGGACTGGAAGCTAAAATAGCCATGTGAAAAGTCACATCACAGACCAGAAATGTCTGGGCTCCAATCCTCACTTTAAACACAGCCTTTCCTTAGAACACACCACTTGTCTTCCATTTCTTCATGTCTAAGTAGGGCAACAGATGCTCAGTTCACAGGAACAATGTATGGACTGAAGTGTGCAAATACTGAGTAATCAAATTCAACTACTAAATCTGACCTAATAAAATAGGTCTTAATAAACAAAACTCTTAATAAATTAATAAGCCTGTTAATGAATAAAACCTACACACACATCACCACCACAAAGTCAAAATACCTAATTTTCAACTAGTGGCCAAGCAATAAAATCTTCCAGCAGGAAGAAGGGGTTTGTAGCTACCTGCAGGCAACGTGAAGGTCACAAGGTCAGTCAGAAAATAGCAGGCAAAGTCTCCCTTGCGCTGATGCAGAGATGCAGCGATTTCACGGCGGATCTGCTCCGTGACCTCGGGACACACCATGGCAGGAATGCACTTGGCTGCATGCTGGGAGACCTGTAAAACAACACATTACTGCACTCAGGATCAGCCCTTTTAATATAAAGATTTGGGAGGGATGACCACCAGCAGGAGTGCAAGAGAGCTGTAAACAATGGCAACCTGAAAAATGTAAAGTTTAGTGACTCTTAATGAAATGTCTCATTTGTCATGGAAATGATAACATAGACCTGGTTAAAACATCTTTAAATTGAAGAAGTGAGTTAAAAGGTGACCACTCCCAGATGAAAAAGAGGAAAACAGGTGAGAGCTCATAATAACAGCAATCTTAAATCTCATGCCTGAGTCAAGTCTAGACTCAACAAAACTTTATTAGCACTGCAAACAGTTTCCTACAATATTCCCAAAAATTATGAAGCTAAGACAGTTCAATTTCTCCAGTTCACTGGCAGCAGAAACCCATTCAATGATGGACAAGTGGCACAGGGATGACACCAGATGCATATAAAAAAAGGCACCTTTAAGACCCACATTTTCACTCATTCATATGCTAGAAAAGGAAATTATCACTGGGGCTCAAACACTACCAAGCATTTCCAGAAATTACAAGATGAATCAGTATTCCTAGGCACTGAAACAAAACCAAACACAAAAATCCCTAAGACATTATTTCAGTAAATTGACTTGTTTTAAAACATGTAACTCCATCCACAGAGTTATGTAAGCAGCACAAAGCTGCTGATATTAGTCGTATATAAATATATACTCAAGGCTTTAGCTACATTTGTCTTGCTTCATCTACTCTTTTTAATTATTCAACATTGAGCATTCCATCATCTTTATGTGCTTTGTAGGCAAACAGCAGCTTTCAGAATTGCACTAAGCATCAGGGAAGGAGGCAGAATAAAAATCTGGCCTTGATCAGGTGAGGAACCAAAAGTCTGAGCTGAAGGAAAAGGACAAAAAAAGGTAACAGAATTATTTACAGGGCAAAGATGGAGAACAGCAGAGGTCACCAGAAGCGAGGTGACACAATGGAACATGGAAGAGCAAAATAGAGGAATTAGTCTACAAAATGGGCAAGGAATAGAAAAAAAAATGCAGCAATTTTGCAAAGCAAGAAATCTGCCTCTCTCTGGAAGAGAAGCTGCCCCAAAAGCCAGGAAAGCCAGCCCAGGTAGACTTACTCATTAGCAAAGTGAGAATAAACTGCGCTGTCATTGATGTCAGTGCTTTGCTTTGAGAGCATTTCCTCTCCCTCACCCAGAGCACAGGAAGCCTCACAATAGCTCACTTCCACTGCCAGTAAAGTCCCAACATGTGCCAAGACTGTTCATTAATGAGCAAACTGAACATCCTCAGCACCATCACAGGGAGTCTCTTAAAGCCAACTCACTCCTTGAGGAGAAATCCGAGGCACAAGGCGGCGATTCACGTAAATTCCACCAGGAGCACAAAGCAGAGCTGTGCACCACCGGCTGCCCACAGGGGAGCAGCTCCCCACAGGGCTGCTCCATGGCTGCAAGGGCCAGGGGAGCTCACTCACCTCAGTGAGGAGGATGGCCAGCATGTCCTGCCTCTGGAAGCGGATGGCCAGGTGCACGAGGGTGTAGCCCACGTCGAAGGCGGACGGGCGGTTCAGCAGCCGCACCTCGTCCGCCGTCAGCTGCCGGGCAATGTCCCCTCCGGACGACTTGTAGGCTTCCACAGCAGCCAGGTCACCTTCCACGACTCCTGAGGGCACAGAAACAACACACAGCCCGTTTCAGACACCAGGGAGCCATTCTGGAACAAGTCACCTCATCTCACAGCTCACCTGTAGCTGTTCTGTTACAGGCCAAACAACAGATGATGATCAGCTGCATAGCAAGGAACTTGCCAATTTTTTATTATTTTAGGCAGAAGGCTACAAAGTATTTACACTTACCTCATCTCAGACCATTTCTATTACCCACACTAGCTGGAAAATGTAAGAGATCAAAAGGCAGCTCAGAAGTGGACCCATGATGAAACACCAGCAGTAACAGACACACGCATTTCATTTAACCAGAGAGGAAGTAATTTCTTCATAGTAAAGAGATTAATTTGATTACTTAATCACCAATTACTAGATCATAGAAATAGGATCTATTAAAAGGTTTTTGGCATAAAAGTTTTATTTTTTTCCAAACAATACAAATGGTATAAAGCATAAATTTTTCTCTTCAGCTCACCATCTCTGCTGCTAATGGAGCCTGAGAGTTTCACTCAGGATACTCCATTAAAACTGAATTAAAGAGAAATTAAATACACTGTGTGTACCTTTAAAGCAAGATGAGAGGAACAACGAATGACCCAACATCTTCTAAAGTCCCTGGCAATCTTGATTTATGTACCATGCTTCCTATCAAGCCCAATCACGCTGAATGCATTCCTTAGCTGCAATTATCAGAATACACCATCAGTAAGATGTGGAGCTGCTAACAGGATCTGTTCCAATATAAGCCTTCCTAAATTTGGAAATTCCTTCAAATATATTCTATTTTAGGTGCGTGGTCCACGAGAGAACAGTGCAGTGCTGAACTGAGGAAACAGAAGTGTCCCTAAAGCCATCTTTACTGGAGCAGTAAATGGAATCTCACTCCTGAGAAGCAGCTCTTGTTGCAGCAGCTCAAGCAGAGAAGAGCACAGATGACAAATGAGAAAACCCTGTCCCTATTTTCTGCAGCTAAACCTCCTTCCTGAGAGTCAGCAGCTGAGTGGAGGCTGCAGATTGAGACCCAACTCCATCCTTCACTTCATTTGCTCACCAAGACACACAAGCTGATGAACAGGAAAGGTCATCAAACCCAGTCAGGGCAATCACTCCCACTCAGGACATGAAATTAAATTTAAAAAAAGGAAAAAACCACAACACTTCCCACCCCCTCATCCCAAATGAGTAAAAATCCCCTACCAAAATTAAAAAAACTCCAACACAACAAATTGAAATGGCTGCTAGCAGAGAAGCACAGTAACCACTGGCTTGCTGGTTAATCCAGGATTTAGAAAAGCATTCTTAGCTCAGCCAAAAAGTATCATTTTGAATGCTGAGATTATAAAGCTTTCAGAAGAAACACAGGGGGGAAATGGATTATCAGTGCAAGACATTTCTCTACGAAGTTATCAGCTGTGCTGTGTAAGCTTCCACAGATACCAGTTTGATTATTCAACAGTGGTCTGAAGCAGAGAAGTTCCAAAACAACAGTTCAACTGCAAATTTTAGTCATACAATATCTACCCACTCATTCCAGAGTCCTAACAGGCCAGGGCAGAAGGAAAACCACAGAGACAGTGTTTTGCAGTTTTGTGCTGCATGTGTCTGTCTCCTGCAAGGAGGACATTCCTGCTCCTCTCCAGCACTACTCTCTCATTCAGTGCCTGCCTGGGTGTTCTCCCCAGATGAGTTCTATCTGTTTTATTTTATTTTAGCTCTTGCTCTGTAGGAGTCAGAAGTGCCAAGTGTAGGACTTTATTTCCATGCAAGAAACATTTCTGCCACTGATAAGGCAATTCCTCATGGCTGTTGCAATGATCATTCCAACCAAATACTCCAAACTGGTATTTTGTGTGTGTGTGTAGATGTGGATGTGTATCCAGATAACAAATCAAATTTCTCATGACCTGCCCTCTTAAAACAAGTTATACCACAGCTCTGGCAAATCCAAGAATCAAAGGAAAGAAGAAACTTGATAGAAGAGCGAATTCTCTGCTATTTTATGATATCATTATTTTTTTATTGTTACATTAATTTAGGAGAAGCGCCTTGTTAAAGGCCAAAAGGCACATCACCCCTTTTTGTATTTTAACCACTCCTGCTGACACAGGGGAGACTCCTGTCACCACACCTGCACCTTCCACCACATCCCCCAGACAAACACACCAAACACCACCCAAGACTGGCAGGTGGCCATTCTGAGAATCCAAATACACACAACTGAATTTCAAAATCCAAACAAATATCCCTAAAATGATCTTTTGGTGACAGATGATCAGACCCAAATCACATTCCAGCCAGCCTGTCAAGCAGTACATTTTACTACAGCCTACTACTGGGAAATTCATCATTTTAATTGTTCTTCCAGTCCCCCACCCTCAGCTGCTTATTACCATCCCACTCTTCATCAAACCTCAGCAACAACTGAGCTCCAAGGCTGATGCTGAGGTGCTCACATGAGGTTTGGCAATGCCTTTTTCAAGCACCAACTACTACAAGCTGCAATAAGGATCCAGATCAGTGACATGTGCTCCATGCAGCACTGCCAGTTCTGGAAGTTTATTCCCACATCTTGCAATACTTGACATTCCTCAAAGCCCCATGTCCTAGAATTACTAAAATTGTTATATAAGCTGTCAGTTAAAAAGTACATTTCTAAACTTTGCTGATGAAGTTTAAGCTCAAGATCAAGTAATACATCCAAACCAAGCAAACTGAGTATACTTTCTAGGCCTTAATTAAAAAAAATAAAGAAATGTATTTTTAGTAGTTTAGGTACAGGGTTGGTGTGCTGCATGACACAAACCAGCAGAGCTACAGGTCACAATGTGACTGTGGGCATGGATACTATCTGGCCATCCTCTGTTTTTTAATCAAAACAGGTTAAAATTACTCTTTATAGCAGGGGGAAGCATCAGGAAGTTTTTGTTTGTTGCAGGGCTGATATTCTTTGGGCATTACAAGCCTCCTTGGCCCCTCTGAGCCACAGCATGAAGTTAACATTTCTCTTTACCTGTTCTACCAAATATCTACTCCATGCAGCCACTTCAGAAGAACAGGGAAAATGCCTGACAGCCCATCAAGTGCCACCCTGCTTACAGTGCCAGTCCATATGATCCAAGGCAGCAGTGAACACAAAATCTAACAGTGACTGATAACAGGCAGAACCAGAAAACACAAATCTTGCCCCAGAACTATGAGGTGAATTTGCCTACGTGCACCATGCCTGCAGTTCTGGAATTCAGTATCACCATGCTAAAATGAGACCTGAACATGCTTGTATTGACAATAGGAGGCACATTCCTACAAAGGCTTTGATTTCTGTGGGATGAGCCAGACCCTCCAATTCATTAAGTCTATTTAAACAGAGCTCAAAACCCCCACTGTTTATGAGAAATACTACAGAAATATTTACTGATGTTCTAATTCCCAGCATTTCACAACACAGAAGTGCCTCATTACTTACACAAGCAGACTGAATTGTGTCCTGTGCCAGTTGGATTATTCCCCACTGACACCCACGGCATTCCCCAGACTGGTAAAATGTCAAAAGGGAGAGTGGCATTGGCCTTAAGATTGTTCCCAGAACAGGCAGGAGCCTCCAGGAGCTCAAACCCTTGTGAGGGCAGAGCCCTGAGTGGCTGCAAGAGCAGCACAAATGCAAACACATCCCAGTGACTCAGTGCCTGATCCACAGCACCACAGCTGTCCTTTACAGGGGACTCCAGAAATGTCCCTTTGCTGCTGCCCCTGAGTACATCAGTCTGTGTGTACCCCTAAAATTCTGCTTGGCCCCATGTAAAATGTCTGACATCCTAAGGGAGAGGACAGAATGCCATGAGAAAATCCAAGTGCAAGTCAGAATTCTGCATTTACAGGTTCAACTGTGCTCCCATTTTGCAATTCAGGCATTTCCTCCCATTGGAAGACTTTCACAGCATCAGGAGCCAAGGGTTTTTTCTTCTTCTAGCAAAGCCCTGCCTCTTAAAAACAGCACAGATCAGACATTTGCAATCTTGGTATATATTAGATGATAGAAATTAAGAAGGGTATTTCAAAAGACTAAATTTTAAAAAATATTAATCACCCAATTACAACTCTTACCATCTTGATACTCCTACAACTTTTATAACTTCCTTCTTTATTAGATGTCAACATTCTACTCATATTAAATAAGCCAGAATTAGCTGCTAAAACCAAACTATTTCAGCTTAAGGTGCTATTAAGTTTATACTTTAGAACATGTAAATATTTATAGGGTTTAGTGCAGTTACAGAAACCTGGAAAATATGCAAGACAGGCTCACATGCATTTCTAGAAAACCAAGTCCTGTTTTCCCTTAGTGCACTTTTCCTGTGGCTTCAGAACAGCCAGGCAGAAAAATTCCCAAGGAAAATACTACAGCACAGCCTTTATTTACTTCAGTACCTTTCTGATGGTTGTGGGGCACTGCCTGGCACAGCTGGTAATGCAGGAAGGAAATTCTTTCAGCAGACTGCTGCAGTTGGGACTATCCAGAGAACACCCTGGGATTAGGGATTTCTGGGGTTCAAGGAGGCAGCAATGCCTCCATAACTCTGTTCTTCCATCTGAGCAGACTGCAAAAGGAAAATTTTCATCTTAAAGAGGTCACTGAGTCTCTGTGGGGGACAATGCCTTGAACTGCCTGGCAAGAGAAGGCAAATTGCTCAAACAACCAAGTTCTACATTTCAGAAGTCAGAAGCAGAGACAGCTCCTGCTGTAACATAAAACAGATGAGAGACAGAGCACAGAGCCCTGTGCTGCTTCTCTTCTGCCACAGATACAACTGCAAGTGGTCTGTCACATAGATGCTCTCTCTCATTTACTCATCTAAGGCCTAATCCTCAGATTGGTTTAAGTGCCAGCAAGTGAGAGGCTGATCAACTGACCCACTAAAACCTAATTCTGACACCTGTTAAGAATCTCTTCTCCTCTAACACAGACTGCTGAGGACCTGGGGCATTTTCTGGAGCTGAGTCAGTCCTCAGGCTCTTCCAACTCTTCACCAGGGGCACATCAGGGGGCCATAAATGAGGTTTTATTGATAGTGACTCACAATTTCATCCAAGGAAGAATTTGTCCTGAAGGACAGATTGCTTTGTAAGCAAATGTGACACATCAACTTATAAAAAAGAGGGTTTGTCTGAAAAACCTTTATGGGCCTTTTCCACACCCTTCTGTTCCTTCTCTTTTTGGATTTCCAGAGCCTCCCCTGTCAGTATTAGTACATAATCAACAGTAGGTCACTCTCCAGGTAATGACAGAGACAAAAACTTCTGTATCTTAAGATTTTTTTGATTCTTCAAGCTCAGCATCTTGCATTAGCTAAAAAAAAGAAATAAATACTTCCAAGAAGACATGTACTTAAAACCTGAAGCCATTCAATGCATGAGAGCATAAATATTGGTTATTATTTGTTCCATGCAAACAGCTCTTCTCCCCACATACAAACCCCTGCAGTATGTTTTGAATGTATCATCACAGGACAGAGCAGCACAGATGTAAGAACAACTGTTTAAACATGTCCTTCTCCCTCTCTAATCTGTCACACCCCTTGTTACTTGCAGAGTTGTACCCTAAAGGGAGGCTGGACAGTGGAAAATCATTAAAGTTAATTATTAAAGTTAACCATCAGTGCTTCTAAGGGAAATTGAAATAACTGGTTTTAACTTGATCATTTATTCAATTATTTGCAGCATAAAATACCGCAGTGTTTAAGAAAAGGAGTCAAGAACCAAAGTAAAAGGAGTTATGATTTTGTGCCAGGGAGCAAGGCAGGAGAGTTCTCAGTCTCAAAGATGTGCACACACAAATGTATAAAGCGTTTATGACAGGACAGCTGTACAAGGCACAGATGACATCACCCAGAGCTCTCCCAGCCAGGTGAGAGCTGTGATCTCACATCACTGGCACCTGGCCCAGCAGCCCAGCCACGCTTCCCCTGTCCCAGGGGAGCAGGGAGGGAGGCTGGGCTGTCCCACTCCCACCAGGGACTCTTCCCCCCCAGGCACAGCCTGGCAGTGAGTGAGAGATCCCTGCTGCACTTCCCTGAACAGCTCCAGCCCAGACTGCCAGCAGCAAGGAGAGGTGCCCAGCCTGCTCCCACCCAGGCACTTCCCACTCCCACTGCACAGCATAAACAAAACCATCAAGGTCCAGCTGTAGCCTGGATGTGATAGGAAGTCAGTCTGAACTCACTACACCAGCAAAGAGAAACAAACCCCCCACAAAAACATCCCCTAACCCAGCTTCATTTCCTGACAGCCAGGAGGGCAGCAAGGGGCACCTGGGATGACCCTGGGTGGCAGTGCCAGCTGAAAGCACCTTGCTCATGCCACCTCCCTTTATGAACACTCAGAGAAGAGGCAGAGGCCCTGCAGGACACAGAGCAGGAGGTGCCTCTGTGTCTCCCAGAGCTGCAGGGCAGCGTGGGACACAGCCCAACAACCCCATACCAATGTCTGGCCAGGGAGACTCTCCTTGCCCACAGGGTTCCTGAAGGCCTGGGTAACATATTTGGCACTAATTCAAAAATCTAATGGAGAGATAAAGCAGTTGACAAAGGAAAAAACTAAGCAGACATAAATAGGAATACTAGGAATGAACTTACAGTCCTTTTAAGGATGTACTGCAAAACAAGATTCATCACAGATTGCTCTAAATACTTTGGATTTGTTTAAGAAACACACTTTTAGTGGTTTCTTTCAGAGAGCTGAGAAGAATGTGTGCACCATCCCCACAGGGAGCTCTGGCCTGTGACAGCAATACCCACCTGACCTGAAGCAAGAGAAGAACACACTCTTGCAGCAGGTGACAAACAGGGGGAGCAGAAAGGAAAAGGGGAAGAAATGCAGTTTACTTCTAACCTAGCAGCTCAAGCTCAGGAGCTGCACTCACCACTCAAGAATCCCCAGCAGTGCCCTGCAGCAAACACACTGTGCCAGCACCACTGACAAAGCCAGCCCTGAAGTGCCAGGAGATGGAAGCTCCAGGGTAACACCCAAGCAAACTCTGGATGCCACAGAGGTTTTACAGGCACAGCCATCCTCATCATTTGGACTCCTTAAATCCACAGGCAGCTGGAAGCAGCTTCACCAGGCCCCACAGGAACTCCTGATGGCTGCACAGCACATCCTGTGAGTCCCACAGGCCACCAGGACTGCCTGACAGCCTCTGCCACAGGTGCCATAAGTTACAGAAAAGGTAATAAATTTTAATTTAAGTGCACATCAGTTCCCTCCCCTAAGAAATGAGTCACCTTGGACTCCACATTAATCTTGTTCTAAGCCACTATGGTAGCAAACATTGGTGTCATTGCAGAAACCATTTGTAATTCCTCTTTGGAATTTAAACTGGCATTTGGAGGAAGCCAGTAAGCCACACTTACTCCAGTTTCTGCTAGGATTTTAATCAATTTTCACCACATGAATCAGTTTAAAATCTCGTTTTTCTGAGAAAGAATCACCCAACAGATACACTCACTCTGAAAAAAACAAGTCAATAAAAAAAGCAACATTCAAGTACATTTGCTGGCAGAGTTTGAATGGGGGAATACCATTAATCCTTCTGATCTGGAAGGAATACCCTGTATCAAGGAAACTATTCATGCTGAAAGGCAAGAGCTGCACTCATCACATTTTGTCCAGCCTGGATTTGCAAGAACAGAAGCCTTGATGACACATTTACTTACCAAGGTGGGAAAAGCATTAATGGATGCCTCCAACAAAACAAAAACAAACACACAGCTCTTCTTAAATCTACTTTATACACATCTCTCCATGTTTCAGCTAAAAAGAACACAGATGTGGAAAAGACTAATCTGATACCTGTTTTTTTAATGAAACTTGGCATTCAATTTAAAATCTAGTAAAAAGAATTTTGTACTGGAGTTGAGATGAGAAGAGGGAGTTCAACCAAACAGCTGTCCTGAAGTATCAGACATTTTCCTTGGTACCTTCTGACAGATAATATCTTCTAAGAGAATAGAAAGTAACCACTCTGCCAAGAATGCCTCCTACTCCTTTAATCGTTATTTTTAACTTCAGGGCTAACTTTAAATGTTAACATTTCAACATCTCTCCTACAAAAGACGGATTCAAAGCTAATGGACCCTCCACAACTGACTGATCTTAAACTTTCAGGTTTCAGTCTGAAGTCCTCAAATCCTTGTTAGGCACCATCTGTGGGATGGAGCAGGGTAACACACAAACTCTGGCCATCAGTGTTCACAAATTTACTTGGTATTTAACATGAACTTGTCCTGTTTTATAATTTTGCTTGGCCAAAGACTGAAATGTTCAGCTCAGCTAAAACTTCCCAAGAGTTCCAGCTGGCAAACAAACAGAACTCACTAAATAACAGTGACCCACTTGATTTCAATGGTAAAAACAGATGCTTTGGGCAAAAATATTCAATTGACAGTTAAACTGGTTTAGGTATGTCACACTAAGATCACAAGCAGAAATTCAGCTTATTGCTTTAATGCTTACTGGCTGGACTGGAGTACTTTTGTAGCACAAATACACTGCACAACAGAGACAAGCACAGGAGAATCCATGCAACCTCCATCAATCTTCCTAAGGTTATTCCTATTATAATGAGTAATTGGGGGAAATAAATTATCTCTGCAATATGCAAAATGAAAATCTGAGCTGAAGGACAGATAATTACCAGCTTTGTTTGCTGTTCCTGTGCCCCCATCATCCCTCTCCCCCAGGAGCACAGGAGGTGTTTAAGGTAGAGAAGGAAATCCATGAAAGCTTTCAGCAGGCAGCAGTAACAACCAGCACACAACTCCACCTGCATTCTGCTTTTCTCACCAAGATCCCTTCAAACCAAATCATTATTGCATTATAAAACTTCTATGAACATGGTTTTGGGTTTTATGTACAACTATATAGTCACGGGCAACATTAAATACTTGCAAACCCACATTCTTAAATATAAATACAACCCTTCCCACACAGGATAAATCAGAAAGTGTGAAATATTTTAAGTAATATTAGAATACTCAAAAAAAATCACGTTTGAAAAACCAAAGGGAAAAAATAGCCAAATATTTAATACAGTTGTTATCAGAATTCAAGATAAATACCCCTGTTAGGCATAGGAACAACCTCCAACAACTGACCATTGGTACTCAATAACTTAAAAAATACCACACAGAATTTCAGCTGCTTCATTTCAGAAGGAAAAAAGGTTGTAAGGAAACTGGAGGTATGAGGAAATACTGAGGCATCTCTTTCCAAAAGGAAGTGAGCATGTCTAACTACTCACACAACACAAAAATAAACTGGAATATTTATTAGCTCAGAGAAACCAAACACAGCATACCCACAAAAACATTTACACCTGATCAAATATGTTAAACAAAGCAGCTCCACTAATTAGCTCTTTGATTACAACAACCATGAAGTGACTTTGTGAAACATTAAGGAACAGCATGAGCCATACTAGTGGAGCCAGAGTTTCAAATGAAGTGTTTTACTCTAAAAATAGTTGCATATTTCAAGTGTTGAAGCTGCTCGTATGCTGGGGCACGCGATGTCTGCTTCTGGGAAGCCACAGCACAGGAGTTAACTCACAAGGTCAAAAACTGCAGAAAACCCTGCTCTCACATGGCTCTGTTCTTTAACAGCACTGTGAGAATTATCCAGCATTTCCTTAGCAAAGCACTAAAATACAAAACAAAATTGGTATTTGAATGTTTTTTGAAGCAGCTGACTTCAAAAATACTTTCAGAAAGCCTGTAAACATTTACAACACAGTATGTGTATTAATACAACATTATTACTTTCAAGGTCAGTATTACACATGCAGTTTCTTGGAGCTACATATTTTGGTGTTATTTTTAACATCTGACAGAGCATCTTGTACTGTTGCAAGCTCTACACTGTTTACAAATACTCCCAAGCTGCAGCTGCTGACTCTACAGAGCATGTCTTGCCATAGCAGAAAGAAAAGTAATTTTAATTATCCATTAATGGCATTTTTTACAGCACTGTCTGCACTCATGTTCTGTAGATTGGCTTTGTAATTTTTCCACCTTTTGACAATTACATGGAACAACAGGATTTGGTTACAAGAATATCCATTTCTACAAAAGGTCAGAAAAGTCCAAGTACACTTGAGAGACACGTCTAACCCTGTTCAGATTATGGATGAACTCCACAGCCTCTCTCAGCAGGTGCTATTTCAGGAACCTCTACATTTGGCTTACTTTTTTAAATGGAAACATAGGGATAAAAAAAGCTGGTTTGAAATCAAATGCCAAGTTTCTGTTTTAATTCTTCATTCTCCCAAAATATTTAACCACCAGCACAAGAGCAGAAGGTAGCAGTAAACAACTTACCCACACAAGCATTTAGGAACAGCCAGTCAGTCTTTTTCATTCTATTTTTTATTTGCTTTAGTTTTTTGAAGTCAACTTCAAGCTCCTCCTTGCTGCCAACAGCTCCAGCCAATTCAATTCTTTGGAAGTCCATTTTCACATCAGATTCACGTTTGGTTGTTGGTGGAGATCTTCTTTGGCTATTACCACTGCTAGAGCTGCCTCTCCACCGAGCCCTGTCTTGCTCGTTTATGATGGAAGAAGCCTCTTCTGTGTCTGCCAGTTCTATTGCTTCGATGTTGTTGGGTCTGGGGTGGTCACACACAACACATTTCCTGGCCTTGGCCCAGTTTTCATATGTACAAACAGAACAAGTCCAGTGCTGAGCCCTCGTGTTGAGTTTATTTCTGTCATTGTACTCCTCACACGGATCCACGGCAAAAGGAACCGGCCTGGAGCCGGAGCCCGAGGACTGAGGCGACTCCGTGGGGCTCCTGGTCCTGCGCTGGGACAAGCACTGGGTACACCTTATAGCCCTTGGCCAGTTCAAGTACGTGCACATGTGGCACGACCATTTATTTGCACTTTCCATGCTGTAGGATGATTTAACCCTGGGTCTTGCACTGGAATCCGGGCAGATCAAAGGACTGCTCCCTCCTTCAGTGCTCGAAGGATCCCAGTCCCTCCCGATGTCACTGGAGCCACTTTTGAAAGGATCTTCTGTGATAATTGTTCCACTGGGTCTCTGGGCACGACACATGGTGCACTTGATTGCAGAAGGCCAATTCTCATATGTACAATACTCACAGGCCCATTTAATTCCACGCTCTGTCATCGTGCACTCCTTGAAATGAACTGCGGCGAGCAGAAAGCTGAGGGGTCAGAACACACCATCAGTACACAGAGCCAGCAAAGGAGCTGTTCAAAACAACAAATGAAGGAGATTTAACCCCGTGGATATAAAAATCAGGCTGGCCTAACAGGCAGTCTTTTTTATTTGATATTATTACAACATCTAAGGGGAGTAAAATCACTACCGGCATTTACATGCAAAATTTGGGATTTATTAGTGCAAAAATGAGTCCTACATTTCTGAAACTCTTCAAATTTGCAATTCCCAACAAATTCAGAATACTCATTAAGCACTGAGAACACTGGGGAAATGACCAGGACAGCTACAGAAACAAGTTATAAATATTAAATTATCAAAATAAAATTCAGTATGAATCCAGCAGTACAAGAAAAGGAACACAAAGTCTAGGTCCTGTAACAGACCTCACAGGATCTGGAAGGACAGAGTGTATCAGGTGGGCAGTTACACAGTGAGCAAGCAGTTCTGTCAGAAAAGGAGGGTGTTGGAATTTATATTAAATACTTACAATATGAAAATTTTAGAAATGTGCTTAACCAAGACTAGGTCTTGACTGGACATCACCTGTATCAGCGGTGTTACAAAGGGAAAATGCCACTTGAAAGCAAGCACAAGCTGTGTGTTGGCAGGCTAAGAGAGTATTTTCATGCTACAAATTCAGAATTCAACTCAATTCTAACTCACTTTTTCTCTAATGAAGAGGGGATTCTGTCTTCATGCTGGCTCAGACCTTTTCTTCAGATTGCCAAATATGAAGGATGAGACTAAGCAGATAACTATTCCTGTAAACAAAATGAAAACAGACTCATTACACGTTTCCTACTGGACCTGAGTAACCAGAAAGTTAATTATTAAATGCCACACCTATTCTAATCCCAATTTACTCAGTTAAACCCAGTCATGACCTGCTGAGGCCATGAGAGACTGGTTAAAATAAACCAATATTTATTAAAAAACAGTGGCTACACAAGCGGTCAATCTGCTGAAGTAAAAGAAGTAAATCCAAGCAACAAGTTCACACCAAAACACCCCTGAACACTCTCACTGCAATCTGAAACTTTGGATGGGGAGGGCAGAAAAAGCTTTGTGTAGGGCATAATAGAGGGAAAGGGTGAGGCAGGTAGATAAAGGACACACAGAAAACATACACAGCATTTCCTCCCTTACCCCAGAATAGTTATCCAGCATGAAAAACTCAACACAGTGCTGCTTTTAAGAAGGCAAAACTCATTAAATACAAACTTGTCACATCACTTGACTGACACTTATTTATCATATTGCCACTCTCTCAGCTAACAAAACCACCCAGAGCCTAGGAAACTAAAACTCACAACAGGATTAAATTCAAAACTAGACCTAAACCTAAAAATTAGTTAATACCTGCTCCCCAATTAGCCAGTGTTTTATGAGTTAGTTATTCTCCACTGAAATACCTTCACACACACCTTGCTCTATCAAGGCATAGCTGAACCTTCTACTGAAAGTTGCCAGCCTTACTCCTACTCTCTGCTCCGGAGGACTCCAGCACTGACCATGGGTTTTTTCCAAGAGCTCAAGTGATCTATTGAGCAGATCAGGTGGCTGCATGAATGAGGGGCTATCGCATGGCTGGGCCAGAGGAGAGGGCAGCACTATCCTTTTCCATAGCAATCCATATTTATGCTGCATGGAAGCCCAGGAGCAATCAGGAACACAGAAAGCTCTCTCATAAAGCTCAGGTTCCACGGTACTGCTCTGAACAGCCTGCAGAGCACTTCACTCCCACCTCTACATTATAAAACTGTGTCACACTGAGGAATGTGCTGAAAAGGCAATCACATTTCCTGCTGCTTCCCCTCCACCACTCCTGACAGATGTCCATGCTCATTTATAATGGGGAAAAAAGGAGCTGGATCATACCAGGTGCCCCATATCTGTGACAAAGTAAGTGAAAAATGCATATATACAGGAGAATATACATACACAGGAGAATACAGTAAGTGAACAATACATATATACAGGAGAATACAAAGTTAATTTAATTTTACTAAAGGTGATTTTCCAAGGAAGACTTGGGAATTTTAAGGAAAAATTTCTTTACTCTGCCAAAGCGCCTCCTGTACGAGCACACTAGACACTAGATTTATCTATTCCATTTGGTCAAAGCTTTTCCCTCAATTCCCAAAATAAGGTTTTTAATTACTTTCTTAATAAGCTTCTTCTCTCTAGAAACAGTAGAGGTTTTTAGGAATTCACATTTTGCAGTTAGAAACACGGGAGAGTTGAACAGGGTTTTCAGAACAGAGAAGGCAGGAGCACAGTGCCCATGCACCTGCCCACTGCCACCAACAGGTTGTGACACCAAGGACTACCAGAAGTGACTGTCCCAATACTCCAATGCTTGAGAATAATTCCTTCTGCAGGAGAAGTTGGTTTGGTTGGAGTAGGTGATGCTTCCCATCAAATCTATATACAGTCTGTGATGGGTATGTGTAACTGTAAATGGTTTCTTTCCCTGCCCTGGTTTGTAAGGCCTTAAATAAAACAGTTCCCACTGCAGACAAATCCCAACCCACATTTGGGATGGGTATGAAAACAAGACATCATCTGTTTTAGTGATATTAAGACTGGGAAAGGAGATTGCAGCTCAAGTTGGAAAGCAGCTGGTTGCAAAAACAATCCAAGCAAGTACTGAGATACTGCTCAGGAAACAAAACAGCTCAGGACATCCCACCTTACAGGAAATCTTTCATCCATATCACAAGATCAGCTTTTTAGCTGCAATTATTTTTGGTGCCACTTAAAAAGCAGATGCTCTCAGACATAATTCTTAGAGAGGATGAGTATGTGCAGCTCTGAAAGCCTCTGAGATATGAGCTCACCACCTCTGAACACAAGGCCTCGGGTTATTATGAAGTAAAGAACATAAAAAGGCTCAACAGAGCAACACAATTTCTCTTCCTTGACAGCTCTGCCACCACCAAGTACAGTGAGGAAATTCAGCATTGGGGTTTTTACTGTTTTTTACTTGATCTGACCTCCAATTCTACCCACCACAGTAGCTCCCACAGGTGGGTCTGGTGGGAGCAGAGCTGGAGGTCACAGACACCAGACCCATTTAATTCATTTACATCAGGAATGCAGTGACAGGACAAGGGGAAACGGCTTCACATTGAAAGGGAGTAGGTTTAGACTGGGTACCAAGAATAAATTGTTCCCTGTGAGGGTGGGAAGGCCCTGGCAATCTGTGGAACCCAGGCTGCCCCTGGATCCCTGGAAGTGGCCAAGGGGCTTGGAGCACGAGGGACAGTGGAAGGTGTCCCCACCCATGGCAGGGGATTGGAACAGGATGAGCTTTAAGGTCCCTTCCAACTCAGACCATCCTGTGATTCTATGATTTACTGATGATACAGCATCACCATCCAGCCACAGCAGTTTGAAGCTCATTACATTTTTTCCCAATTACTTCTTTGACTCTGTTTTCATGTCAACTTGTTATTTTGGATTCCTCCCAGAGGAGCAGCTGAATCACAGAGCGCCTCCTCTGACAGAGAAATAGCAACACAGTGACTGTGGAGTGCAGGTGCATGCCTTTATGTCCAAAAAGCACCAGCAGACAAGAAACTAAAACCCACAAAACTTCAAACAAATTCCAGTTGATCAGTTTAGACAGTGTGCTGTGTATCTTCTGGACATACTTGTAGAGTAACTCAATACACTGAAGAGAAAAATACATTAAGTTCTGTATAAAGAACAAAAAAACAAATCAAAACCTTATCAGATCACCCTTTTACTACATGTAGTCAGTTGTAAAAGGTGACCCAGAATAACTTTTTTTTTTTTGCTTTGCTTCTATTTTTAAGAACATTCTTCTTTTTGGGTGCAAAGGAAAACACCAAACAGCTCACACAAACTGGGAAGAAACAAAGAAGGTCTCAAATACCACTTTTATGACAGATACACTACACTCCCTCAATTTAATTATTCTCTGTGTCCAGAAGTTGTTTTTCCTTTGGCTCAAACAAGGAACAATATGGAGCTCCACTTCATTAAAGCATCAAGCCCTCCCAGCACACAGGCCAGATGCTGATTGAGACCAGTCCACACCACAGATTTCTGCTGGGATGGTGCTGGCATCTGTGCTGGCTGAAACCTTACATAATCACACCAATCAAATCACTGCTCCCACCTCCAATTCATTTGGTTCATGTCTATGGATTTTCAAATCAAACTACTTTGTGTTTACAGGCAAAAGGGAGCCCAAGGTGCCAGCTCCAGCCTTCAGCAAGGCTTGCAAGGGGAATCAGGAACCACCTCCTTCCCCCCCCTGTGCCTCTCACAGCCTGCTCCAAAAAGAAAGGCAGACTGGTTTCTTTACTTTAAAAACACTAAAGCAACGTTTCACATGAACACAATAAGCAGAAGTACCTTTTTCTGAAAGAAAGGGATCTCTATAACCAAATGCAGAATCTATTTATTCAGCACTTCAGGAGTGTAGAAGTAAAACCTTTCACAAATCCTAGCCTTAATTTTCCAAGGTGGACATTTACTGACTTTCTTCTCTTACCTTACCAAACTTACTCTGCCTTCAGCTATTTGCTCTTCTTTCTCAATAGCTCAGTACAAGCCTCCACAGATCAGTACATTAAAAGCAGAAAGCTTCAACCTGGGCTTCTGCAGTTTGATGGGAATGAACAATAAGCTCCATTGTCATCTCCTCAAATTAATTTTAATAAAATTAAGAACCCTGACCCTGTCAATGGAACAAACAGATCAGATCAGCACTTAATCTGGAAGCTTTGCAGTAGTATCTATGTATTATAACAAAGAATGGAAAGATTACTGTGAAGCCACAAACATGGAAGCATTTTGTGCATTAGCCCAAACACACTGAAGCAAGGAATTTAACAAACAAGCCCCGTTTGCTTTGGGTGTTAGGACAGTTCTTTAAAAAGGCAATGTCACTGTCATCTCAGTAAAAGAGCACTGGAATGATTTTCTGCAAGCTGCTCTCCGAGGTGGGGGTTTTACATAGGAAATGTTGATTTCCTTACAGAACACCAGCTGGCTGAGCAGTGCCTACAGCAGGAGCGGGACCCAGGCTGCAGCAGCCCAGAATGCAGAAACCCAGAAACCTTGGCAGCAAACAGACACCAGCAGGGCTGGGAGGCTCTGCCTGCACCATCCTCCCATCCTCAGGGCTGCCCCAAACACACCTGGATCCCTCTGCTCTCCCGAGGAGGGGAGCTGGGACCAGGCTGCTGTCTCAGAGAAGCATCACCCACCTCAGACTGGCACAAATCTCAATTCCATTAAACACCCAATCACTCCCATGCACATCACAACACAATTCATAAACTACAGCACTAATGGTGCATGAGAAAAAAAAACCTGTAAATAGTCACACAGTTGCAATGAAAATATTTTCAATCTAGCATGGTAAGTGACTTCTAACATTTTCTTCAGTTCTGACAGCCCAGATCACCAAAAATACTCCTCACTGCAGATTTTTAGCTATGACCTGCCTCACTACCTTAAACTTTTGTAAGTGGGGAATGAGTTAAAATCCAGGCAACTTCAGCTCTCACATAGAAACACATGGCAAGAAACACAGTTCTCTTAACCAAAAAAAGCAAGAAAGTAAGAATTAACTTCTGAACACATTCAGAAGTCTGTTCACTGGGTGAATTCAGATGGGTTTCATTTACTTAAAATTAATAAAAAATTGTTTTCATTCTGCTTTACGGATTCGTGTCTCATTTCAAAGCTTCTTAAACCTACTTTATTAGGTATTTATGGTATTCAGAAAAATTACGCTGATTTTGCTTCAGCTTTCTTTTCAATATTCTGTTCACACTTCCAACCCAACTGCTGACTTTTCATAAGCACAAGAATTTATATGCAGCTTTCATGCAAGAGGATGTCCAATTTTGCTAATGCTCCATGCACTAAGAATGAAAACATCTGGGAGGTTTCTGACCTTTGGAGACATCTGAAATACAAGACTGACAATGAACTTTAGGTCTACAACTTAATGTAAACAGATGTGTCTGCAAAAGCTGGAAATTCATTACAGAATTAACAGATATTTGAGAATAGTAAACATTTTCTCTTTCTGCTGTCTTTATTTTTATTTTAATGTTTATCTCTTGAAGCATTTCTGTGCTCTTAGCCACTACAGTTAACCCTCTTGTGTAATTTGCATGGTGCAAGTTTGCATTTTGTTCATTACTCATCTCAAATGGGTCAAACTCCATCCAGCTCTATTATACTTGTGACTAAAAGATAGGGAAATCTTAACTGCTGAAAATAATCTATAAAACCCAGTAGCAGCAGCTTGCAGATCAGTGCCCTTTCTTTGCCAGGGCTGTTCTTTTGTTTTGTTTTAAGCTCAATTAAAAGTGAATGAGTGTCCAGATGAGATGTTACTGCACGTTAGGATGGACTAAATACGACTGCTTAGAAACCATTTGGGCAAACAAGGGTAAGCAGTTTAACTGTTACATAATGCACAGCATCTCCCACACAATACTAATCAAAAGCCAAGCAAAATTACTTAAAATAATGAGCTATGATAGAAGATTTGCATAAATACAGCCAGCAGCATTTAATGAATTTGACCACGAACAGCAACAGATGAACACTGACTTAAGATCTACAGTAACAAACATACACAATAAAACAACAGAACTGTTAAAATTGCTTTTTTTAAAAGGCATTAGCCTTGGACAAAGTACAGAAGTTGAACAAGATGTTTCTTTATAAAAAGTGAGGTCAAATCCAAAAACAGTTTATCTGTGTTTAGGCTGTGCCTCAAACACCAGACCCATTTTTGTTTAGCTCTCAGCTATCCTCGCACACCAGGAGGAAAACCAGATGTCAGGCTCTGACTGCAAACACACTGTGCAGTCAGACATCAAACCCTGAGACACTTCAACCTGTCCAAGGGCAGGAACATTACACCCAGACTTGAACATTTTCTTGTCATTATCTGTAAGTTTTCAATGTTTCTCCCGGCGCTGATTTACGTCCGGAGATAGCTCAGGGATGCCACTTGCTCGGTTTCTCGGCTGTTTAGGCTGTCTGGGTGTTCTGGAAAGGCCCAGGGATGGCCTTGAAGAGCCCGGCGCTTCAAAGGACGAGGAGAGACTTCTGATCTTGTCTCTTGGTGTTTATTAATTGTTTATCTAAAAGATTTTCTTTCAGCCCGACAGAGGTCTGCACAGCAAGTCAGCCATGGGCACACTCCCGAAGCCCCCGGGTGGTCACTTATCTTTATACCCGAAGTTACGTGTACAATATTTATCATTTTTCTCCAATACCTTCTACCCTTATTAACCGGTGCACTTCTAGTAATAACCAATCCCAAAGTGCCACCATCACCACAGAAGATGGAGGCCAAGAAGAAGAAGAAGAAGGACAGGACACGCCCCAATTCCTCCATCTTACTTCTTTAGACCCCCCTGTACCAAAATCCTAAACCCTGTGTTTTACACTCTAATTAACTTATCCCTTCACCATTCACCCAGTGAAATCCTCCCATCCTCATACAGGTGTCATTTCCTGTGTAGGATCAAAATCCAGCTGTATGGTTTTCTGTGTTGCTGTTCTGGTGGCCTGGAAAGGCCCAGGGATGGCCTTGAAGAGCCGACGCTTCAAAGGACGAGGAGAGACTTCTGATCTTGTCTCTTGGTGTTTATTAATTGTTTATCTAAAAGATTTTCTTTCAGCCCGACAGAGGTCTGCACAGCAAGTCAGCCATGGGCACACTCCGCGAGCCCCCGGGTGGTCACTTATCTTTATACCCGAAGTTACGTGTACAATATTTATCATTTTTCTCCAATACCTTCTACCCTTATTAACCGGTGCACTTCTAGTAATAACCAATCCCAAAGTGCCACCATCACCACAGAAGATGGAGGCCAAGAAGAAGAAGAAGAAGGACAGGACACGCCCCAATTCCTCCATCTTACTTCTCTAGACCCCCCTGTACCAAAATCCTAAACCCTGTGTTTTACACTTTAACTAACTTATCCCTTCACCATTCACCCAGTGAAATCCTCCCATCCTCATACAGGTGTCATTTCCTGTGTAGGATCAAAATCCAGCTGTATGGTTTTCTGTGTTGCTGTTCTGGTGGCCTGGAAAGGCCCAGGGATGGCCTTGAAGAGCCGACGCTTCAAAGGACGAGGAGAGACTTCTGATCTTGTCTCTTGGTGTTTATTAATTGTTTATCTAAAAGATTTTCTTTCAGCCCGACAGAGGTCTGCACAGCAAGTCAGCCATGGGCACACTCCGCGAGCCCCCGGGTGGTCACTTATCTTTATACCCGAAGTTACGTGTACAATATTTATCATTTTTCTCCAATACCTTCTACCCTTATTAACCGGTGCACTTCTAGTAATAACCAATCCCAAAGTGCCACCATCACCACAGAAGATGGAGGCCAAGAAGAAGAAGAAGAAGGACAGGACACGCCCCAATTCCTCCATCTTACTTCTTTAGACCCCCCTGTACCAAAATCCTAAACCCTGTGTTTTACACTTTAACTAACTTATCCCTTCACCATTCACCCAGTGGAATCCTCCCAGTCCTCATACAGGTCTCATCTCCTGTGTAGGATCAAAATCCTGCCACCAGACACTTCTGGCAACATTCCAGGATTCCCGAGCCCCCCAAGGGTGGTCTCGGCCTCTCTGCACCTCCATCCTGAGGTGCTGAGATCCCACAATTATCCCCTGGACCTCCTCAACGCTGGCTGACCATAAATCACTGCAGGGCTCCCCAGGCAGTCACCGTGGGGAGGAGGAAAAGCACCTGGCTCCCAAGGAAACAGGGAACACACGCTCAGCACCCACCACGGGCACTTGGCTGCCAATTCACGACAAGCCACATCCACACACGGCCAAGGACTGCCTTTGGTAAAGGATTTGCTGGTGGAATCCACTTCAGGCAAGTCCCAGCTCGAGTGAGCCAAACAAACCACACTCATTCTATCCAGTTCTTCCCAAGATGCTGGCAAGGCAGCAAAGTATCAGACAGAGGGGAAAAGAAAAAATAGTAGCAAAATGCCGTTATCACAGCACACCAAGTCCACTAGTGTGGATGCTGCTGCTTACCACAGTGCAAAGAACTAATGTTAAATACCACAGGAAAAACAGATCCAAACTCCTTCTAAAGACACTGACACCAGTTTGGGTTTTTTTTAATCACCTTTTTTTAACCATATGATTAGTAATCTGTCTCATATCTCTGAGTTAATCACTGCAGGGTACTCTGCACTCCTGGAAAGTTGCAGAGTAGCAGCTCTAAAACAGTAATAGCAGGTTCTGGAGTGGGAGTAAGTTTCTACTAAAGGCAACACTGAACAACCTTCTTTAAATAATCCTTTTTTAAAGCCATGAGGTGACATTTCTTTTTATCCCTGCACAGCTAAACAGTAATGGGGAGGTCAAAAATCAAAAAGTAACTAGTCCAGCAGCCCATGTGAGCCCTTCAGCAAGATAAAAATGAGCTCAGCAGGCACCCAGTAAGGAGAAGCCTCTGCAGGTAAAACCTGAAGCCAGTGGCCCATCTGTCAGAGGGTGTCAGTGACAGCAAAGGCCAGGACAGAACACTCCTGACTTCCCAGGCACTGAGAACCAGCACCACCCAAAGCAGATCATCAACACCTCTTGAACCCAGGAGCTGCAGACTGAGGCTGTTCCAGGGCAGTCCTGAAATAACAGCAAGGAATAAACATGCCAGCTGTCTGCACAGATCCCTGCTCAGATACTGGGAAGAGGACTGGAGACTCAAGGAATACTTTCAAGGCCATCAGCCACCAGTCAAGTTCTCACAGGGCACTTATGGTCCCAACAACCACAAAAAAAGAATCTCTCATAAACCAGCAATCATCAAACAAACTTCCTATTTTTTTGCTGGAATTATACACATTTATGAGATTGATGACAGACATTTTTCTTTCCAGATAATCAACAGACTGCACCAAGAACCACAGAGCTTTTAAATGAGTGGACCTATAAAAGTGTGTGTAAATTCAAAGTCACAAAAAGATTACTGAGCAAAATAGCTCTAATACACTGAAAAAAACCCAAAAAAAACAATAACAACAACCAACCAAAGAAAAAAACACATCACTCAAGTTTATTTTTCCTTCTAGTCACAGATATCACGGTTCCAACAGTTTTCTTTAGCTCAGGAACCCCAACTCCTGAATATGTAGAAGTTACCAAGAAAACAAACATACTCTACTGAAGTTTCTTAATGCCCACAAACTCCTCAATAACCCCAACTTTCTCTGTTTTATTAAAAACAGCTTCTCAGGACCAGATGCTGAATCAAAGTGAAGTCAAAGAGCCACATGGAGGATTTTGAAACCTGAACAGTTGATTACAGAAGTAATGGCAAACAGAACCCAAATGAAACAAAGCAGCACCGTGCCCTGGCTCCTGGCACAGCAGGAGGAGAAGCTGCAGCCTCCTGGCTCAGCAGCCACAGCTCCAGACACAAATCCCACTCACACAGCCCCACTTCCATGTGCCAGAGCAGACACAAGTCCATCCTTCCAGCCCCACATTCCCTGGACAGCAGCTTACATGGATATTTTCACTTTGTACCTTGTTCTCAGCACTACAGGTATTTTCAGCTCGGTTCTGAAAAGATCTTAAATCCTGTGTCATCTGCAGTAGTAAAAACAGTTCTTAATTTAAAATTTGCAAGCCATTCTTAGGAAGGAAAAAAAGGAATCCAACTTAGTAGACCATAATAAAAATAAACAAACAAACACAACAACAACAAACCGTGCAGTAGTATCCTTGTCTTAAGAACAAGCAAACAGATTACATCAAGACAAACCCAAATAACCAAAGGGAAAAATGCCAACCTCATTACATCTGCTGTGCAGCAGAAAATGCAAAAGGGCTGCAAACGTGGCTGCTTCCTAGGCAAGATGCTCTGCACACACCAGTCACCAGCAATGCTTCCATTTGTTACCTGCCCATGTTCCTTGCAAAAAAATCTCCTTTTCCTTCTGCTTTCTTGAACCATATCAGGGACTCCATATCAGCCCCTCTTGAAGAGAGTTCCCTCCTCAAACATCACTGCCCTCACTCCTGCTCCATCCCCTCCACACCTCTCCTCTCCCTGGGCTACACCAAAGGGAGTTTCTGCATCAATGGGACATCAGCAGAGGAAAATTAAGTTGTTTTGAAAAATGCCAGGTGGACAAAGCTCCAGTTTGAGTACAGAGCTCCTGAACACCTGCCTATGCCACGAAAGAAGGAAACACAAAATCATAAATATTATTATAGATTATCACTCTCTTAGTGTGACAGTTGTTCTTTTAAAGCATGCTGATAGACCCTAAAGTAGTAATTATTAATCTTGTACCTCAAGAAAGCTCCAAAAAAAATAACTACACAGAGCAGCAGTGCTCCAGGCACTGCTGATGTAAAAATGAGCACAGTCACAATCCTGTGCAAGCTGAAGCAATGACAGCTACACAAGAAATGCTATGAAAAGTACCAGCAAAGCACCTGGATCCCAAATGCTTGAAATCTTAATTTGAAGACAAATGGTTTTAAGGTGTAATAAATTCCATTCAACTGACATGACAAAGTTGCAATTATCCATGTTACTAAACTGATTTTACCAAGCTATTCCATCTGACAAGGCAAATGGCAAACTCTTCAGCAGCTGTGTTGAAAAAAAATTATCTTTTCAACTCTGCCTTGTTTCCCTCCTCACACATCGTACTATTTTTAAAAAAAATTAAGAACTCTGTTACAGCTAAGCCAGCCATTTTCAGCTGCCAAACTAAAGTTTAGTTCCATTTTAGTACCAGGAGACTGTGGATCATAATTCATCCAGTTAAACTGAGGATTACTTGTTGACATCAATTTTGAACAGCCCAAAATAACCCAGTCTTCAAATTTTGGGGGGAGGAAAGGGCATGAGATTATGAAGAGAACTGGCAGGAGCAGTTTAAATGCTTTGCTGTGATTAGCAGGGAGCACATCACGACAGGGAATGGATTGATCTGAAGTTGTGCTGGAACTGATATGGCAAAGAGAAGCTGGAAAGAGAAAAATTAACACCCAACTTAATACCACACCAAGGAGCCTGTAAATCTCACTTTAAAGAGCCTGAGAGAACATTTGATTATTTGATTGACTGTATTAAAAATAACCTCCCATTCAATCAGTAAAGTATTTCCTACTTACACTTCTGGCTTATTTACAGATCCTTCTTGCAAAGGGCAGCAAAGATGGGTGGGAATTCCTGTCCCCGAGGAATTTACAGGTCAAACAACACACAATGAGAACGGCCACACACAAAGCTAGAAATGTCCCCTTGACCCATTCTGAGCTGCAATTAGTCCCCAATTAAAGTCACGCTGCTGTGATGAACCCCGTTGATGCTTTTGTGGCACTCAGCATTCCAATTCCATTAATATTTGTAATTATACTTCTGAGAGAATGCTAATAGCCACAGCTCCTCAGGAACAGATGACAGTGTCACCAGTGTCACCCCCACCTGCCTGCCTTTGCTTAAGCAGCAGAAGCAAAGTAAAGGTGGCAATTTCTTTTTCCTTCAAGAGAACTACACCACATAATTAGAGTTTCACAAATGCAACGCATCCAAAGGCTTTATTCTCTTTGAATGCTGTGACAGACTTAAAGCAGAGTGATCCTTCACATATGACACGCCAGCCTCCACATGCTGAAACACCAACTCAGCTTGGCCTTCAGAGGGAGGGCAGCAAGAGTTCCAGAACACCTCCTGCTGCTCACCTGTCCCCCCGTGTCTAACTACTGAGAAAGGGGAGGGAAAATAAATAAGCCTCGCAAATCTCTTCTGTGAGACCGCTAAGCAGATGGAAAAACAAAACTGATTACAACAGATCTCTCCTGAACCACTGTTAAAAGGTTCTGCTCGCAACAGAGTGAGCTCTAAGGAGAGAAAGAGGGAGTTACTACACAGAAGACATCTCACCTTTCAATTTTTGCCCAAACAAACGCATCAAAGCACTAAACTCACATGCCAGCCCCACCACTTGTGACACGGCAGGCAGCTGGTGAGCAGAGACTGTTCAAGCACAGCACAAAGCCCGTCAAACAACGTTTGTTTACCACACCAACCCCCAAGAATTCCAGAAAAAGTTGTCATTATTGCCACGGCTGAAAGTCACCGTGGCAGCAGAAAGTTCTCAGCAGCCGGGCAGTGCCAGCCGTGCAGGACACCGGGATCCAGCTCCTCCATCATTTATTTCTGCCACCCGCCGCTCCCGAGGGAGCCGAGCCCGCTGTGGGGACAGGCTGATCCTGTCACTCCCAAGGAAGGACTCACAGACACATCCGAAGGACTCACAGACACATCCATGACCTCCGCAGACGAGTTTATCTTATCCTGCCAGGAAGCTGCTGCAGTCTGGGACGGGGAAGGCAGCCAGGGAGGCGCTGGCAGCGTGGATTACCAAGGTCTGCCTCGCTCCTTAATTCAACTTTCCTAATTTTTGTTTGGACTTCGGTTCCCAAAGAACGAGCTCGATTTTGAAACACTTCTCACGCTGTACTTCTGATGAAGCATCGACAATAGGTGATCACAGAATGAATCACGGAGTGGGTTTGGGCTGGAAAGGACCTTAAAGATCATCTTGTTCCAACCCCCTGCCATGGCAGGAAGACCTTCCACTATCCCAAACCCTGTCCATTCTGTCTTGGACACTTCCAAGGATGGGACAGGCAATACCATGGAAGTTCTGCTACCCAAAATGCACAGACACATCCCATCATCCCATCACCTACTCCAGCACGCGTGCTGATCCACACAGGCACATCCGAGCACCAACAGAATCAGAGCTGGAGGGTGGGCAGGAGTGGGAGGGAGGCAGCACAGGCATGATCTCACCAGGCACACTGAGGCACCACAGCCCGGGGTCCAGAGCAGCAGCCACGGGAGAAAAAAATCCGAGTTTCCTGCCTTTGTAGGGAGGCTGTGCCAGCCTGCCTGCCCTCAGCAAGCCGTTCCACGCGGGACACCGAGCGCAGCGGGATCCGGGGCCGCGCCGGAGGCGCCTCCTCACAGCCCCCCCCGACCCCGCAGCGGGTCCCCGCTCGGCCCCGGCTCAGCTCGCCCCCGTTCCCCTCGCGCCCCCTCGTCCTGCAGCGCTGCCCGAGGAGGGCAGTGAGAGCACAGGGGCTTTACCTCTCCGCCGGGATCCGTCCCTCAGTCCCTCAGGAACACGTTCGGAGCACTGGGAGCCGCCTGCGCCCCGCGCCGCCCCCCCCCCCCTCCCGCGCTCCCCCCCCGCTCACGACATGGTCTCTCCCGAGGCGCCGCGGCTGCCGCGGCCGCGGGCGCTCCCACTCGGCGCGGCGGGGGGGGGAGGCTCTGCCCGCGCTCCTCTAATGGCGGCGGCCGGAGCGGCCCAAAGCAAAATAAACCCCCGCACGGCCGAGCAGCACGTCAGCGCGGCCTGCCGCCCTGCGCGCCGCCCATTGGCTGGGCCCGCTCCTGCATTCCGCCAATCGGCGGGCGGCTCTTTGCGCAGAGCGGTGATGTCATCGGTGCCGCGGGGTGCCGCGCGCAGGGCGGGCGCCAGGGGGCGCCTCCAGTTCCGACCCTTCAGAGCGGGACCCTCGGGGCTGTTCCCGGCTATTCGGGCTATTCCCGGCTATTCGGGCTATTCCCGGCTATTCCGGGCTGGCCCTGCACGGCCCCCGAGCCCCTCGGCACCCCGCCACCTTCCCCGAGCCAAACATGCGCCTGGGTTGCCGGAGATAACGCGCAGAGCGTTATGGTGTGGAGGCGAGAGCATCCCCTCCACACACGCCGTGGTACGGGGTATAGGGACATCGGAGGTTCCTGAGGGAGTAATCCCTCAAAAAACCTCCTTGTGATGGCACATGGCCAGGCAGCAGGCGTGGGGAACACCGGTTTGTGGATCTCAGAGTCTCTGAGGTTGGAAAAGCCCTCTCAGAACATCCAGTCCAACCTTATCCCCAATCCCCACCTTGTCCCAGCCCAGAGCCCTGAGTGCCACATCCAGCCATTCCTTGGACGCCTCCAGGGATGGGCACTCCGAACCTCCCTGGGCAGCCCCTTCAATGTCAAATCACCCTTTCTATGAATAAATTCCTCCTGATGTCCTCATGAACCTCCACTGGCTGCAGCTTAAGGCCCTGTCCTCTGTTTCTTATCAGCACTTGGGAAATATTTCACTATGGAGTACGAAAGGAATTAATGGGAATCCAGAGTCCACCAGGTGCCATGGTCAGGTTGATACGGTGGTGTTGGGTCATAGGTCTGACTCTGTCTCAGAGGTCTTTTTCAATCTAAATTGATTCTGTGAAATAAAATTTAAACATTTCCTCCACATGTTGATTCCAGCCATTCCTGACTCAAGACAGTGAATGTGTGGAGTTGGAGTTCAGGGTGTCACCCTGCCCAAAAGGACTCAGCAGCCCCACAGTGCAAAGCCCATTTATCTTCTGAGAAGAAAAGACCAGCAACAACAGCTCTGCCAGCCCTTGGGTTCAGTCCTTGTGCTGGCTGTGCAATATTTTTTTGCTTTCCACTCAAAAATTGCAAGCCTGCATCTTCCTTAAGCTGCCCTTGTAGGCTCACTGACAGAAAATGTGTATTTCTCCACATCCTTGCTTTTCCCTCGTGGGTTTTACATCATTTGATACATGATTTTTTCCCCCCCCACTGCAGTTACTACTTTTTATTTCAGGCTTTCTCGGATGTTTTAGCATTTTCTTATTTCCATGGTTTTATTCCCCATTCCCAGACTCTGTTAGACAATGCCTCAGGCTTGGAGTTGCATTGGGAAACTCATCCTGGACCAGCTGGATCCGTCCCTTCTCCCTCAGTCAGCACAAAAGAAAAGCACCTGAGATGTTCCAGCAGAGCAATGCTAGAGAAAATCCCTTTGTCCAGCAAGCAAACAACCAGGACTGGAGTCAGGACAAGCAAAATGTAATTACTTATGGAGACTGAAATAGAAATTTGTCTTCATTTGCAATTAAATTAGTTCCCTATAAACATTGAGAACTGTTGCAGGGGGAGGGTAATGTGATTTCTCTCTCCCAGACTAATTATTTACTAAATTCTCTTTCTGACTCCACTGAACAAGTTGGTGCATTTCTCAAAACTGTAGAAAAAAGGGGGGACAACTTCTTTTTTTTTTTTTTTTTTTTTTTTTAATAAGACTTGGATAAGTAATGTAAAATAAATATTCCTTGTCTTAAGGAATTTTATCATCTCTGTGCTTAGAAATCATCCAGAAAATGAAAATGTATCCCTTGCTCTTGGCATCTAGGCAAGATGATGGAAGAGCTGTTCGGGTAAATTCTAAATGCTGCCCCAAATGTGCAACAATGGAAATTTCCAGCAATAATTGTTATAGATTAGACTGCATAAAAAGATATGAAAATAGAAGGAATATCTTAGAACCATAGACTTACAGAGGGGCTTGGATTGGAAAAAAAAGTTATGACCAAGTGAAAAAAAATAATTCCAAAGTGTTCCATGATTCTAGGAGATTTTACTCTCTGCACAGTTGATCTGCAGAACAGAAGCATTCTGAGTAGTCAAAGAGGTCCCTGGATAGTATTTGAAGGAGAACATGTGGTCAAATGGAATTTGAAAATATTTACCAGAGCAAAAGCAAATCCTGGGCTGCATCTCCCAATTACCTGATGGTTTTGATGTTGGTGACTTTATTGTCAGGCTGTGTCTTTGGCTTTAGCTCAAAAAGCTGCTGGTGTCTCCTTCCAGGTTTACCTTGCAGAAGTTTGCCATTTGTTCTGGACTTAAACAATAAAATACAAGAGGAATGACCTTTCAGCAGTTTAGAACATTGATATTTACACATATAATTTATCCAAGAAGAGCTTTCAGACTTCTAATTTGGAGTCACATCAAAATCTACATGACTTGATAGTCCAGTCCTCAATAGATTTGGTATTTGATCATCTTTTCTTTTTTTAAATGTCAGGAAGATAATTCTATTTTTGTTAGAGGTGGCAGAAGTTGTAAGGAAGGAGGGTGGGATATAATTTCCTATATCCCACCCAAAATTTTCATTTTCTTTCACCGGTTTAAGGAGAAATTTTAACTCCCTGGGAAGGAATTTGGAACAGTCATACTCATTTGACAGCTGAAGCTGTTATTTTGGGAGCCTTCCTTTGCAGAGCTGCATTTGCTCAGGCCTTGCAGCTCGTGTGCCTTCACACAGAGTTGTACAACTGCCCCTTGTGCCTCTCAACAAACCCACGGCAGAGCCACGGGAAAAAAATATCATTTACACATATATGTGTGTTCCAGATTTCTCTTTTCCCCACTTTTCGAACATCATAAATCCCTGTTCTTGTAACTCCCCACCTTCCTTAGCCATCCTAGCTCCAATCTCCTTTCTCCCTACCAGAGCTGATAGTCAATCTCCTTGTCAGAGCCCACAGATTTGGTAAAACCCCAGCAGTGTGCACAAGGGCTGTGATTTTGCAGCTTTAGCCAGCTCAGAGCCCCCTTGGTTGCCATCCCAGCAGCCTGGAACCCTCTGTGCCTGCGAGGTGTGAGCCTTGCAGGCAGCCAGCGAGGCAGATGGCTGGGAAGTTCCCTTCCTTTCCCACAAAGAATTTATAAATTCAGGATTTTTTTGGCACAACCCTGAGCTGCAATTTGCCGCTGTCTCCCGTGAAACCCTTTGAGAGCTTTGCCTCACAAGATGCTCTGATTTTTTTCAGTCCTGTTAGTAAAAGGCCTTACCCTCAAGCCTGCCTGACGTTTCTGTTCTGATTCACCCTGTTTATACCAGAGCAAATGATACCCAAAGCTATAATTAGAAAGCAAGCATTGAAACATTCCACAGGAGCACATTTGTTGTGTGTAGTAGCAGGGGAGCCTCAGCGACACAAAATTGTGCTTCAGGTAAGCAAAAAAAAAAAAAAAAAAAGACAAAAACCTAATTATTTTCTGCTGGCATGGAGTGTTTTTGTGCTGCAGCAGAATTACCTCAGCTTGAATGCAAAGATTACATCTAGTTAGTGATGTCTAAGTGCAGATCTTGCTCTTATGTAATTCTCTTTACCCTGGTAGCTCCTTGCTCTCAGGCAGGGTGCCGGCTCCCATCAGGAGATTCATCCTCAGCTTTTCCAGCAGCAGGGATGGACGTGGTCACCAGATGGTTATTATTCCTCACTAGCTGAACTTTGGATATGCAGAGCTCCCTACTCAACCAGCTCCTCAGATCCTGCTCTTGCTGTTCTTTATCCTGTGTTTTCAGGAGCAAGGAGGACTAGCAACACTTAGATAAAGGGCGAGGAATAGAAATGCACAAAAATCCAAAGGAAGCACAGGTTTTGGATTGAGAACAGGATGTTTTAAATGGTTCACTGATTTGTTACCAGTCTTCCATCCTCTGAGTCAGCCTGAGCCTTTACATCCAGTAAATCCCATCCTTGGGCTGCTTTTCTCAATTCCATTTGAATCATAAAAGTATTCAGCTCTAGCTAGATCACGATCCGTCCTATCCAGGCAAGGCTGAAGTCAGAGGAGGCTCATTTACAAAACCATAGGATGCCTTGGGTTGGAAGAGATGTGAAAGAGCCAGCAAGAGACCCTTCACAGTTCTCCAAGAGGTCACAGTGTGTGGGGTGATTGTTTTGGGGACAAAACAGCCAGAAGGATAGAGAATAAATAAACCTAGCTTGGAAAAACTGGGTAGAAATGTCTCTAAAGTCTGCACCCTGAAATGTATTTCAGTAGCAAAAAGAAAATGGTTCAAAGTGGCGAGCACTTACATTGAAAGCATCCATGTTCTCATAATTTTCTTGTTTCCTCTCTAGTTCCACATGGAGCAGAGGGAGTGAAGGAGCAAAGCCACTGGGATGGGGCTGCCCAGCTGAAGGCTTTGAGCCCTGTGATGGGGGAACCTTGGAAGCTTTCCTCAGCTGGGCAGACCTTGTGTAGGTGAAGGAGCCTGGCCAACAGAGAGCAGCTCACGTGGAGAACAGCAGGAAGCTGGGATGGTGGCCGTGCTCCAGCCCCCAGTGAGGATCTGGAGGCTCCAGGAAGCTGCAGGAGCTGCCCAGCCCAGATGGGGAGCACAGCGTGGCTGCTGCTGCTCCCAGCACCATCAGCAAGGCTGGCACAGCTCAGGAATGCAGGGGGAGGACAGACAGGAGGAAAAGAGAGAGGGAACCAAGGAAAATGTGAGACAGGGTGGGAAAGGGGAAAGAAAAATAGAATAGGAGAATGCACAGAGCTCTTTGGGTGTGCTCTGAAAGCCATCAGGGACTGCAGTGACAAATCACAACACAGCTCTGAAAGGATGCAGCAGCCTGAGTCCCTTCACGGGCATATAAGACATTTGTGAGGACCTGAGACAAAAATCCATTTTAAAAATGGACTGAAATCCACAAACTTACTGCTGTACAGAAATGTCAGGCCTAAAGAGCCTGGATAGCTCTGCACAATGGCCACTGTTTCTGCCACCATCACCACTGACACATTTAACTAGCACCAACCCCAGACCCCTCCAAAATGCTTCTGGCAGCAGAAAATGAGGTGTGGGGTCAGCATAACACTGACTCCTCCACCACTGCCAGCTGGGGCTGGAGGAGATGAAAACGCCACATTGTGCTGCCACAGGTTTTGATACTGGGTCAGGCAACCCCCTCCTCTGACTGCTGGCTTTTGTGATGGCATCACCCCTCCCCAAACACTGTGTAAAAGCCAGAGATGCTAAACCCAATGGCAGTGGAGCTGAGAGGCAGAATCTCAGACATTTTTCTGCTCTAGGAGAGGCCAGCCCTTCTCCTGTGCAGCAAGGCAGCGTTATCAGGTGCCTTTAATATGGCCCAAAGTTGAGCCAAAGCTGTTAGAGGTTGGCAAAAGTGAAAATGGGATTTATTATAAATAAGGCTGTCCAGGAGCACACGAGGCAGCAGAGAAGGGACATTCTGTGTCTGGTTTGCAGAACACAGTGCATCATGCCCAGCATAATCAGCACCAGCTAATCAGATTATTTGATGAGCCAGAGGGAGCAAAATCTATCTTTGAGTTGACGTAATCCACCAATAGACTGCTTAAGGATTCTGGATATTTTCATTCTGTGTCTCAGAAGCCTTTCTCTTACCTATTTATTGAAACTTATCCTTTTTATGAGCAAATCTAGGATTAAACACAGACAGCTCAATTGAAACCAGAACACAAACCAGTAAGAGTGAGATTCCAACAGAGCAGTGCCAATTACCACACTACAGGCTCAGCAGGATGGTGAAAGAATATCAGGGATACTTTAGAGCCATTAGTGGAGACCTTGGATGGTAGCTGGGGAAGATAAGGAATACAAAATTCTGGAATTAAAATGGGGAAAAGACATTTTTTCTGGAACACCATGAAATGTTGGATGAGATTTTTATTTTAATTCAGGCCTAGCCTGATCCATAAATTCTTATCACATAAATATGATTTAATATATTTTAGAGGTGTGTTCTGTAAAAATCTGTACCTTCTCTTAGCCGTCTTCATCACTAATAGGCAGTTTCAATAACTGCATAAAAAGTAGCTTTCCATCTTATTGCTAATTTAATCTTGCAGAAAGCTGTCTAGCAGGGTACCTCATAATGCTTTGCCTTATTTACAGATACAATGAGTGGAGCAGAAAAATAAATCATTTTCAAAACAGATTATTTTTCTGGAAGGACAGTTCTTTGATTGCTTTTATTCCTAAATGTAAAAAAAAAATTTAGTAATTATAGCTTGAGCGACTGTTTACTGTATCATCCCTCACCAAAGCTGCTGTGCCCGCCTTTCTTGTATGTTGTGTTAAAAGAATGGGTAGAAACAGAATAAAATAATTGCAAGAGAACATTGCCTGGCATCTCTGTCTCCCTCCCACTGCACAAAGAGATGCTGGAGCAAAGCTGAGACATTTATTGAGCAGCAGGAGGTCATTAGCTTGTTGTCAGTCCTCTCTCCACTGACAGCTTGACATGGCTGTCTGCTAGGTAAGCTGCATTATAAACAGGCTTTTTGTAGCACACATTGCTGCTTTCATATGAAAAATATGTTTTCTGTCTCCCAAATAATCCTTGCCACCCTGAGACTTTACAGATTTTGTGTTTCAGGAACGTGTTGCTTCCGTTTTCCAACCACATGTCTCAGCTGCATCTGAGTTTCTCTTGCCTAAGCCCTTTGAAGAAAGTTTAAGCTTCAAAAGCTCCCACTTGTATGGGACAGCAGCTCTGGAGCTGCCCATGTCCAGGCACAGCTGTAAATTTACAGGGCTCTAACACCAAAGGACAATTCAGAGCATCTCTGGGGTTGTGTACAGCTGAAATTGCCTAAATATCACAAGGACTTGGATATCCCACAGAAGTCAGAGTGAGGAGCAAGGTCAGAGAATTCAGGAGGATATTTACCTGAGGAGTAACCCCCTGGTGCCCTAAGCCAGCCAGCTCCATGTGCCATCATTCTCTGTCCATCTCACTACCACAGCAGCAGAGGGGCTGAGCCACTGTCTGAGCTCTGCACAATGCAATTCAGCCTAATCAATAAAACCAATTTTACAAAATTATGCAAAATGTTGAGCTGCTGCTGGAATAACTGGAAATTGGTGAAGCTGCTCAGTCTCAGGAAGGTCACATTCCTTCACTGGCTGTGGAATCTTTGAAATCCTTGGCCAGGAGGGATTCATGTCCTTTTATTCCTGGGCATGGCTCTCACACAGCCCAGTTTCCCCAAGACTTCCCATGGTTCCTCCCTCTGCCAAGCCAACTTTTACAGTCAAGGGACCTGGACAAACACCCAAGGGCTGGGGAGAAAGTCCAGATTTGGCCCAAAAGCCACATTTCACTGGTATAGAAACATCACATTACATTGGTTATATTAGGAATATTGATTACACAGCTGATCATAAAATCACAGAATGGTTTGGGTTGGAAGGGACTTTAAAGATCATTTGTTCCAACGCCCTGCCCTGTGCAGGGACACCTTCCACTGGATCAGGATGCTCCAAGCCTCATCCAACCTGATATAGATGAGAGTCCAGGCTCCCCATGTCAGAAGCAGAGGCTGTTCAGATGAATGGGGCTGATCACCTGCCTCAAATGAGGGAGCTCATTTCTCAAATGGAGCCCAAACCTGTTTGAATTAGAGCTTTCCAACCACTGTGCTGAAGAAACAGAAGTTCTGCCATTTCATTTTGTTTCTATTTCTCTTATCCTGCCATCCTGGCTTTGAATTTTCACTCTCTTATTCCAAGTACACATCTTGCCTGATTTGCTTCATCCTCAAGAGTTTTCCCAGTGTCCTCAGGCACTCAGGGAAGAGGCCAAGTGAGCTGGGCTTCCCCCAGAACACACAGCTCCAAAGCTGAGCTCTGCTCATTTCTTGGCTGTCTTCCTCTCACATCAGAGAATATTCCAAATAAGGCCTCGCTGGTGTTGCTCAGAATCAAAATAGCTGCTTCTTATTTAGGTTTGATAACCCCTGGAGAAAAGTCCCTTGGACTTTGGCTTCCTCTCAGAGCTGCTGACTGCCTCAGCATATGGTCCTGTTAGATCTTCTCAGTTCAACACTGTTACATCACACTTCTGTCAGCTGTCAGTATTTTCATGTTTTTCTTGGAATGTTTGCTTCCTGTCCTAGACCTTCTGCCTCTAGAGTCAAGTGGTTGAGTTAGAATCTGAGGCTTTATTTTCAAAGTAGATTTCTAATCCTCAATGCAGCACAGAAAAGCATAAAATATTGACTAAGTATAAACAAAGGGGTCAGGAACTAAAAGCAAACACCAAAAGAGAACCACAAATATCAGTTTCTCAAACTCATTAGTTAAAAATATAATTCCAATGTTTTGGAACAAAACAAACCAGCTGGTTAGGTTTTTTCCTGCAGTTTTTGATTGCCAGAGTGCAGAAGGCATTTCTGTTTGTGCCAGTGCTGGGTCAATACCCCAGCTCAGTGCAGAGGGATGAGCAGATTTGCTCTCACCAGCAGCTCACTCAGGCTGAGTCCTTACATCTAATACTGATCAAGGGCTTCCTGAAACACTCCAGGAAAAATAGGGAATATTAGCATCTGTGTTCTGCCTGGCATTTTGGGTCCATATGCCCTGTTTAGCTGGTTTTCCTCATCTGACAGAATACCTTCATAATCCTTTCCTTTCCATACCCTCAGACACTGCAGTGGGATTCCTGGCTGCTGTAACCCATCCCACAGGCTCCTGTACAATATTTTTTGTACTCATAGATGTTGCCTGCAGATTTACAGGGCTTTGGGGTTAGATGTGTATCAGAGAATCCCAGAGGAGCAGGCTGGAAGGGACCTCAAGGACCCTCTGGTCCAGCTTTTCTTGGCCAAAGCACAGTCTAGACAAAATCTGGCCAGATCAGAGCCTTTGAGTGTGAACCCTCCAAGGGTGGAGATCCCACTGATGGCTTCTCTGAGCCCTGTTCCAGGGTCTGACTGACACTGATTGTTCTTTCCCTGATAAGCAGTCTGAGCTTGCACTAATTGTCTCAAAACATGCACACTCTGCCTCTTTTCAAACCCAAATGAAGTTTAATTGAGCTGGTTTTCCTTGAGAGATAATGTGACTAGAGAGCATGAAGTCCCAAATGTAGTGAGACTGCGTGAAATAAAAGAGATTATGGATTAGAAACACAAACTATTAACTTAGAACAGCAAGAACAGTTTTGGCTTCTCTTTCTGCCAGCCTAATACTGGAAGGGCCACGACAAAAATCATTTAATTGATATTTCTCATCCAAGTTTATAGCTGGAGCTGTTTAAAAGCCTCTATTTCTTTCCTGCTTCAATTTTCAATGTTCTAAAATACTTAATTCTACAAAATGAAAGTAATTAGTAAGGAAAATTTTCCAGAAAAAGAAAAATGTTGCTTAAAACAAAAATTATCACAGAATTTGGAGCTTTTGTAACTTATCCAGGAACTCTGAAACTTGCTCTCCAAAGCTCTGTGGGATCTCCTAAAGCCTCTGGTGTCCAAGGCAGGGAGCAAGGGTGGAGGTGGACCCTGAAGTGATGGAGGTGCCTCCAGAAATGGGAAATGTCCCCAGAGACACACTCCATCAGCTCCATCCTCTCCTGGTCATCCTGGCAGCCTGGCAGCACTTTTGGAATCCTGCTGGAGCTCCTGAGCTCGTGCAAACCAGCATGGATTCAACACTCCAGCATTCACCACAACCTCTCTGGGTTTGGAAGCTTCCAGGCAGCAACATTTCCCATCTGAAAGGAAGAGTTTCACCTCTCATCCAGCATCCTCCTCTCCAGCATCCCTCACCTGTGAGCTGCTCATTTCCCATCTGAAAGGAAGAGTTTCACCTCTCATCCAGCATCCTCCTCTCCCACAGCTCTCACCTGTGAGCTGTTCTGTACTGTCCTTTCCTCTGGAGCAGGGAGAAAGCAGCACCTGCAGCTCAGCACACCTGAGCACGTCCCAGAGCATTTCAGTGCATCTGAACTAGGCTGAACACGTTACCTCCAGGCACACTGGCCCCTCTGGGGAGCACAGACACCCTAGTTCACACTGCACTCGCATTATGGAGACCTAATTTAGCCCTGATGTTTTGAGATGCACATGCAAGCTGCTTTTCACAAGGTCACCCCCAGCAGAGACAAGGAATTTTTCATTATTAGCGTGAAGACCTTGAGTTTTGAAAAATGCTCTTGGCTTTCAGCATCATCTGCATGCTGGTTTTTTTCCATCTTCCTTGCATTAAATGGTCACTAGAAGAGGCTGTAATTTATGCAGCACTCCTGGCAGCTGTCTCAGGGGTTCTGTGCAAAGAACCACCTTCATTTTAAAAGCTCTTTTTAAATGAATGGTCTCAAAAACACTGTACACTTTTAAAACTGAACAGACAAGGGAGTTTACATGGCACAGAGAGAAACCTGTATTTGGTGATAAATTAAAACATTCAGCCACAAAAATAATGGCTAGAGAAGATGAAGAAAGAAAAGATAAAGCAATGTTAAAGGAAGATATTTTGCTATTTAGACACATTCTCTCTCTCTCTCCTTGTGTAGAAAATATTTTAAAGGTGAGTCCTGACCCTGTTTGTCCTCAAGTGTTAATAGTAAGTGCTCAGACAGGAAAATGATGTTGATCTGCCAGTCACTAATTGCCCTTGGGTGCTCTGTTTTTCTCCACAGCCCTGACAACTCTTCCCACACCAGAGGAAATAGTTAGCTCCCATCTTCCTGTGGAGCAGCAATTTCCCTATTTCCATAGCTGAAACCTTCCCCACCGAGCAGCTGCAGTGTCTGCTTGAACTGTGGAGTATTTATTTTGTGGAGGTTTTCCTAAGTCCTGATCAAATTAGTTTGAGAGAAAAGATACCTACAACGTCCTAAAGAACAGCTGTTCCTGACAAACCAACCCCAGGAAACATTTTGTCTGTTTATCCTATGAATTGGCAGAACATGGGCTGCTGTATCCTGAAATATTCTATCATCCCCCACTAAATAAATAGGGAACTGAGCAGTTCCTAGCTACAGATCACAAATGGAAGTGCTGAGGAAAGTAAACATCCAGCTCAGCTCTCACCTCAGTGCATTGCTGGCTCCAGCTCACCTGGAGATTCTCCATAATATCCATAGGAAAATAGGCAAGGACCTTGTGGGGCCTTTCTTTAACTGGACATCAATTTCTTTGAAGTGCTCACATCCTTCTTGTCTAAACTTATCCATTCTACATGGATAAAGACATCTGTAAAAAAGGGAATTATTTTCCAACCTCTGCCTGGCCGGGGGCCACTGGAAGCTGTGTGATGTTCAATCTTACATTCAGCGTGGCATGAAAAAAAAATGTACAGGGGAACTCTTAGGGGCTCAATCAGGCTGCTTTTCAATACTTTAACATGGAAATCTTTCCCTTTAGTTAAAAAAATTACAAATATATGTATATATGTTTTATTTTAACACAGTGACCTTGGGGGATTGTGAGTTTGGGGTTCAGAGGCTTTTTTCCCTCTAGGATTTCTAATGATTTCTAATGGCAGCAGGGATTCCTGACTCCTGCATGCAGGATTTTAGCTGCGGGCAGGGCAGCAAGGACAGGCTGTGCTCTGTCAATCTGGTAATGAGCAGTAATGACAGACTCTAAGCTGTCATAAGAGGATATGACCGAGCCTTGTTTGGGAATGGAGAACTCAGCCCAGTCTGGGGACAGCCAGGATGGCCTGAGGGAAGGGACCTGCCCACAACAAAGAGCTTTTTGCCCTCTCGCCAATAAAACTGACCCCTCCACACGATGTTCCCAGCTCCTCCCCCCTGCCCAGCCTCCCGCCTCTCTCCTGTTCCAGAACAGGTGGTCAGATCTGGATTTGTTTCATTTTGTCCTAAACACGGTGTTAATTCTGTGCTCTCACTCAACCACAGCTTGTGGGGGAGAATTTTAATCCTGGTGAGATTTCCCACCCTTGCAGATTCCCAGATGGAGATTGCAGCAGCCTTTGTCAAGTGTTGGGGCTGCTGCAGGCTGTGGGATTTTGGGGAAGCAGTGGGGATGTCCAAGCCTGCAGGAGGAGCTTTCCTGCCCTGGGGCCAGGCTGGGCCCCTTCCCTGAGCAGCAGGGCAAGCAGCATTCCCATTTTTGCTCAGGAAGTCACACACTAATTACAGAGCTATTGCTTTCCTCATTTAAGCAGGCAGTTAATCCCAGTGCTATTAAAATCCCAACATTCCCAGCTTCCCTCAGGAACACCGAGTGGCTGTTCACGGAGCAGCCTCTTCTGTGGTGACACTGGGCAGGACACAAATGCTGCACAGTCACTACAAATCCATATTTTGCTGCCCTCCTTTCCCCAGGAGACAGCCTGGGGCAGGATCTGTGCTCCTGCTTCCTCCTGTGACAAAGAAGGTGCCACAGGAGGGCACAAGGAAAGTGAGTCATTCTTGTCATCATTAATTAATTAGTGTCCTGCTGTTCCCCCAGGCAAACCAAACAGATTACACAGGGTACAGTTGACATAAACAAGTAGGAAACTCTGCTTATAAAGGAACTTGGGAAGACATTCAGTCCCAAACGTGCCAGAGCTCCAGACAGTCCCAGTCTCTTTGCAGGATGCTCTTGGGTGCTTGGATCCGTTCTCCCTGATGAAGGTGGGGTTCCCAGATTAAAGGATGCACAGAAATTATTCTCCCTGATGAGATAAATGTTTCTGTCTCCAGCCTGGATGGGTGAAGCTTTAGGGTCTGACTAAACCAGAGCCAAGGTCCCCACTTCCCAGCAGGTGCCCCATGGCAGTCAGTGGATATCCAGTCAGTGGATATCCCCAGATATCTCCACACCCAGAGAACTGGGGGGATCAGGACAGCATCATCCCCATGCTCAGGCACCTCTGAGTTTGCAGAGACCACCTGGAACAGGGCACACAGGAGCCCCTGCTCTGTCCCACCTCCCTGTACTCAGGATCTGTCTTTTAAAACTGTTCAGGCAGACACAGGTGCACTTTGCAAAAAAGCCACTAAAAAAAAGCCAAATCCCATCTGCATTTGTGCATTTCCTTGTCTCTCAGCATTCCTTGCCTTGGACAGCAAAAGCAGCCTGTCAGGATGTGGCCTTCCCTGGTGTCCCCTGAGCCACCCCACAGGAAAAAACTCACCAGAAAAGGCCATATTGTTTAAAAAAAAAAAAAATAAACTTCCAGTCTCTAGAAAGAGAAAAGAGAAATCTTCCAGTCCCTCTGCTCAGAGAAAAGCTGTCGGGGCGTGTGCTCAGCCTGCCCTCCTGGTCTCTCCCAGCTTTCTGTGCCTCTCCCAGAGCTGCTGCTGGGGGAGGCTGAGCAGAGCCAGCAGTGATGCTCCCCAGAGCTTGGGCTGCCTGCCAAGGAGCCCTGCCAGGTGCTGCCTGTTTAAATTGCTTAATATATTGTATTAAACAAAGATCAATATCAGGATCATGAGCTCCAGGCCTGGCTTGGAGTGTGAGCTTGTCCAGAGCTCACAGCATCCTCCACAGCTGGGCTGGGCACCCTCAGGGCTCCAGGGAGCTGAGGCAGATCCTGCTGGTCATTCTCCACCTTCCCCAGCCCAATACAGAGAGTTTCTGCTCCTAAACTGAGCCTCTGCAAAGCCTGGGCTGCTTTTTCCTGACCCCAGCAGGGAAACAGGTGGGAAAACCCTGAGATCTCCGTGTGCCTGATGATGGGAAAGGCCTCAAAGCTCAGAGGAGGGTGCAGAGCCCCAAACTCAGCCCAGCCAGGGTGTGGGAGGTGCAGTCGCTTTGGGGATGATGGACAAAGCCACAAACCGTGCTGTTAGTCCCCATAAAGGTGAGTTTGTCACATTTCCAAGTGCTGTGGGCTCGGGTCCAAGCTCTAATGGCTTCATTGTTGTCGAGTTACAATGGGCTGTGATAAAATCTCCAGCTCTACAGAGCATTTCCTGGCAGGGGTTCAGAGCAGCCAGCACACCTCGGTTCCAGCTGTGGCAGAGCACCAGTGGCCATCCAGGGCACAGCCACCAAACTCCTGTGGCATTGCCAGGTTGGCAGTGATGCCTCAGGTTTAGCTTTTATGTTTTTCACATTCTGTGCTGCTTTAGTGTGTGGGTCTGGGCTCACATCAGGGATGCTGAGCTCTGTGCACAGAGCAGGGACACAAAACAATTCCTGCTCCAGCTGGGCACCAAGGACAAATGACCCAAATCTCAGCCCAGGAGCACAAACACCGTGGGCTGGAGAGAGAAAAACAAGCAGGGTGGGACTGCAGGGGCTAAAGCTGGAATGGGACAATGAACTGCAAGGTGCAAATGGAGCAGAGCTGATCCCAGGGACAGAGCCCGTGCCCGGCCGTGCATTTTGGGGCCATTTTGGTTCATCTTGGGTGCAGCCCTGGCTGGGCTCTTGTGCTGCCCATGGAGGAGATCTTTGAATAAATCCCTGCTTTATTCTTTAGTTCTGTCCAGTCTCTGCTGTAGGTCAGCCTTCACAAGGCATCAGCAGTAGCCACACAGCACCAAGGATGGCAAAATCTGTGCATTAATAACTTGTGCTGGGCCTCTGAGTGAAGGACGATGTGCTGCACTTGGTAAGTAAAGTGTCTGAGGTCTCACAGCTACGCTGGTTTATTAATTTGCCTCGTTAATCTAATTTGCTACACTCTTTTGGGAAAGATTAAATGAATCATTTGTAGGCATAAAAAATCAGCACAAGGGAAAGAAACGAGGAGGTCTGGCACAAAAAAAAAAATTAAATTCAAAATTCATTTTAAAAAATTGAATAAATGTTTGTGGTGACCAGAAGCTAAAATAACAAATATTTGTTATGAGGAGGAAAATTCCCCTTTCCTCTGTAGGTAGGTGGGAAACCCTATGGAAACCCCATGCAGGACTGAAAATGAGCAGAATTTAAAGATGTGTGTGAAGCTGGGAACCACAAATTGCTGAGGGGGTTCTGTGGTACACTCACATTTGTGCCTCTGTCCTTTTGTTTTCTCAAGTATAGATATGGCTTTTCAAGGAAAACAACAAAATTACAACATGTGAAAAGCAAAATGCTCAAACAAACCTTGTGGGTAGGTCACCACAACCCCTGGTAAGTCAGATGTGAGATAAACTTCCCTTGTTTACCTCATCAGTTATGTGTGTGGTCAAGGGCACATGACACTTTGTTATTTTCTGTAAGCCAAACTGGGGGGGGAATCATCCTTTCAGATTTTCAGTAATACAAATTTTCCAAATTTGATTTCCAGTAATACAAATTTTCTGCTTAAATTTTTTGCTTTAGCAGAAATTCTCTGAAATGAGATGGAAGCTGTTGCCTAATGAAGAGCCAAAGACAGGTTCCAAGTCCAATTCACCTGATTTGGAGGTGGGTGAGACACTTTACAGAGGGATGGGTTTCAGGATTTAACCCTTAATTCCACAGAGGAATTGGGAAGACCTGGAGCAGGGCAGGGTTTTAGGGATTCTCCCAAGCAGGGGTTAACCTTTGCTTTGTTTAAAGGGGAATTTCCAAAAGCCTCATGCAGGACATGAGAGGATGAATTTCTAGGCTGAGCCTCCCTGTTTTCCCCCCAGAGCAGGCTCTCTTTCAGCAGCTGTTATGTTTAGCTGTTTTGCATGACTGAATTTCCATTCCCTGACTGCACATCATGTCCCAGCTTGGAGCTGCCACCAGTTTGAGACTTTAAAAGGACTGCTCTCTCCTAGACTTCAGAGATTTCAAATTAGAGCCTGTCAGAGAACTCCCACCCCTGATCCAATGGCAGATCTGAAGTTTCCCTCCCTTTGCTCCAATATAAACCCTTGGAACAACCCTTTGAAAAGCACCAGGTCCTGGACTGCCCCCACAGAATTAACCCAAGGCAAGGGTCAAGACTTGGTCCCACCTTCAGAGTTTTGTAATTCTTTCATCAGTATGACACTTTAAAAGTTCCTTTCATCATTATGACACTTTAAAAGCTGTTAACTCCTTAGTTCACCTCATTTTCAGAATGTTTCCAGCCAGGCTGAGTGTCTGCCTCATTGAAATGGAGCATCACCACCATTTCTCACTCAGATGTCTCAGAGGTCATGGACCATCTCAGCTCCTGCTGCAGAATATCTAATGCCTGAAAATAATTGAAGGGGACCTTTCTGAGACTAAAAGTCCTTTATCAGCTGGGAAGGTGTGGATGGATGAAGCCCATCAGAGCCCATATTCCAGAGCAGATAGTGGAGGGTTAAAGAGCTCAGGTGATGAACACAGTCCTGCAGGAACAGAGTGGGGACAATAAACACTGCAGACATCAGTGAAGGCTGCAGCTCCCCCTTCCCCTGCCTGGCACTGCAATGATTGCCAGCATCAGCACACGTGGCTTCCAGCTCGGTGTCCAGCCCTGCCACTGCTCCATGGAGTGGCCATGTCCCCTCCCATCCTGTCCCCAAAGCCTTCCTGACACCCTGGCACCATTCTGCTTCTCTCTCCCTTAGCTGTCCCATTTTCTCCCTGTAGAAATAAACCACTTTTTTTCCTGGAAGATTTTTAGTGCTTTTGCTTTGCAGAGATCAGTGTTTTTCCTGAGTGAAGCCCAAAGCCTGTGAAGGAGTTGGCTGTGCCAGACAGGAATTCATTCCCTGTTTATTCCCAGGTGGAACCAGTGGGATCCACCATCCCCTGCCTCGTGCTTGGTGCTTCTCTGTTGAAATGGGATCTGCCGGCTCTCCCACCCTTCTGTGAGGGATTTTAGTGTTTTCTTCTGGTTCCCAGCTGAGGCAGCAGTGGAATGAACTTCTGGGCTGCCCAGTGAGGGGCAGGCATGGTGCAAGGACTGAGGGACCTGGGGACAGAGGGGATTGCTGGAGGGTCTCAGGGAGATGCCTGGGAACCAACACTTCTGAGATCCCCCAAAAGGAGGTGAGCACCAGATGCCAAATTCTGATCCCTGTCCCGTGGCAGCAACTCACTGATGAGTTTTAGGGTGATTTGTTTTTCTCTTTGCTCTTAGCCACATAAAGTGATAAATGGTTCACAATCAGAGATCCCAAACTGGAGAATTTTAACAGCTTCAGCAGAAGATTCAGCCCTAAGTTTGCCTCCCCCAAACACACAGCAGTGGTCAGAAGGGTCCTGTCACTGCACATCCATCATGGGGCAGCCACATATCCCTGTGCATCCACACCTCCCTCTCCCTGCTCTCCCACTGCAACAATCAGACCTTTTCCAAAGACATTTACCAGCTCTTTCCCTGTTCAAAATCCTAAAATAATTGTCAGGAGCTATTTAAAGCCCTTCACAGCCCATGGGTACAAACAAAACCCTTCTGGGAGAGCCCAGCCTGGCTGTTTGTAACAGGACACACAAAGCTCAGTCACATTGCCTGGGAAGCTCAGGCACTCCTGAACATGCCTGCAGCTTTGTGTGCCCATGGATCATGAACCTGCCCTTTGATAATCTGCCCTGGTCAGAGGCAGAGCAGGTTTGGGTAATGCTGGCTCACCCTGGTGACATTTCCAGCTTAATTGGTGAAAAAGCTTCCGCACAAGGGGTGCATCCCACAGCAGGGAAACACAGAGTGCTGTTCCATGGAGCTGCTCAGGGTCTGGAGGGAGAACAGGCTTTAAATGTGGAGAGGAAACAGGGAAACACAGGTGTGGAAAATGAGCAAAGGGTGTGAGTGAGCCTGGGAGGAATCCAGCTGTGACATCCAGGGGTTTACTCAACAGCAAAACAGGCTGCAAAGAGTTTTTCAGGCTGGATGGGGAACTGGAAACACAGGGAGTTTCTTGCCACAAGTGCTCTACAGTGCACAAATGTCAGCAGACAGAGTTCCAAGTGGCTCTAAGGTCACTCCTATAAATAAATCATCTCGGCCCCGAGGAGCCCTGCAGAGCTTCCCAGGAAATGTTCATCCTGGCAAATTGGAGCTGAAAGGGGAGACAGGTAATGACTGCTCCTTTCAATGCTGCAGGAACAGCGAGCTTCAGCAGGACCAGCAGTGGCTCCTCCAGTTTTTCATCTCTCTGATGAATAATGCAGCACATCCCATGAGGGGATGGGCAGCGTGTGCCAACAAACTGACACCAAACACCAGCAGGGCCAGGGCTGCCAGGGATGGTAAAAACAGGGGTGGATTCACTCCACAGGAGCTGTGTTTGCACACTCAGGTGTGCTGGGGTGGGTCATCCCTGGCTCTTTAATCAGGCATCACCCAGTGCCCACCTGCAGCTTGACCTGGATCCCCACACAGAATCCTTACCTGGATCCCTGCACAGAATCCTGACCTGTATCCTGCACAGAATCCTTACCTGGATCCCTGCACAGAATCCTTACCTGGATCCCCACACAGAATCCTTGCCTGGATCCTGCACAGAATCCTTACCTGGATCCCCACACAGAATCCTTGCCTGGATCCCTGCACAGAATCCTTACCTGGATCCCCACACAGGATCCTTACCTGGATCCCTGCACAGAATCCTGACCTGGATCCCCACACAGGATCCTTACCTGGATCCTGCACAGAATCCTGACCTGGATCCCCACACAGGATCCTTACCTGGATCCTGCACAGAATCCTGACCTGGATCCCCACACAGGATCCTGACCTGGATCTCCACACAGGATCCTGACCTGGATCCCCACACAGGATCCTTACCTGGATCCTGCACAGAATCCTTACCTGGATCCCCACACAGGATCCTTACCTGGATCCCCACACAGGATCCTTGCCTGGATCCCCACACAGGATCCTGAGCTGGATCCCCACACAGGATCCTGAGCTGGATCCCCACACAGGATCCTTGCCTGGATCCCTGCACAATGTGAGGAAGGGAAAAGGGCATATATATATATATATATATATATGAGATGGGGCAAATTCCCCAGGCCTGCAATGCACACTGTGCCACTGCTGAGAGTGAAAACCACCCCTGCAAAGGAAAACACAACATGTAGGCAATCATCTGATTACATGCTTTAATATTTCTGCAGCACAGAGCTCGCTATAAACTGCTCTGCAAGCAGAACTTGGGGTGCTGAGGAGGGGAGGCATTAGGGCTGGGGCAGGCACTGGGGGCCATGGAGGGTTTGCATGTCTTGTAATCAACTTCCATTGCATTGAAACCACCACTGTTCTTCCAGGAAATCACTGGATTTCAAAAGAATAAACCATAATTATTTTTTTAAGTACTATTATTCCATCCTTATCCTAAAGCTTCTGCTGACCTCCAGCAGCACAGATCAGATCCATGTAACACCCTTTAGCCTCAACCCACTTTAAAATATTAATCCTCATGCATGGCACAGCATTTCCTCTGGCTGGGGAAGGCTTGGCAGGGATAGGGATGAGCTGCTGGTGCTGCAGCCAGCAAGGGGAAAGCAGGATGGCAGCAAGGATGTGCTGGGCAGAGCAGGGGCTGGGGCAGTGCTGAGCTCTCTGCTCAGCTCCCAGGGCAAACCCAGAGGGATGGCACCACCCCAGGGCATGGGGAACTCAGCAAACCCACTGCAAGGCAGGAATAATACCTGCCCTGTTTGGGGAAAACTGTGTGTGTGGTGTTTGCAGGGTCCCAGGAAGAGGGAAGAGATGAGAATCTGGCTCCATGTTTCAGAAGGCTGATTTATAATTCTATGATATATTATATTAAAAGAAAATTATATACTGAAACTATACTAAAAGAATAGAAAAAGGATTCATAAGAAGGCTGGCAAGGAATAGAAAGGAATGGAATGATAATAAAATCTTGTGACTGACCAGAGTCCAAGCCAGCTGGATTGTGATTGGCCATTAATTAGAAACAACCACATGAGACCAATCCCAGATGCACCTGTTGCATCCCACAGCAGCAGATAACCATTGTTTGCATTTTGTTCCTGAGGCCTCTCAGCTTCTCTGGAGAAAAAATCCTAACGAAATGATTTTTCATAAAATGTGTCTGTGACAAGCATGTGTATTAAAATACTCCCATGGTAAAATTATCTGTGCCATTTTTTGAGTTAACATTAAAAATAGCTACATAGGAATGCAAAACAACCTCTGATTTTAATTGTTTTGCTTTGGAAAATAGAAGGGGTGGAGAAGGTTTCCAAGTGAGAGAGAGCTGCACTAAAAAAGAGTACACGAGCTTCATGATTTTTCATAAAGGAGGAAAACTGCTGATTAACCTGAAAATATATCAGGAAAGGTTCACTGTGGACTGAAAGGGCTTTTCTCTCAAAGTGGTTCAAATAGAGAATTTATGATCAATACCAGTTTAGAGTCCATAATGAGCCCAGCTGCAAAGGGGTGGCAGACACCTTCCCGTCCTGCAGGAGCAGGAGAAGGATGAGCCAGGCTCCTCCTGCCCTCCCACTCATCAAACAGGCGCCCCAGAGATGTTGCCAGTAGCAACAATGAGACTTTCACCTGCTCAGAGCTCTCCCCTCTGCATGAGCAGCCTCCTGGGCCCTGCTCCTGCTGCCCAGGGTGCACCAAAGGCTCTGGCCTCACGCTCTGTCACAGACACATTTTATGAAAAATCCTTTCCTTAGGATCTTTACTCCTGAGAAGCTGAGAGGCCGCAGAAATGAAATGTAACCAATGGTTATCTGCTGCTGTGGAATGCAACAGGCGCATCTGGGATTGGTCTCATGAGGTTGTTTCTAATTATTTAATGGCCAATCACAGCCCCACGCCGTCCCACAGTGTCCCTCAGGTATCTCTGTGGCCCTGCAGAGCCAGTCCCCAGCCAGCCCCACGGCCTCTCCTGCCATCCCAGCTCCCCTGCAATTCCAGTTCTGGAACTCCTCTGTGCCTTTCCTCTGCCCCCAGTGCAGCCCCAGCTCTGCCCAAACACTGCTTGCCATTCTCAGGGTGTTACCCTGGCCTAAATCATCCTGAAATGTGGATTCTCAGGGATGATAAAAGTGCAGATCTCCCCTTCCAGCACCTGTAAAAAGTTGTGCTTGGCTTTAGTACTTTGCATTCTCTCACCTTCCTCTGAAAAAAAAATCCAGGTTTTTTTTTCCTTGTTATTCTGAATCCATTTTTGAAATGACAACTTGAGTCAGTGCCTTTTGTAACTGCAACTGAAAAAATAAAAATAGGGTAGATGAAATATCTGCAGAGAAGTTTGCTGAAGCAGAAAGAGCCCCACACAATAGCAGGTGTCAGTCTGCACGAGTATTTCTGGCAAGGGAAAAGCACGGGCTGTTCAAATCAGGGATGTTTTGATTATCATTCCCCCCCACAATGACTGTGCAGTTACAGCTAAGAATTATCCAGAGGTGTTAAAAATTATCATTGCCAAAAACAGAAGGAATAAAGAAATTGTGAGGCAGAGCAGGGGAGGGTCTGGCTGTGAGGGAAGGTGCCACACAGGGAGGCCCTGCTTGCTCAGAAAAGCTGTGGCTGCCCCATCTGATTTTGCAGGGCCCTAAAATCAAACCTAACTATGAGATGGAAAAATAAAATCAAACCAGTTGTACTTAATGACAAAGACATGGACCATGAAACAGAGAAAATTAGAGAAAGAGAGGAGCCAGGTGCTGTGAGCTGCTGGTTAGCAGGGACTCCACACCGACCCAATTCCCTTGCTCAGATGTGATTCCCAAGGGCCAGCATGAAATGAGCTGCAGTGGAGTTTCCAGGACAGCTGGATAAAGGGGATCACTCAGCTCTCCCTGCAAGGCTGGGTGTCACCAGGGTGGATTTATGGGATACAGGTGCATTTCTGGGATACAGGTGGATTTCTTTAACCTGTGCCAGCTTCAGCTGAAGATCCAAGCAATGCCACAGCTGTGCCTCATGTGCCCTGGTCACTCCAGCTGCAGAGGGACTCACTGCAGGGCTGGGGCTGCCACTGGCACCTCCAGGGCTCTGGAAAACCCTGTCTGAGGGAGGCAAGCCCATCAAGAGCCTGGGGTTAATTCCACACCGTCAACCAGCATTTGGTTTTGAAATTACCCTCCTACAACACTGAAGGCTATTATTTAATCTGGCAAAATCAATCTCCTTCCTGGGGAACATCAGCACAGAAGAAGTGCCCAGGGTGAGTCCCAGCCCTGTCCCCATGGATTGCACACAGAGCACCCACACAGGCTGCAGAAATGATCTCTCAGTGCTCCATAGTTTTTTATTGCCTCACCTGCTTTGAATTGCAAGAGCTTTGATAAATGAACTGAGGAGTTCCCCAGCTCCTCCTTGCCATGGGTGAGCAGCTCAGTGGGAAGTGCCAGAATAACCAGGGTGATTTTTCACAGCAGGGCTCACTGACTCCCTGCTGAAGCCTCAATGCCTTTTCCTGCTCCTTTATCCTTGCAAACTCCCTGCTCTTCCACAGCAAGGCACAGATACTTTATACATTTTGGGAGATGGGCTCAACAGGCAATGTTTGAATTTGGGTATAAAAGCTTGATTTAAGGAGTTTTGTGCAAAATCAATAGCTCAGAAAGCAAACATTCCCTGGTAGCAACCTGTAGGAGAGCAGTTAAAAATGGGAATAGCAGCACTGGGCTTTGTGCATCCATAACAGGGAAAGGCATTGGGTTAAGATCCCTTAAATGTGCCAAAGCCAACAATTCACCTGGGTCTGGACAATTCACAGCCATGAAAAAATGACAGAACAGGAGCAAACCCCCCTCAAGCACCAGGGACAAGTAAGAAACCTGCTGCTAAAGTAACAGCCTTAATCCCACCAAATTTATCATTATAAATATCATTCTAATCATTATCACGATAAATGTCTGATTTATCCTCACAAATCAGACATTTATAAGGATAACTGGCACATCCTTCATCCCACCCTAGCAGGGTGGGATCATCCTCCACAGGACGAGCAGTGTGAGGGCTCTGGAGCTCCAGGGTGGGCACTCCTGGGAGTCTGAGCAGAGGGACAAGGGCCTGAGCTTTCTCCTCAGTCTCTGCTCAGGGATTTATTGTGGGGCACTCCGAAATTCAAGGATTAGAAGAGCCTGAGGTGTCTCTTTCTGAAGGGACCTGCTCAAAAGCACCTGCTGAAACCAAGCTCCATTTCTGTGGGAATTAAAACTCCCCCTTTGCATGGCTGATACACCCATGGCAAGTTCAGCTTTCTGCTCTTCCAGGTATCCAGGCTGAATTAAATTTAACATCCCCGCATTAAGGGTTATTGTTAACCAGTGACAGCTACTTTAACATGCCCAAAGTCAGCAGAGCATTCACCTTCCTGCCTGCCAAAACCTTGTATTATTGCAGAGCAATATATTATACTTAGAAAATATATAATATGATATGATATGATATGATATGATATATGATATAATATAATATAATATAATATAATATAATATAATATAATATAATATAATATAATATATATTAAAAATACAATATATATATTAATAATATAGTATAGTAACACAGTGATAAATAGTAATATAGTAATATAAAGAAAGTATGGAGGGTTTTGTTTCCTCTAGTGTAGGTTCGACTCCTGCTTTTCTAAATATAATATATATTTAAAAAATTATATAAATATATATAATATATATTTAAACATATTATATATATATCTATAACTAAATACTTATATATAAACATAAAAATGTAATATATAAAATACAATATAAATATTTATAATATTATTATAAAAATTATATATAATTATATATAAAATAATTTGTGATTATATATAAAATATATAATTACATATATAAATATATAATATATAATATATTAGAATATATTATATATAATTATAATTATATAATTATATTTAATTATATATCATTATATAATTATAACTATATATAATATAATATATATTTATTATTATAAAAATTTATATATTTAAAATATTTTATGTAATATATATTAAAATATATTATATATATCTATAACTATATAATTTTATTTTTTATATATATATATATATATATAAAATTCTTAGAAAAGCAGGAATCTAACCTACACTAGAGGAATCAAAGCCCTCCATACTTCCTTTATATTCCTTTCTAGTAGGGTCAGATAAACAAGCTATTGGACCCATACCCCAAAAATGATGGTTCATCTCCTTCCCCTGCTAATGAACCCCCAGGCAAAACTAATCTTTATCACTTAAAATATATCACATCAAATATTTATCACATAAAATATATATATTTTAAAGCAGAGAGGTTTAAACATTCCATATTCTATGACTCAAACCTCTCTACAGGTTTAAGATAAAAATTTTGCTGAGCACCAAGCAATGCCTTCTGTGCTACCTCTCTGCTAAGTCTAAAAAGTTACAGCCACAGCATTTGGGTGATATCATCCTGTTTAAAGCACTTTTCCCTAAGTGCTGAGTATGAACATTTTATTTATGGCTAATATTGGCTATTTCTTATTAATATCACAGACTGCCAATGATCGCTGCTCACAGCTACAGCAGCCTCTCACTCTTGAAAATGTGTTAAAAATCACAAACTGCTACCAAAAAATTGTTGTTCTACCCCATGGTAGAAATGGGCTTTCTGAAGTGAAAACTATTAGCAGTACTATTTTTCCTCCTTTGGAAAAAAAGCCACATTTCCCCAAAGCAAAATATTGAGCAGGAAAATAAATTAGGTAAAAGTTTTAAAAAAAATATTGCTTATAATGGAAAAATTTCAAAACACCTGTGTGTTTACTCTAGTAGTTTATTCTACTGACTTGTCTCTTGTGGATTTTTATATTTCCCTTCCAACACCTTCTCCAGCAAAGCCAGAGGAAATAAATACAAATAAACACAAATCCACATGAGGGGAACGCCCAACTCTTCTCTTTAGTACCAGGTGAGAACTGAGAGCCCTGGTGCTGGCAGAGCCTGGAGCAGGGAACAACAGGATCTCAGGAGAGCTGGAAATGCTGAATGCAAACCCCTGCAGTGACCTGGAGTGGTGCAGAGCAGCTTTCCCAGCCTTGGTGGCCTTGAGCTCCTTCTGCAGAGCTCAGCAGGCACCTCTCCCTAATAAACCTGGAAAAGGCAATAAGGTGTTTTGTTTTCTCTGGATGATGCCTAGGAAAAAGACAAGGATGTGCGAGTTACCATCTTATTTAAAGGTCAGAAAGAGGAAAAAACTACTTTCCTAGGTGGAAAAGCCTCCTATGTTTCCACTGGCACAGAGCCTGCTGCTGGATTTACTCCTGAGCCACCCACACCACGAGCTGATGGGATTGTGACGATCCTTCTTTCCTGAAGGTAACTTTGCTGGATGCAGCTGACCTGCTCTGACATCCATCTCCATCTGCAGGGCTTGCCCTGGGGAGCTGAGCCTGAAATTCTCTCAGAATGAGGAGAACAATCTCCCAGGCTGGAGCTCTGGTAAAGTGAGCTCTCCTGAACTTCTGCTCCTCCTGCCTTTGAAGCTCTCTGCTCCCACCAGGGGGAATAACACGAGCCATTCCCAGAGGGGAATCCAGGGATTTTTGTGCACAGCAAAGGAATCTCCTCTTTTTCTTCTTTTAGGAACTTCAGTCAAGATGCTGCTGCACAATGTAAGGTTATTTACAGGTAAGAGTGAAGCAAGAAAAGCCAGGAGTCACCGGTTTGAACATTGTCACTCTTGGTTCCATGGGGTGAGACAGGTGTAGGGGTGAGAGCTCTGCAGGAGCCCCCCAGGAGGACAAATGGGAATTTGAGCCACAGGATATTCCTGTCACTGGCCTGAACACAGCTCGTAGAATCCCAGAAGGGTTTGGGTTGGAAGGGACCTTAAATCCCATCCAGTGCCACCCCTGCCATGGCAGGGACACCTCCCACTGTCCCAGGTGCTCCCAGCCCCAGTGTCCAGCCTGGCCTTGGGCACTGCCAGGGATCCAGGGGCAGCCACAGCTGCTCTGGGCACCTGTGCCAGGGCCTCACACCCTGCCAGGGAACAATTCCTTCTCAATATCCCACTTAAATCTCCCCTCCTTCATCTTAAAGCCATTCCCTGTGTCCTGTTCCTCCATCCCTTGTCCCCAGCCCCTCTCCAGCTCTCTTGGAGTCCCTTCAGGCACTGCAAGGTGCCCAAGTTTACCAGTTTACTAATGAAACTAATTAAATTCTATTTTCTTCCCAAATCCATAAGCTACAGAAGCAGCACTATAAAGGCACATGCAAATACCCCCACAAATCTGACATGACAGAGAAATGTGTGTGTGAAACCATAGATATTGGAGAGAAAACAGAGAGCCAGAGGAAGATTCACCTCAGGAAGATTCACCTCAAAGGAAGCCAGAAACCAACACCTTTTAAGCTGATCTGCAGACTGCTCAGAGGCAGAACCATGGAAGAACCCAGCAAAGCAAGCCTGTTATCAAAAATAACCCTTAAAATAAACCTTGCAGCACCAAAAAAAGCAAAGTTTCAGACTTATTCTAGTTACATTCAGTGTACTCAGAAGCATCTTCCCACTTAACAGGAGTTTTATCAGTTTGCTTATCTTATCTTGATGCTACCCCAACAGTAACAGCTTCTCTTTACATTTTAACTCAGGACATGTCGGAGGCAGTGAAATGTCCCCAGAGAAGTGAGACATGAGCTCTAAACCTGCAGAGTCATGAATATGCCAAAATTAACAATGCTCACAAGTCTTTCTGCCAACATTTTCCATCCCATAAGCAAAGACAGGACTTGGAGACTCCCAGAGTGTCAATCCAAGCTAATTTCAGAAATATTTGCTGATGCTTCCTTTTGTAAGCATATGTGATAGCTCTAATTCATTGAGGCTTCCCATATGGTGCATCCCTGTTCTTCTTACTATCAACAGTCAGAGGGGGAATAAATTTTGAAATAAAGGAAACTGCAGTTCCAGGTTTCTCACAATCAACCAGAAAATATTTCACTGTACCAGGAAAACTCCAGGATTTGGAATAGGACACAGAAGCCAATTTTCAGTAGCTTTTCCTCAATGCTGCCTTCCTGTTGGAGAGAGGACACAGCTACAGGCCCTGCTCCTGGGGATCACCAACAGGGACAGTCCAGGAGTCACACTGGAACCCTGGTGTTGCACAGGTGTGAAAATTCACAATTTAAAGCTACTCCCTGCGGCCTTCTGACAGATCTCAACCCACCATTGTTGTTTCTTGACAGGACTGTGAAGAAAACTGCAAAGTTGAAGCAGGTGTATTTTTACCAGAATATCACCTACATTAAAAACAAAAAAGCCACACCCTTTATCTTTATGAGTCAGCAGTTATGGTGAATGAAAACACCTGCAGGTAGGCACTGGCTGGAGGCACACAATGACACACCTGTCCCACCTACATGGTGCATGAAAAACCAAGCAGAACTCGTAACATTTTTTGTTAAACAACCCCAGAATTCAAGGATCTTGTACAAACATGTGTCAGGCATGGAATATTCCCTCTGCTACATCCCCTCAGTCCCAGCCTGAACAAACTTCACACACTTCTGAGCTGCACTTCTGCTGCCCAGTGAGCTCCTCCACCAACGTGGCACCTGACAAGCATTAAAACCTATGGTAGGATTAAATAAGATTTTATTGTCACATTGAACTGCTTTCTCAGAGATGTACATTTTGCAGGTTTCTGTGCAGAACAGAAATGAAGAGGGTGGCTGCCAACCTGTCAGTTCTGATTTCAGCATGGACATGTCCACACCTGAGCCACAGGTGCTCACAGGTGGTGTCTCCACAGCCAGGTCTCTGTTCCAGGGATTGCAACACTCCAAGACAAAAATCCATCCAGTTAAGGCTAATGAGAACAATGTCAAATAGTTAAAACCAGAGCACTTGATGTTTAAAGATGGAACCACTTTGAAGAAAAGTGGCAATTTTAACATCTCATTTTTTTCCCAAAGTTATTTTGCTTAATTTAGTACAGGTAAGGAGAGGGTAATGAACAGACTTTTGCCTATGGATATGATCCAGAAGACTAAAATTTCAGTGGGTAAATTGGAGATATTTAAAATTTTTCAGCAACTGTTTTGCTGTTCTGGGTGTAAACTGAAGAAGTGGCTATCGATACCTCAAAGTGATAAACGCTGCAGATAACCTCATCTTAAAATGTGTATTTTCTCATTTACACATCAGGGATAAAGTCCAATAATACAAACTTCTTAGTGGCACAATTTCACATATTTTGGGCAACGTTAGCATACAAGCAGTATTTAAATAAAAGTAAGTGCATCCAAACATGAAATTCTCTAAATATACCACACTTCATTTATCCCAAACGGCAGTTTTCTGACAAGAGCTGTAATTCAAATTAAAATAATCATTTACATGTTTCACCCAGAGGAAAAGAGGTAATAAACCCAGGGGACTCTCCAAACAATCTTCTCCTACCCTATCCCCTATTTATCACATAAAATAACTCATCTAGAAGCGTAAATCCAATACTCAGATGCAAATAAAATGCAAGTAGCAGTCTCTGATGTTTGCAATTTGCAGACTCCAAAGTCCAATCATGATGGAATTTACTACTTCTGTCGGTCATTTACTCCTGTATGTGCACTTCATATTTATGCTAAAAGAACACATGAGACAATAAATGAGGCTAGTGTGGCATAAAGTCATTGTAAACCCAGCGAAACCAGAATAATTCTATTTATGACATTCATCTGGATGATTTACCAGGCATCCCACCCCCCCAACATCCTTTACAGAAAAAAAGGCAACCATCAGTTGAAGTGAGACACATTCTGTTTGTAAAAAAGGTCAGACCAAACCCCTCCTCTGATGAGGGCATGCCCACAGAAGGAGGTTGACCACGTCTTTTCCTATCAGGCTTCTCAGAATTATCAAAATTTCTTTGCTTGCAAAGGCCAATTTGGCTTACCATAGAAAGCTATTCGGAAGGCGGCTGATATATTTATTATTCCCTTTCAAAAATTAAAATTCAAGGCATGATAGTGCAAGAGGTAAGTTTTGATTTGAGAACATTATCTGTAGACTAACTGTGCTTAGTTACTACATCCCAATTTATTGTCTTAAAGAAAATATGGCAACAAAAGCTACAAGATCTCTATAAATTTCATTTTGCCTAAATTTTACCAGTACATCCATGAACCTCATCAGTATTAGTACAACTTGATTATCCTAATGATTCCATTATAAAACTTGCAAAATGTATCACAAGGTGAATAAACCATCTAGTGCAAGTCTTCTACATTTCGTGTGCACAGTAATCCTGTGTAGTTCATTTCCTCCGGGTCAAATCCCCAAAATCTCTCGGTAACAATTATGAAAAAACAGTGTCACGTGGATTTGTTCTGTTTTCCCCCCTATCAAATCTGAGAAGTTTGAGTGTTCCTGGAATCACCATCGGGATGTGCTGAAGGTCGTGACTCCCTTGTCTGTGAGTATTCACTGTCAGAGGACTCTGTGGGTTCAAGCAAATTCTCATAATCACTGTCTTCTGATTCGTCAACATTGTCAGGCAGCGCTCTTTGGGAAGATGGCATGGATGCTCCATTGCCAGAATATTTCAATCCTGCACTTGTGGAAACATAACTGGAAGACCCCACTGCCTGAGGCCGAGGCATGAAGATGCTGCTGCTCTCCAGGAGCCCGGGGCTGCCAGAGCTGTCGTGAGTGCTTGTGTTGAAATCCGAGTAGGGCGGGGGAGGATCGGACACGTCGGAATCCTCCAGTGTGCAGCCTTCCACAGCAAAGCCAGTGTAGGACATTCGGGGAACAAACATGGGTTCCACGTTATCTGTTGGCATTTGCCTGCTTAAAATTGCCTGCTGCATTCCTACAAAGCAAAGAACAGGAGGTACTTAATGCTTTCTTGGCAACGTGCTCCCATGACCTGAGCTGTGACCACCTCGCCTGCCCTCGCTTCTTTCCTTCTGCTTGTTATCAAATGCTCACCCCTGGCACTGCCTTCCAACTCCAGCACTGGATCCTGTCCTCTCAGTCTGCTCTTCCCATCTTTCATACCTCTGATTTAAGGCTTAGAGAGTCATCAATACACTGCCCCTGGCTGTCACATCAAACCTTGTTTAACAATGCACCCTTCTCTTTGAGCGTGACAAACTCCCCTAAATTCAGCAGTGCAGCCTGAGCCTCATCAGGATCAGCTCAATTATCCCAGTGATCCCTTTCAAACCCAAAATGAGTCAGAAAGCAAATAAACCAACCAAGTGCAAACATGCTACACTTTCATGTGCACAGTCATCCTGTACAGATCATTTCCTCCGGTTTAAGCTCCCAAAAAACACAGCTACAGGATGTTTCCACAGCCTGTTGCTGTTTCCATCTCATCTTTTCTCTGTATTTTTCAGCTCCTTCTCACATCAAAAAGCACCTGTGCTAGAGCTCAACCTGTTCCTCTCTGCCTGTGTCTTACTCAGTAAAACTCAACTCATTTTTCATCCATAATTGATATTTGATATTGTATCTTAAAAGTATCACTTTGTACTTTCAATGCCCCTTGTGCTAGGGGACAATCTCATAGTACCTGCAAAGAAATCACCATGTCTTCTTCTCTCAAATTATTATTGTCTTCTTCCCTCAAATTATTATTTTAATAACTTCACTCACATTAAAAATCCAAATGATGGAATTATAGCTGGGAGTGTAGCAGGGTATCAGAACAAGAATGTGAAAGTCATCTTAAATGAGCTGATTTGGAAACTAATTTGAAGAAGACGTGCACAGGAATAATGAACTGCAAGAGCTGCAAAAATGAGGAACACTTGCATCCTTCTGCAGAAAAGAAACTTGATTTATGTAAAGTATAAATCAAAATGCATGAGGTGTGCTCAGCTGTGGAGATACAGGTATGTATCATTTCACTGTAGTTGTTAAAAATATAACCAAAATATATGTAACTATGAACACCATAGTTTATAAAATAGGGAAAACTGGAGAAACCCTACAAAACACAAGGGATCTAATAGTCATGACCTAAGAGGAAAGGCTGGAACAACGGGGATTAGTAGGGAAGACTGAAGAAAGCATTTTATTCTTAAATGTGCCTAAGAGGCTGCTGCAGAAAGGTAAATTTGAGTACTGCACACTAGACACAAGGAAAGACTTCCTGGCAGGAAGGTTTTTAAGCACTGGGAGACACTGAAGTTTTTGACTGGTTCCTAAGGGATTATTAACCAACAAACCTGCCAGAACTGATACTGGAATGTGCAAGGTGAGGGACACATTGGGATCAGCTCTGTTTACTGGAGAAACCCCACAGGGAGGGTGAGAGCTCCTCTAACCAAGTCACTGAGATGTCTCTGGGGAATGAAAAGAGCACGTTCCCTCAAGTGGCTGCACAACAACAGCACTCCAGTTCTGGGCCACACCAGAACAGCACTGGGAGATTTCCTGGCATCTGGGAAGTGCACAGCACTCACCAAACCTGGAACATCCTGCTGCATGTACAGAACTATTTCAGTGATCTGGCAGCTGAAGTCTCAACTGCCTTTCATAATGGAGTGTTTAAGTCATAACCTGCTAACCCAAGGTTTGTAGGAACACCAAGCTCTCACACAACACTCCCACAGGAACTGGAATCAAACTCTCCCTTTTCCTCACTAAAACTAAGGAAATTCTCCCAGCATTGAGCAAGCGAGGGAACAGAAGGCCAGATTCAGTAATTAACTACTCACATCTAAAAATACTGCATGTTTTCTTGTTTCAGCCCTCTCACATGATTCTCTGCTCTGGCATCAATTCTCAGTCCAGCATTTGCATCTCCCTGGTAGTAGCCAGAGCTGAGCACTGACTGCTCTTCCTCCTCCTCCCCCAGCTTTTTCCATCTGTGCTGGGATCAGCTCCAGTCACACTAAATATCCACCTCTGCTTCCCCATAGTAGCAGCTCCCTGCCTACTTCATCTACAGCCAAGCAGGAAACAGCAGTGACTCATTTACTTCCACCTTTCAAATGGTCCTGGGCTAATCCTGGCTCTGCTACCTTATCTTTGAGATTCAAAGAAGAACTTGTGCTGACTAAAATGTTCATGTGATAACAGTGCCTGGAGAAAATTAAAATACCAGTCACAGCAGGAGCAGCAGGCCCTTTGCAGAGTTTAGGGTGTTCACCCACCTAAACCCCTTTTTTGTCACACACTGCTTTAGGTAACAGGATTCAGAAATAATAAAAACCACCTCATAGCTAAAATGACAAAATTTCATTATTTGCTTATCAGTTCAAAACATGGGTAAAAAGAGGCAGTGTTTGCTGAAACAATGTGTAATTTGCTTATGAATTATTTAGGTTTTTGTCTTACTTCCCATTTGCCTGTTCTCTGCCCTTACTCTCTACCTTCAGTCTTCCCTTGCACTCACAAATTCAATTAGATCAGCAATGCCTCTTTGGAAGGAGCTTCACAAAACTTATCTGCTGCTAACCAAAGTCTCCTGAGGCCACACTCAGTTTTAGGAAGGAAGGACAGTGTGGCAATCAGCCAAATGTGCTCACACAGCAAGGCTCACTGACTCAGGACATTATGGAGCAGCAAAATAAGATGAACAACACCTAAAAAGATTTTCTTCAACACTGAGAAGTGATATTTCAGTGCTGAACATCTTTACCACTAAGTCAGCAAATGGGAGTGGGAATAAAGACTTCATAAAACCATGGATAGCTCCTGGCCTGTGAACACTGTATCCTGTTTCTTTACTTCAAAAAGAATCTCTTCAGTATTTAGCTTTTTTTTCCCCTCACTTTTCTTTTCCTACAACTGATCTTTTCCTGTGTTATTTCCAGAACAGACTTGCTTATTCTTTCTTTACAGTGTTGTCTCTGCTGTATTTTAAGCTTGCTAACACTGGATGATTCCAGCAGAAATACCTTCAACACACACTTTCACAGCTCAGGTGTCACTCAACACAAATCCATCATACTGCCCTTCCCACTGGGATGTTTTTTCCCACGAATTATCAGCAATACAACAATTACTTTAACTCCACAAAACATTTTCTCCTCACAGCACCTGCTTCTGAAAGAAAAAAGGTAATTAAAAGGCAACTTACTTATTTCTTGTTCTTTTTCATTCTTCTTTTGTGCGATTTGCCTTTTTAACTTGTTTACATCAGCTTGAAAAGATTCAACAACACGTTCACTTTTTTCTACATCTATACATACTGCCTGGGAGAAAAATGTAAGATATGCTAAGATTGGGCAAAAATGTAGGAAATAGTTTCAGGACAACATTAATAAAGCTAGTACCTGGCAAGAAGCCATTGAAGCACAAAACTAAAAGCAGGATTTAACTGCAGCAGAAATACTCAACCTCAAGATTGTTTTCTTTACTGGTTGTTGCTGCATTATAGGAAAAGCATTTCCAAAAAATGCATCATGACAGGAGATTTGCAATAAGATGCAAAATTGGTTGGTGTCCAACATCCCCTGGAAGTGTTCAGGATGGATGAGGCTTGGAGTAGCCTGGGACAGTGGAAGGTGTCCCTGCCATGGGAATGAGAAGAGCTTTAAGGTCCCTTCCCACCCAAAGCATTCTGTGATTCTATGAAATTAAATATTGGCCATGATCACTTCCAGGGATGCTGATTCCACCACTGTCCTGAACAGCCTGTTCCAATGCCTGACAGCCCTCCCAGGGAAAAAATTGTTCCTAATCTCCATCCTAAACCTCCCCTGGTGCAACTTGAGGTGGTTTCCTCTCCTCCTGTCACTGTCACTTGTTACTGGAGAGAAGAGAGCAACAATGTCTCCCCTCAGCCTCCCTTTCTCCAGGCTAAGGAAGCCCATTTCCATTTGTCCAGACAGCAACTGAAACAACAGCAGGAGCACAGAGGACAGCCATGCTCCTGGCAATGACAGCATCACACAACAATGCCATTAGCTAATGGACACAGCTCTGAAGAGAAACTTTGCTATTCCCTGAAGCTGCCTGGAAGTGTGTGCCTTCCAAAGGAGGCTGGAAGGTGCCAATTCCCAGTGAGAAAGAGCAGTGGGTGCAGGGGGTGGCTGGAGGGATTGCTCCTTGCTCCCTGCTCAGGAGGGAAGCAGCAGAGCACAGCCAGCAACCCCCCCAGGGCAGAGGCACGGGGAAAGCCTGGAACGAGCTGTGACTCCACACAATCAGCAGATGTGTGAGCTGCTCCCCTGCAGCACAGCTCCACTGCTCTTCACACAGGACAAGCTGTGAGCTGACAAGCTCACAATGAGCAGAGCTGACACTCCAGGCATTCTCAGATGCTTTGGCACATTTGGAGCAGGATTCACTCATGCTCCACACAAAATGTTCACAAGTTTTAACTAACAGATGGTGCTCTGCTCGTGCTCCATACCCAGAGCCAGGAGTCATTTTTAAACCTCTGCAAATCCCTACAGCCTTCAGCAGGGCTTCTCTTCACTGCAAACCCTTAAAAATGACTAACACCTCCCATAAATCACTAAGTATTAAATCCTTTACTTGCAAAAGACAAAAAATTGGTGCTATTTGTACCAACCACTTTCACAGAGGCCACACAGAAGCACTGCAGAAGCCACTGCTCACATTAAATACAAACTGAAACATTTAACTTTAAAGTCAGTCTTATTTTCCTACAGTTCATGATAATTCCTTATGGGCTCTAAAAATCTCCACCTCCTCCATGCCTGCTTTAACCAAAGGATGAATAAAAGATGCCACATATACACAGACCAGTATGGAGTAAAGGATGTTACCTGTACTTTTTCCTGAAGTGCATTATAAACCTGATAGATAGCCCTGATGTCCTTCATCACTCCATCTTTGTCAAAAAAATCAGTACTAAAAAGAAAGCAGAAATCATCAGTGATGAGAAAAGACAATACAGGCTTCTAGCTCATGCTGTCTTTGAATTCCAGTTAAGCAGTCTATCACTGTATTTTTAAAATATATCTTATTGCTAAATATGCTATTTTAGCAATAGTACATTGTTGAAAATGTACCATACTGTCATAAACAAAAATTTGGACACAGCATATTCAATACCAAAACTCCTCCTGGAACAATAAAGTCTCACTTGAATGAGATTAAACTTGTGCCAAAATCTTTAAGCTTGTATAATTTCATTGTTAACAGCCAGAAAAGCTACTTTGAATTTATGGCATTTAATTGAAAATACTCAAGAAAACCATCAAGAATTCAATGCTTCTGAGGCAGACTCCAAGTGCACACAGAATTCCTTGGGGAGGTGGGTGGAAATCAAGCCAGAATTTCCAGCCAGAAGGGTCCCAGCATGGACTGGCCACACCAACTCTGCCTTTCTGAACAGTGCACTGAGTTCCCTTGGTTCTTCTACAAAATCCAATTCTAACCAGGAAAAAAGCACACTGGGAACTGACCACTCTCCTCCAGACCTGGTTTTCTGGTTTTCAACATGCACATTTGTGTTATTCTCTGTGAGGTACAGAGAGCAGAGCTTGATGACTACTTCATTTAGAAAGGAAAAGTCCTTACCCATGTTCCTTAATAACTTTGGCATAATTCTGAGAAGTATTTGGCACTGAAGAACCTTTGTATTCCTGTTGGCTAGTGTTGCCTAGATTAGGAATAGTAAGTGACACCCTTTGATTATACCTGCAGAGAAGGTTCAGAAAGATTTATTAATTCAATTGAAAAAGATTCTTTACAAAAGCATTGATATTATCCCATCCCTCTGACAATCAGAACTCATCTAACTTTAAAGCTTCTGCATTAGGTTTGTTATAAAAGCAGCTGAATATTACAAGTTGTATTCAAAATAAATGTAGGATCAAAAACCCTTAATACAGAGCTACCTCTACACCTCCAAGAATGTGCAAACTACCAGAGGTATATTCAGGTCCTCTAGAAGAAACATGGTAGTGACATTTGATGTCTCTTAAAATAGATTATTTTTGTCTGATGACTTAGAGATTGAAAAGATTTTTTGTTTTTTTGTTCACCCTAATTTTAATTTATAGATTATTTGCACCAAAAAAAAAAAAAACAGAACAAAACCCCAAAATAAAACCAAACCTGTCATCATTAATAAGCACCCCAAGACACCACTGGACAAACACAAAGCTTTCTTTAAGTGCAATTGTACAAACTCCTAAATAGTTTAAAAATAGCAGTAAAAAGCAGAAAAAAGAATGAGGACTGCTTCACTGGCAGAGTTTGCTTACCTTCTGTTTGGTCTAAAAAGCACATATTCTAAAGCATGTGTGGAGTTATTTGCAGTGGAAATGAAGCTGAAGAGAAGGAAGACGAGGTCAGGCACTCCAAGGATGTGTGTCAGCTGTTTATGGATGATGTGCTCTCTGTATGACATCTGCTGCTGAGTGTTTCTCCTGAATCTGTACCATCCAATAACGTTCTGCAATCAAATACATCAGGAAAAACCCACAGTGTTACCTGAGAGACACACATTTACCTTAAAGGGGCTGATATTGTGGTATCACCATCACCCAAAAGCTTTAGCACAACGAAACAAACTGAATTCCTCAAGATGTGAGTTTGAGGTGGTCAATACAGCCCTACACTTTTGGAGATCTACATTCAAATCCTTTGCATTTCTTCAGGGGAATTAGACATTGCTCCCAGTTTAATCTAAGTACCACAAATCCAACAACTTCTGTACAGGATAAGCCCTGGATCAAAACAAACCATCAGATTTGTGAAGGAAAGTATTTATTCTACTTAACTACCTTTTTTTTTAAATTTGTTTCTCAAACCCACTCTTTTTAATGCCTGTAAGGGGATGAAAAGATAGAAAACTTACTTTTCTTCTGTCTTTGAGAATCCTGTCCAAACTCTCCTCATTAACTTTGCCTGCATAGTCATAAAAGCTTGGACAAAAAGGAAGAGAGAAAGGTAAATACATAGTTTATACACACATTATACATAAAGTAAATAATTTCTATTTTGACTGTTCTACAAGTAGATGGCATTCTAGACAATACAAAGCAACTTCCAGAGCCTTACTTTTACCACAGAAATGCACTGTGCAATTTTGTTGTGACCAGCATCCTGTAAAACTCTGCTTTGATAATCAGAAGCCTACCAGCCCCAGAAGAAATGAAAGCAGGGCTATCCCAAATGCAACTCCAAATCAATTTCTGGAGCTCCAATCCTGCCACTGCACTCACTTGGATGGATCCTTGATGCCAAAAGAGTCAGCAATAATTCAAAGTATCATGGTCTTTCCAAATGGCTCTGCTTCCACAGCTGAACCCAAACCCTGATATGTTATTTTGTGGACAGAACAGATTTAGGAATTTATAAATCTACTTATGCAGACAGGTTTAGGTATTCAGCTAGATCAGAGTGCATGATAAAAGGAAAAACATTTGAAAATAGATTCTTCCTTGGTCTCTTTCAAGAGCTGATATTAACACCTAAAGCAGTGCAGGAAAATGCTCTGGTTTAGGGGTCTGTGACTTCAACTTTTGGGGGGTGGGGTAAAAAACCACCAAATCCTGAGCTCAGTGCTTGGCTGGTAAATCAGGGTGGAAATGCCATTTACTTCAAGGTGGAAGTTGTTGGGAAAACTCAGACTACAACTAATGACAAATTTGAGACACTATGTTATATTTACACAATTTTTTCAGTTCATGTTTGCAATATTTATTTATAACCCTGGTGGACATCCAACTCTTTCTGTGTCTGTGCTTTATCTCCATGTCTGGAGTCTGCAGCATTTTAAATCACTGAGTTAAGAGTACCCTCTCTGTAATTATCAGCCAGCAAAGTGACTGACTGCAGCTTTTCTCTTTAATGCAACCACTGTCAATCACAATGTCTAAGCTACTGTGTCTTCTTAATTGGCTGGAAATCTCTCAAGATGAGAGGAGATTAATTGGGAATTCCTTCTCAAAAGGAATTCTAGACAGTGCTTTAGAAGCCAACACTGGGTAACAAGTGAAGACTATAGAGAAAATCTACATGTAAATAGATGGAAGCTGTTAAATAGAATATATTAGCCCCACATTTAATTTAAATTCTTGAGTTCAGAAGATCAGAAGGCAAAAATAACTAGAAAGCTGAAGATTTTTCAGTAATTACTTGGTGCAGGTTGGTTCCACTAAGCACAAACCAACTTGTTAACCCAGCAGGTTACCAGGGTTAGGGCACACAGGGACCCACCAGGCCCAGGCAGAGCCAGCCTAGACTCCAACATTTAAATTTAATTGAATTTCAATTGATTTTGACATTCCTCCTCATCATCAGAGTGATATGAGCTGAGCTGACCTGACTGCTGCCCTACCTCCACAGCTGCACAGAAATCCAAACAGATGGAGAAATAAACCCCTCCAAGCTACACTACAACTGTAAACTCCTGCTTTGATTGTCATGGTTGGTGTCACTTGTGTGTGTTCCTGTAAAACCATCAGATGAGCAAGCACTGCTGGGGACACCTGAAATGCTAATACATTGCAGAGAGCTCCCTGGTTTTATATTCTGCAGCCAGCACAGCAAGACAACAAAAGAAGCTTACCTAAAGAGTTTTGAACAAGGCTCATGGTTATGGATTTCTGCAAGAACAAACAAACAAATTTAAAAAGTGACATGTGTCCAACTGCTCCAGGCAAAGAGAAATTACAGTGGCATATCTTGCATGAACTTTCCACACCAGAGCTACTGAGCAAGAAACATTTGTGTCACAGCACACACTGCCCCCACTGTCTCCACACTTGATGACACAGCACCATACACAGAAAATGCCTTCACTTCATAATTTCACCTTTTACACAGAAAATTATTTCAATAAGCAAGGCATACACTTGCCCAGATGCACAGAGATTTATATCAAATACACACTTTTGATACTATTTGATAGTTACAAACTCCTCACAAAGGCATTTGTTTTCTTTTTTTCTACACCCTTCCACAACAGCTTATTTGCATCCATCTACATTGTTTCTTACAGCAGCAAGGAATGAAAAAGAGATGGGGAAGGGAATCACTGATTGTAGTGTTTAAGGAGGCAAGGCAAACAGAATCTGTAATGAGAAAAGGGGTTAAAAGCAATTTCAAAACATTTAGCTGCACTTTATAATTCTGTTATATGAAATATTAAAAAGTCAGGGCAATGTTTTTTCATTGAAAAGGTTGTGACAAATGCTAAGATGCTTATTTAATCAGCAAAGGTTGTAACATGTCAGCAACCTCAGAGGAGAATAAGAAAAGAGTAAAAATCCAATCTTACATTGCCTTTGCAACACCAAACATGACTTATTTTTATATATATATATAAAAAATATGTATCTAGCACATATATGTATATATGTACCAGTATATATGTATCTAGCACACATACTATGTACACATACTTTTATTTAAACACCACCACTAAGGAGACACAAAAGAAAGTGAAAAGTCATCTGTGACAACAGTGCCACAAAACTGTCAATCTCATCAGCTGAACTGGCAGCCCAAGAGTTCATTTTGGTGAATAAGTATTGAAGTAAAAACGGTAAATAAAAAAATATCCAGCAGGTGTTGAGGAGTGGGTGACTTCCATTCTCACTGGAACCAATAATGTGACAAAGGGGTGAATTTAAAAGGGAGCAGTTTTTAACACCACAAACACTTGGTTTAGGAACCCAGGGCAAGGCTGCAGGTGGTGACATCACTGCCAGCAATAACCAAGATCAGTGACCAGTGAGGAGCAAGGTCTAATTAAAAAGCTGTAAGTGACTGGCTCTGCCAGCTCTGCCTGAACACACAGAGCCATCAGTGAGTATATGCAAACACAACAAATGCTGTGCCTTTATCTTCTGGAATTTAGCTCACAACTGACACTTCCCAGTCAATTCACCACCTGAGTTCTCTTAGGAATAACCAGGACAGGAAAGCACTGAACCTTCTGGAGCCCAGAGCACAAAGCCATCACCACTGCAAGTGGGAGATCTCCTGGGATGTACCAGGGTGCCCCTGCACACGTTCACAGATCACCTGGCTGTGCCACAGTGTCAATTTCATGTTTTTCTTTGCTGATTTACGTCCTGAGATATTTCAGGGACGCCGCTTGTAGATTTTCGGCGTTTCTCTTTTCTCTTTGCTCGGCTGATTTATGTCCTGGTGATAGCTCAGGGAATGCCACTTGTAAGGTTTTCTGTTCTGTTGTTTAGGTGGCCTGGAAAGGCCCAGGGATGGCCTTGAAGAGCCGACGCTTCAAAGGACGAGGAGAGACTTCTGATCTTGTCTCGGTCTTGGTGTTTATTAATTGTTTATCTAAAAGATTTTCTTTCAGCCCGACAGAGGTCTGCTCAGCAAGTCAGCCATGAGCACACTGCGAGCCCCCGGGCGGTCACTTATCTTTATACCCTAAGTTACGTGTACAATATTTATCATTTTTCCCCAATACCTTCTACGCTTATTAACCGGTGCACTTCTAGTAATAACCAATCCCAAAGTGCCACCATCACCACAGAAGATGGAGGCCAAGAAGAAGAAGAAGAAGGACAGGACACGCCCCAATTCCTCCATCTTACTTCTTTAGACCCCCCTGTACCAAAATCCTAAACCCTGTGTTTTACACTCTAATTAACTTATCCCTTCACCATTCACCCAGTGAAATCCTCCCATCCTCATACAGGCGTCATCTCCTGTGTAGGATCAAAATCCTGCCACCAGACACTTCTGGCAACATTCCAGGATTCCCGAGCCCCCCAAGGGTGGTCTCGGCCTCTCTGCACCTCCATCCTGAGGTGCTGAGATCCCACACCACAGCAACATCTGAGAGTCAATCCAGAGCTGTTTGTGCTCTCACTGAGCTTCATGCACAGCCTGCTTTGTGATCTGGGATCACAGCCACAAAGCCAGGTTTGTAAGGGGGTTTAAATCTATTTTAACAGCTGGTTTTATATCCAGAAATAAAAAGGCAGTTTCTTTCAGGGCTTTCCTATTTTCTATAAACAAAACATGCAACAGCCTCTCATTCATGTCTAAAAAATCTCCTTCAACCAACACTTAGCAGCAAGATTTTGATTTTTGCTCAGTTTTCACAACACATCAGCTGCACAGAACTTGTGCTTATCAACAAATTGTCTGACTGATATTCCTTGTCCAGTCCTGCTGTGACAGTTTATGATGTCACCAACTCCCAGCCATCCATCCAAACCCGCTTCTGAAAATCTGCTCCTTCCAGTACCAGTAAATCAAGCAATAAATTAATTTTATTTTGGGCACATGCTGTATTTAGGCAACTGTGTCAAGCAGGAAATTCCCCACAGTAATTTTTCCATCACAGAATGCAGACAAATATCTTCCATAAATAATCCTTCCTCCATAAAAGGAGGTGCAGGAAACCCCTGCAACTTGCAAAGATTTGTTTCTTTCTTCACATCCCAACCACAAACACACAGACACTGTGGCAAACGTGATCCTGGAAGTCTGACACAGACAATCCTGTGATTGTCTCACACCATAAAACAATTCTTAATGAAACCTCCTGAAAACATGAAACCTGAGCAGTGCCTGTTTCAGAACAACTCAAAGTTACATCACTTACCTATCACTTGTAGGAATTCAGTGTTGCTGATCTGTGAATCACTAATGCTGACAGTCTCTTCTTGTCTCACCTCTCCCAGCAGAAATCCTTCCTGCAATTTTAAAAGAAAAAGATTAAAAATAGAGAAAAAAATCCACTATATGCAGCCATTTACTGTAACTTTCTTAGCTTCAAACTGAAACAAAGATGAAGTTTGAAAGACACATCTGAGTTCCAGTGGATAGAAACTGCCCTGAGGTTTTACCAAAGCTGTTTTTTTGCTTTGCCAGCATCCTTTTACAGCACTACAGGGATGGGCTGTCCAGAAGGAACATTCTGCACACAACCCACACGGGCAAACACATCACAAAAGGGAGGGCTCAGCCCCAAATACAAGGGGGAAAAGCTCCAGCAAAGCCAAGGGAAGAGGAGTTCAAACCTGCAGGGACTTCCACAAATTTTAGTGTAGAGACTGGGCTGGACCCTGACCAACACCAGGGATTGCAAAACCCAAGAGCAAATTTAACAGTAAGGCAATTTTAAGGTACATTAATTTATTCTCCATCCCTACCCAAAATGAAGAAAGAGACTGAGCTGGAATCAGGTTTTGGCACAAGGTGCAGAGGAAAAGAGCAAGCTCAGGCTAAAAAGGTGCCAACAAAACCCAGTGATTTGGGAACAGCCCAATCTGCACTGCACCCGTGGTCGGCCGCAGCTACTGGAAAATCCCTCGTGGAGCTTTTACAGGAGCGCTTTCCTGCCACAGCCCGTGTGCTGCGGGAGCCACACCCCGCGGGGAGCACCCCGGGCACCCCACAGCCCGCTTGGACACCCCGCATCCCGCCCGGGCACCCCGCATCCAGAGAACAGCCCGGATACCCCGTGGGGAGCACCCCGGGTACCCCACATCCCGCCCGGG